>NC_091432.1:15532356-15868467 GCF_964237555.1 Oryctolagus cuniculus | reverse complement strand
ATATGAAATACATGAAATCGGAATTTTCTAAAACTGATTCTGCTTTCCCATGTTTCTTTTCTTCATTTTTATTTTTAATTTTTATTATATGAAGAGACTCATTGTACTCAGTCTCTTATTCCGTGGGTAACTTTATTATTAATTCCAAAGGCGAAGTCTTTGTAGAAAACATAATTTAATGAGAATTTCCCTAAATTGACATTATGAACTTTAACTTCTCAAAAAGCACTCACACAGAGATTTTCTGCCCATTATAAATCCCTTTCACAATTTCTGTGTTTTAGTTTGAAAACTCCCTCCACTGTTATTCACATGGATGCTTTCAAATCATCATCACATCCTCACATCACATCATCACATCACTTCGTCATCTGTGCATATCCCAGACATGCAAATGAAGATAGCTACTGTGCTTCCTATTTTTTAAAATGAAATGCAACAAAAAATTCATGAAAAATATAACTAAAAGCTAAATTTACTTGGGGCTAAAAAGTTAAATCCAGGCATATGACGGGTCTTCATATGTTCACAAATCACATATTACAAAAATTATTCATTAATTTAAAAAATATTTGCACTAAAATAAATTTATCTTTCTATCTTTTGTGTTAATGTACTTGTGTATCTGTCAATCATTTTCTTTCTTTCTTTTTTTTTTTTTTTTTGACAGGAAGAGTGGACAGTGAGAGAGAGAGACAGAGCGAAAGGTCTTCCTTTGCCGTTGGTTCACCCTCCAATGGCCGCCGCGGCCTGCGCGCTGCGGCCGGTGCACCGCGCTGATCTGATGGCAGGAGCCAGGAGCCAGGTGCTTTTCCTGGTCTCCCATGGGGTGCAGGGCCCAAGCACCTGGGCCATCCTCCACTGCACTCCCCTGGCCACAGCAGAGAGCTGGCCTGGAAGAGGGGCAACCGGGACAGAATCCGGTGCCCCAACCGGGACTAGAACCCGGTGTGCCAGCGCCGCTAGGTGGAGGATTAGCCTAGTGAGCCGCGGCGCTGGCCTCTGTCAATCATTTTCTTCTCTTCTTCCAACTAGGGCCATTAGGAACCTTGCACATTTTGATTATTGTGAATATATGTTAATGCACATGTGAGTTCATAAAATCTCCCAAAATCTTATTTACAATTATTATGGACAAATACTCAGAAGAGGGTTTTCAGTATTGTATGCCACAATGCAATCAATTTTTTTTTTTTTTTTTAACTTACAGGAAGAAGGAGCGGTTTTGAACTCATTTTAAGGAGTGGATACTCTAGAGCATGAACTTTAACCTGTGACTATTATTTCATAAAAATGAAAATCACAATAAAGATCAACTATAGCATTAGGAACTCAAATCCTACAGCTGGTTTCAAAATTTCAGGTGGGTATTTCATTCATGCCTTCACTGATTCTATCAGTCAGACTAAACACCCACTCTTTCATGAGAATTATTTTAGGAGTTAGTAATAAAGGAGAATTACTGAAACATGTATTTTGCATTTAAATTACTTACAAATAAAAAAATCTACAAATGATAAAAGATAAAAGTTGTAAGTATTGAACTCTTTTGAGGGTAGAAATCTGAATTCTATTTAAAAATGAATTTTTGTTCTATTTTCTAATTGAAAACTAAAATAGATATATGGCATGTGCCTTAAATTTTTTCCATTAAAAATTGATATTGAATCTCTTTACTACCATCCACTTTGGAATTTACATTGACTATCAGCCAGCTTTTATGATGGTCACATGAGGACTTGTTCTTGACCTTAAAATGTCAACTTCAGTTCAGTTCTGGGCCCAATATTCATGCTAACGTTGTTCACTGTGGCCATGTTGCTGCACTTTCTAATTGTTATATTTCTTTATCTCTGGGCTGGCACCAGCACTTTTGGGCATTTGAGTACAGCTCAAAAATAAGAAAGAAAAAGAAAACAGATGGTATCATTATGTTGGTTGTCATTGTTCAATTAGGTCCTCCAAACAAGCCTCCAGACAGCCCCATTTCCTGTTTGAGGAAACACTTGAGTGGAGTGCTGACTAACGAGCCCTAGCTTCATCTTGCTTTCCCTTAGGAACCAGAACTTTATTTGGGAAGTTCATTTTTCATGTTCAGGGACTGGAGCTTGAAAACAAACACAGTGGAGTGCGAAGGTCTTCAGGGACACCAGATTGTTATAACATTGCTCAGGATGCTCTGTGCAGCAACCTTCTTGGCAGGTGCTAGCCAGTTTCTCCATGCAGGTAGGTTGCACAACGTATTTCACTAATGATCACCTGTATGTAAGATTCAAATATCTTTAAAGGTTTGTTAATTCAAATCATACGCAAGAACACAATGTTGTCCTTTTCACTATGACTTAAATATCTGCCTGTTGATTGCTAAGTAGAATAATACTGCTAGATCTATAATAATGATAAACATGTCATTGATATTAACGCTGACACAGATAATTAACAGTCATTACAGCACCTGGATCCATGTAAAAAGAGAAATTTTATCTTCCATACAGTTTGTGGGTGTTTTAGAGGACACTCTCTACCAGACTGGAAGCTTCTTAAGTGTCTGCTAAAAAGTGTTCTTTTTTAATTGCTATTTATGTATTTTATTTGATTTAAAGACAGTCAGAGGCAGAGATTCAGATAGAGATCCCTCATCTGTTATATGCTGCCCAAATGCCAACAACAGCTAAAACTGGGCCACCCTGAAGGCCAGGAGCCAGGACATCAATCTACATTTCTCACATGTATGTCAGGGACCCAACACTTGAAATATCACCTGCTGTTTCCCAGGATGTGTAGTAGCTGGAAGCTGGAATCAGAAGCAGTGCTGGGACTTGAACCCAAGAACTCTTATATGGAATGTATGAGTCCTAAAAATTGCCTTAATGCTATGCCAAACAAGTTATTTTCAGTTTCTAAGAGAGACTTGCAAAATTACTTAAAGACAATAATGGTGAGTTTTTTCTCCTCTATTGATTTGTGCATGGCCAGGATGAAAAACTCTACAAAAGAAAGAATCCTTGGTGCCAAGAGATAGTAACTATGTCCCAAGGGGATACTGAGAGCACATACATAAATTCAGTGTTTGCTACAAACACAGTCCATGTCTAACCAGCTTAAGACACATTCTACAGTTTGGGAGTAGTTGAATACATTCTCAAAGGCATCTCAGAAGAAGTAATTTATGTGACCATTCATATCTAAATTGTGACACTTCTGCAGATGAAATGGGACATTTAAATGTTAACATTAGGGAGTGGGTGTTGGGCTCAGCAGTTAAAAGGCCAATCTGGATATCCACATCATACATCAAGGTGCCTGGGTCCAAGTCCCACTGCTGGTTCTGATTCTACCTTCCTTTTAGCATGCATCATGGGAGGCAGCAGGCGAAGAATTTAAGTAGTTGTGTTGTTGCCAACCATGTGGTGAAGTTCCAGGGTCCTGGTTTCTGCTTTGATCAGGAATAATTGTTACAGTCATTTGGGGAATAAACCAGGAACCAGGAGATCCTTCTTTGTCTCTGCCTCTCTCTGCCTTTCAAATAAATAATATATAATAATTTTTAAAAGTGTAAGATACAATGTTAATATTATGTATAAAATTTAAAATTTTACTTGCTGAGAATTTCTAATATTGTTAGAATCATACATTATTTCTATTCAAAAACTAGTTAAAACAATGTTTAGGAAATTCAAGTAACTCTTATTGGGAAGATGCTAAGTTAAACAAGATTCTGAAAACATAAAGGGAAAAATGGGGAGTATTATTCAGAAGCTTCATTTCAGTGACATAAACTTATTGAAGTCAAAAGCAACTCTAGCTTTGCCATGGGTCATATTTCAGAGAAGGAAAGAATTAACAGACGATATAAATAGTAAATACATGCATATCATCTCCCATCTCAAAGCCATAGCATAAAACCAATGATTGCTATTGCCATTGATGTTATACTTGACAGTTGTCGCAAAGTTAAAGATAAACTCATGTAATATCAAATGTCGCAGAGAACAATGCACTGAGTTTCTTAAGTGTAGCAACCTGCAGAAAATAGTTTCATCAAAGTAATTGTTGGCTGAGGGTTTTCCACCATAAGTTAACTTGCTTTATAGCAATACAGTTCTTTTTATGTTCAAATGTATAATAGATAAGAATAGCTGTTACGGCACAATCAGATCAGCTCGGTAGACACTGATGTGATGTACTGAATGTATCAGAACACTGAAGATGTAAGAATCTGGTTGCTGAAGAGGTGTTTCTTTTTCTTAAAATATAACTTGTTTTATGATACATGCTAATTTTTATAATACAAAATTATAATCTTTTCTTTGTATTTCAACTGTAGGAGCGCTCAGTAAGGTGGACTGACTTACTAAGATTGAAATAAGAAACCACATTTACACCATAATGTAAAACAAATGAAATAAGAAACCACAGTAAAAACATTCAAAGGATGTTAATAACAGTAACTGCAGGTTGCATTAATTTGGTACTCACTTGATATAAGGCTGTGTTCAAACACACATATATATGTATATATATACAAATATATATATAAATGTTTCTCACTTAATTTGCATAATATAAGAATATGAACAATTGTTAAAATATAGTTATCAATGTGCTAACAGTCAACAACAGAAAAAAGAAACACATAAACAAAATCACATAACAAAACCATAATGTTATGACGTTAATGCTATACTGTTAACCAACATTTGACACAGAATCTGAGTAACTATATGTTGCTGAATTTCAATCAATACATAAAAATTCAAAAGTAGTATAATCATATTTTAGGACAATCCAACAGAATACTGAGATTATTATTTCAAAACCCTTACCATAATTCAGGTAACAGATTACCTGCTAAATACATGCACTCTCCTCCACTCATTTTCCTTTATAAAAGTAAATAAAAATAATCAAATTTTAACAGACAAAATTTATTCATAATAGAATTTTTAAAAATAGACGTTAGATAATTCAAAGGAAGAGGTAAAAGCTGTAATGGAAGGAAGAGCTGTTGGAACAAAATAATAGAGAAAATGTAGTGTAAGTCAAAGTTAGACTGTTAAGTCAAGATTTGCTCATTTTGCAAAACAAATGTAATCTGATTATGTAGAGAGCATTCAGAGTTTCCAAATAGCAATCAGAAGGATTGATATTCAGTCCCAGGCTTGGTTGTAGGCAACTTACGCAGAAATTAATAAGAAAAAATAAGAAAAAAAGTGCATAAGATATTAATAAGATATCAAATGTTAATTAACCTGTATATGTTATTAAAAGACTTAATGCACAAGATAATAACGCATTAAATATATGTTCACTTAATATAACCTATTCCCAACAGTGAAAAATAAATCGATCGTTTAAAAAGTTCTAAGGGGTTCTAATTTCTCTTGTAATTTGCTTATCTAAGGTCCATGAAAAGATAGGAAGAAGCAAATAAGATATAAATCTTAAAGTTTTCTCAAAAAATAAATTGATTTTAAATGAAATATTAAAGATGTAGCATATAACAGATAAAGTAATTTTATCATCTATTATTTTTTATTTTTCCCCTTCAAAGATGGACTAACAAAATAAATGGCTGCAGGGAATCTCACCCACATAACAGAGTTCATTCTCCTGGGAGTCTCAGAGAGTCCAGAGTTACAGCTCCCCCTCTTCTGTGTGTTCCTGGTGATCTATGGGCTGACCGTGGTGGGGAATCTGTGCATCATCACCCTCACCAACATTGACGCTCGACTGCAAACCCCCATGTACTTTTTCCTCAGGCACTTGGCCATCATCAACCTTGGCAATTCTACTGTCATTGCCCCTAACATGCTGGTTAACTTCTTGGCTACCAAGAAAACAATCTCTTACTATGGATGTGCAGCCCAGCTGGGAGGATTCTTAGTCTTCATCGTAGCAGAGATTTTCATGCTCTCTGTGATGGCCTATGACCGTTATGTGGCCATCTGTAACCCCCTGCTCTACATGGTGGTGGTATCTCGGCGGATCTGCCTGCTGCTGGTTTCCCTCACATACTTGCAGAGTCTGACCACGGCACTAACGGTCTCTTCCTGTGTGTTCTCTGTGTCTTACTGCTCTTCTAATGTCATCAACCATTTTTACTGTGATGATGTCCCTCTGTTAGCATTGTCCTGTTCTGATACCCACATTCCAGAAACAGCCGTGTTCACCTTTTCAGGGATCAACTTGCTTTTCTCCATGACTGTAGTTCTAATCTCCTACTTCCACATCATCCTTGCCATTTTGAGGATCCGTTCCTCGGAGGGACGACGAAAGGCCTTTTCCACCTGTGCCTCCCACATGATGGCTGTCACTGTGTTCTATGGCACCCTCCTGTTCATGTATTTGCAACCGAGGACCAACCACTCATTAGACACCGACAAGATGGCCTCGGTCTTCTATACCCTAGTGATCCCCATGCTTAACCCTGTCATTTACAGCCTAAGGAACAAGGATGTAAAGGATGCCCTGAAGAGATTCCTGAACCACCCATGCCAATCACTCAGAGCAATATAAATTTGAAACTATGCTTATCTTCACTATTCTCATTTTATCCTAAAAACACCACTGTTCTATGAAGTGGCACAAAATGATTAAAACTGTTAATTTCAGAGGGAAAATTTTTGAATTATTTGTATCCTAACTTCACAAACGCATGCAAGAAAATATGTTTATAATAAAATTAATTTTTATGGATGGCGCCTCGGCTCAATAGGCTAATCCTCCGCCTGCGGCACCATCACACCAGGTTCTAGACCCGATCGTGGTGCTGGATTCTGTGCCGGTTGCCCCTCTTCCAGTCCAGCTCTCTGCTGTGGCCCAGGAGTGCAGTGGAGGATGGCCCAAGTGCTTGGGCCCTGCACCCCATGGGAGACCTGGAGAAGCACCTGGCTCCTGGTTTCAGATCAGCACAGGCCGCAGCGGCCATTGGAGGATGAACCAATGGTAAAGGAAGACCTTTCTCTCTGATTCTCTCACTGTCCACTCTGCTTGTCAAAAAAAAAAAAAAATGATTGTTATGCGTATATTGTTAACAAAATGTAAGTGTCCAAAGTGTTTTTATAATTTCTGAACTGGAAAAGAAAGCCTATACACATATTATAGAGGTATAGCAGGGGCTTTTTGGAAGGTGGTAGGATGTACAGCATACTCCTTGCAAAGGTCGTCTTCTGTTCAACTGTTGAAATGATGATTTTGCAGCATTCTATCCATCAAAATTTGTGGAGTCCTGTTTTATCTACTACTTAAAACCAAATGTAAATCATAAAAATTAAATTTTTAAGAGGAAATAATTGCTAAACAAAAGTGATCTATACAATGGAAACAGGACTTGTGGAAAAACAGACTGTTTTTAAAGGAAGATTCTCCAACAGCCTCACTTGATATGTGTATACTAAGCAAAATATTTCTGTACATCTAAAAAGACATAAAATTATTTTTTTCACTTCATATTAAAAGTATTTTATAGAGTTAATTGGCTTTACGAAACTGTAGCATGATGCATCAATATTTTTGCCCTTTGTACTTAGCATGACTTGCAGTAAAATGTTATTAGAGCAACAAAGCCATTATCTTCAAAACGCCACTTACTATCAGGAGTCCCCCTGCCAAAAAGAAGATGAAATTTCCTTCTTCTACTGTCTCCAGTTGTATTTCCATGTCTATTACTCACCCTCTCAATTCTACTCTCTGCTAGTTCATGATTATGATTTCAGCTTCTGTAAATCAGAGAGAACAGTTTCTGTATTTCTATGCCTGCTTACTTCACTTAACATACTGTCCTACTTTCCACCCAAGTTTCTGCAAATACCAGGATTTTATCCTCTTTGTGGTTCACTATCATCCATAAATAAATACAGATAATATAACATGTATGACAGTTACTGAGAAATCCATATTAGAAACATACAATGCATTTGTTTAAAAATGTTGTACCAAATAAACTTATCACAAATTCCATTTTCACAAATTTTCAAGTTTTGTGCTTTTATTTGAAAGAGAAAAGGGGACATTCAGTAGTTAACCCCCCAAATGCCTACAGAAGATAGAGTTGGACCATGCCAACACCAGGATATCAGAACTCACTACAGGTCTCTCAGGTGGGTGGCAGGGACACAAGTGCTTCAGCCACCATCTACCGCCTCTCAGAATGTGCATCAGCAGGAAGACGGATTAGACGTGGAGGAGCTGATATTCCACCCAGGCAATCCAGTCATTTCTCCATGACCATTTTATTGTAAGTTTGTAAATTATTTTTGAAAAAAAATAAATATTGATTGACTAAAATATCTCAATAGATATTATGTGTTACCTATATTTAAATGCTACTGACATATGATGATGTGAAGCATAATGGATCTGAACTATCAGGTGAAAGCATCATATGGAAACAAACTACATTCATGGTATTTCCAGGGAGAGAAGAGAAATACCAAATCTAAGGACTAAGGGACTCAGATCAATAAGTAACGTCTAGCTTTGATTTGAAGAAGCAGAATAACTGAAGACAAAAAGCCACACTGTATTTTATCTGTGTATGTGTGCATTTGCTTGTTCTTGCTTTACCATGAATGTTTTTGCCTTTACTAGATGATATATACACAAATGGAGAAACACACTTTGCAGTTGAAAAGGGTTTTCTTTGGTTCTGGCTCAGTGAACAGGATTGAGGTAATAGGGTTAAACTCAGATTTTATTTATGTCAATACTATGCAAATTTTTAAATAGGCTAAGTAAAGTAACAAGATGTAGAGCATTTTAGATACATATAACTGGACTTATACATGTGTGTTTTCTAAAGATAATTGTGTGTCTCTTCTACTAGTTGTTTTTTTTTTTTTTTTTGTAGCTGTAAGATATCACTTCAAACACAGGAGCTTGAAACCATTTAAATGTATTATACCACATTTCTGGATGTCAGGAGTGGCTATTCCTGGACAAAAATCTAGTTGTCTGAGTTGATGTTCCTCCTGAAACCTCTAGGGGTCAATCTGCTCCCTGTCTTTCAACTTACTATGAGTTGCCCACAGCCTTTTGCTTGTGTTCAAATTCAATCAGCAAAACCATGTCTTGGACCTCCGCTTCACCTGTCGCATTCTCCTGTGATTCTAATTCTCTTTCGTGCCTCTCTCCTTTGTTAGATTATGTTGGATCTACATATATAATATATTAGAGTCTTTCTATCTCAAGGGTCTAAACTTCATGACCTCAGAAAATTTCTTTCTCCTAAAAAGGAACCATGTTCACAGGCTATGGGAATTAGAGCAGGAAAATTTTTGATGGAAGCATTATTTTGGCTACCACATCTCCTTGCAGTTTTTTTTTTTTTTTTTTGTAAAACTGGATCATTTAAAGTATTGCATCTGTCTCATTAACTAATACACAGTATACTGTAGTCTCAGAAGAATACTATTTATGCTTTAAATATTATTTGGAATCAAATTAATCTGTGCTAAGAAAAAACTTTATCCTGATCCTGTTTTGATTGGAGGTTAAAACCACTTTAAAAAAAGATTCCAAAAGTATGAACATTAGCCATATAAATCCACATAACACTGGTCACAATTTTATTTAAAAGTAATGAATCAACCTAATCCCCCAGATGACACATCTAACAAGGATGTGCTTTTTTTTATTAATTAATTTTATCTGAGAGACAGAAAGAGCGACAGAGAGAAAGGTGTCTTCCAATTGCCAAAAGCTCTGGAACCAGGAACACAATCCAGGTCTCATATGTGACAGGGATCCAACTATTTGAGCCATCACCTGCTGCCTCCTCGTGTGCCTGTAGTCAGGAGGCTGGAACCTAGAGCAGACATGGGACTCCAAACAGGAACTCTGATGGGGGATGAAAGCATCCCAAATGATGTCTTTCCACTGAGCCATCACTCACCACTAGAACTTTTTTTTTTTTTTTTTTTTTTTTTTTTTTTTTTTTTTTTTTACAGGCAGAGTGGACAGTGAGAGAGAGAGACAGAGAGAAAGGTCTTCCTTTGCCGTTGGTTCACCCTCCAATGGCCGCCACGGCCGGCGCGCTGTGGCCGGCACACCACGCCGATCCGATGGCAGGAGCCAGGTACTTATCCTGGTCTCCCATGGGGTGCAGGGCCCAAGGACCTGGGCCATCCTCCACTGCACTCCCTGGCCACAGCAGAGAGCTGGCCTGGAAGAGGGGCAACCGGGACAGAATCCGGCGCCCCGACCGGGACTAGAACCCGGTGTGCCCGCGCCACAAGGTGGAGAATTAGCCTAGTGAGCCGCGGCGCCGGCACCACTAGAACTTTTTAAACACATACACACGCACACAAACTTAAAAGCCAAACTGAGGACTTTTAAGGTCTCCATTAGAACTTTTCTTGCCCTTTATAGTCTACCTATGTTCACAGACTTCAATCCAGCTACTTTGCTGTAAGCCACAGCTATTGGCTCTACTTTCCTAAATGTATTTCCAAAAGCCACTTTCATAGAAATGAAACCATACATTCAAAAAAATCATTGAAAGTAGAAGAATTTACTGAACATGGTAGTTATGGGTGGAAAGAAGCAAAACAGAGATTTATATTGTAGCATGGTCCTCCTTAATTCTTAAGGTAACGTCTATAATAAGGAAGAATTTCCCAGTTGTCCTTTTCATGTGCTCTTCCTGCTTTACATTTTATACTGGAATACTGGTTCCTCCCTCCTGTTCCTCTTTTTCTCATTTCCTCCTTTCCTTTTCTCTGCAATTCATTTTAAGTCTACATACACTTTCTTTCCTGCTGTTAAAAGGAACTCTTACTTTATGAAGCCCAAAGTCCCTCCACTACTTAATTCCCCCAGTTGTCACCTTCTAGACCAAGCTTCTGTCTTGCACTGCTGTTGATTCTTTCACTAACTGTGAAGATATATCTTAAACAACTACCTAGTATCTGACTTGGAGAGGGTTGGTCTACATAGCGATTGCGAGAATCAATACTTTACTTTGTCTTACAAGATACTTATTGAAGTTGGCTTAACCAAAATCTAAATATAAAATGTCAATTTTTAGAATTCTAACCAAATCAGTTTGTGCTATAATGGTCAAAATGATTTCCAGTGATTAAAAATACTATAAACAGTTCATATTTCAAAGACAAAATAGAATAGATTATTGAAGGATAAAATGTCACTAGTTTTAAAATTATAAAATAATTGATTTAAGGCATAGATTCATGAGATCTTGCTACTTAAAATGCTAGAATTGCAGAAATAAGAAAATCTCATGTTGAGATGTTGCTTCTGGATCTCCATGTAATCATTGTAGCAGCAAGCAAAGTGTTCCTTGACTGCAGGACATCTAGTACTCCCTGCAGTCATCATCCCTTCTTTCTCGTGACCTTTCAATACTTTATTAATTTCTGTCCAACAATGAAAAAATACAGGCCCTGAAACAGGCATTGAGGAAAGCCATTCAGGACAAGTGCAAAGTGATGCAAAGGATAGAATACAGGCAACAGGATGCTCTGTATCACATAAGATTCAGGCTAGAACGCACTTTGTCATAATTAACTGCGGAGAGGATAAGAAATAATCTGGTTCTGTGTGCAGGAGGAAAAGAAGTAAAAATGGGATGATCAGACACTCCACCTCTGCTACAGGATGTCCATCAAATTGTTTGTATCATTTCAGCAACTAGTTTGTCAGCATTTTTCAAAATTATCATTATTATTTTCAGACACTCAAACCTTGAAACTACATATAAATAGTTGTTATAAATCTGCCAGAATCTCTGGATTTTTTTTCTTGGCATGAATTACACCCAAAGAATATTTCTATTTTCAGTTGGTCTCAATATTTGGATTAGTTTATAAAATAATAGAGGAAGTGAGACCATTTGAGCTCCATAATGCTTAACTTGAACTAATTGCTTATTGAAATGCATAAGCAGTACATACTCTTAAGTTGGATGTCAGGAGTACAAAATTCTTATGTAATGCAATTAGAATGTATTTTGATAAATGTAATTTTGAAATAGATCCATCCTTATTAAATAACTTAAATATACTCTTTTTAAGTTTGCTCATTTTAAATTTGCTTATTATTTTCTTCTCCGTGGATAATGTTTGTAGGTGGCTTTTAAACTAGTGGGTTAAGCTTAGCCTGATCTAATTTTAAGCTTTTTTCAACATCAAGGTGCAACCCATCACTTTTCATTTTAAATATTACAGGTAACAGTCACCAAGAAATTGTATGTCTAGTGTGTTACCTATAATTTTACATGCACTTATTATTTAAGGACCAACTCCTCTGGAGATAGGTCTACATCCTAATTTACATTATTAACTTTTATCTTTAGTAACTGTTCATAGCATAATTATAGTTTCATATAATGGATAACTACATAGCCATATAATGACCATAAGTTTCTAATACCCTACCCTTTCATGATTTCTCTACCCAAACCACACACTCCTATAACAAAGACCACTCTATAGAATCCCAATTAGGCAATGAAATACATGATACAAAACACAAACTTTTCACCTGCTGAATTCTCAAACACTCAACATGGGACATTTCTATGACAAAATGTATGTATATTTTACTACAAACAAGTAATTTTATCTAAGTTGCTGTGCTTCTTGCAAATTAAAACAATGTAGCACTTTTTCCTAGAGATAGCACCGGATTTCATAGGTTTATGCTCAGTCTCACAAGACTGCCTCCAATTGAAATGTTAATCTCAGGTTTCTGGTTGTGAACTGAAAATAAATTGGAGTTCCCACAATGCCTTCCTTGGATTTGATGTTTTTGTAGAATAGCTTACAGAAATCAGAGAAACACATACCATGAGGTTGACCATTTTTTAAGTGTATCATTCAGGAACAGCCAGTTGGAAAAATGCACTGTACTACATATGAGGGAAGAAGTGCAAACTGTGTTTTCCTCTTAAGGCACTATACACTCTATATGTTCAAAACCAGGAAGCATTACAAATACCATAATTAGGTGACTTTTTACAGAAAATTCATTACAAAAGAATAACCAGTTATTGAATTTGATCTTTATCACTCTTCCCTTTTGAGGTGCTGGACAGTGGGGAGGAATATGTCAACCTTCAAATCATGGTTTGGTCTTTGGTGATAGAAAC
Source organism: Oryctolagus cuniculus (assembly GCF_964237555.1). NCBI lineage: Eukaryota > Metazoa > Chordata > Mammalia > Lagomorpha > Leporidae > Oryctolagus > Oryctolagus cuniculus. Next base: position 15,855,356 of record NC_091432.1, on the reverse strand, counting down.
AATTCCCATTCAGGAGCCCATCCAAAGTGATTTTTGTTTTGTTTTGTTTTGTTTTGTTTTGTTTTGTTTAGAGCGATGTAAACCTCCATGGGTTGAAACTCACATACATTTTTTTTTTTTGACAGGCAGAGTTAGACAGTGAGAGAGAGAGAGAGAGAGAGACACAGAGAGAAAGGTTTTCCTTCCATTGGTTCACCCCCCAAATGACCGCTACCGCCGGAGCTACGCTGATCTGAAGCCAGGAGCCAGGTGCTTCTCCTGTTCTCCCATGCGGGTGCAGGGCCCAAGCACTTGGGCCATCCTCCACTGCACTCCTGGGCCACAGCAGAGAGACTGGACAGGAAGAGGAGTGACCGGGACAGAATCCGGCGCCCCAACTGGGACTAGAACCCGGGGTGTCGGCGCCGCAGGGGGAGGATTAGCCTAGTAAACTGCAGCACCTGCCCAAAGTGATCTTAATAGAACAAAAGGTGCTCTTAAATTCAGTAAAGGAATCCAGAACCAGGCTCACAACCAAATATTAGAACAAGAGATTCCCAAGGCTCTAAGAGTGTGTACTAGTACCTGGGGACGAAGTCTGAAACATGTACTTCTTGTAATAAATCACAATATCACAAAGACTCAGTTGCAGAGCAGACTAAAAAAAATACCTTGAGGGGCTAGAACAAAGTTTTCCACAACATTGTATATGCTGTGAATTGGTCTCTGGCACAGACTTAGGATGCAATGATCGGGAACAAAGAGCCAGATATGAAAGTGGTACTACTATTATCCACAGTGGCATGTTAGCAAAATGTTTGCTTCCAGTTCCCACGAATTCATGCTCTGGTGGCCTAGAGGTAGTAATTCCAGAAGAAGAAATACTTCCAAAGTGAAGAATGGAAGAGTTGAAGGAGATCTTAGGAGTGCTATTTGATCACCTTGGGGTTCTTATGCCTGTGAAAAAAGAAGCCAAAAAAGAGAAAGCTACAGTGTTGCCGAGGTCATTTTTCTTGACTGCCAATTGGACTACTGGACTACATTATGTAGATAGTGAAAACTAAGCCTGAAACAAGATACCTGAGCATATCTTAGTATCACCATACTCTATGATTAAAGTCAATAACATCTGCAACTGCTCAATCGTTACAGAACTGCTAATGGTACAAATCTTTTAGGAATGAAGATTTGGATCACTGCATCAAAACTAAGCCACAACCAAGCAAGATGCTTGCTGAAGGCAAAGAGAAATGCAGAATGCATAAGCACAGAAGGTAGATACAGATATGAACAGTTACAGATATGAGGACTGTAATTGTCATAAACATTTGTTCATCTTGGTATGAATGTGCTTGACTGTATACATATATGTTAGGCAAATGCCCTTACCTCTGTGGAGTAGAAAGCTATATTTCAGTGCTCATTTTTTATATATAATATTTAATTAAGGAATATAAGTGGCATAATACATGTCCCTGAAGGACTTTACCTCCTTATTTCGGAAACAGATTAGTGGATTTTCAGTTGTACACAGGAGGATAAATGTATCATTTTAGGTAGAATTACAATCTTGCTATTGCCATTATTTGAAGATGAACATGGTTTAAAGAGATATATAATGATGCCGAGTTGTTAAGGAGGTGTTCTTATTACAGTTGATTATGTGCCCACTTGACTGAGCTCAAGGATGCCCAGATAACTGGTAAACGTTATTTCTGGCTGTGTCAGTGAGGATATTTTTAGAATATTTCAATCTACAGATTCATCAGGAAGATTGCCTTCTCCAATGGGGTCAGACAACCTACCAATCCACTGTAGTATTGATTGAAACAAAAGGTAGAGGAAAAAAAAGTTTGCTCCCTGCTTGATGTAGGGCATCCATCTTTTCTTTCTGCTATGCAGTTTCCCAGGCCATTGTACTCTGGTTGGGCACTAGCTTCTCTTTTATGCAAGAACGCAGGTTTGTACTGACACTATTCAAGGCTTTCCTGGGTCTAAGCTTTCAGACAGAACTCATGGGATTTCTCAGACACTAAAATTTTGTGATGCATCCCTTAAGGTATATCTGATTAGATATAGGTAATTCCTTTTGGTTCTCTTTCTCTAGAGACCTTGAATAATACACATGTGAATAAAATTGCTGCTGTCAATTACTGAACAATCTCTAGGTGTTTTGTCAAGCTCAAATGCACTACCATCATCAACAAATTGCCTGTCATCTCCCTAGAGAGAACTTAAAGGAAACAAAAACCAACCCATAAATAATTCTCACTATGCTATGTAAGAAATACATGCAAATGCCAAAGCAGTGATTGCAGCAAAGGTAAAAATAATAGAATATTTACAGGATGTGCTATTTGAGAGATACCCACGTTATTTTGGTGACATTTGCAAAGTTCCTCTTTAGTTGATGATGAAATTGCGTAAGTACTTATAGTTCAATTTTCTGTGTTTTCACCATTCAGTAAAAGCAAGCAGAAATAGGAGCTGTGCTTTTTTCTTCACATTAATATTTTAATATGTTCATATGGATTAACAGGCTAAATTCTCATAAACATACTTGAAAAATCCTTTGAACATTGTGTAGAAAATCATTGTTTTATATAAATAATTTTAACACAGATCAAATCTGAGACCAGGTGAAACATAGCCAAAGGAACTTTTTTTTTTTTTTTTTGACAGGTAGAGTTAGACAATGAGAGAGAGACAGAGAGAAAGGTCTTCCTTCCGCTGGTTCACCCCCCCAAATGGCCGCTATGGCCAGCACACTGAGCTGATCCAAAGCCAGGAGCCAGGTGCTTCCTCCTGGTCTCCCATTCGGGTGCAGGGCCCAAGCACTTGGGCCATCCGCCACTGCCTTCCAGGGCCACAGCAGAGAGCTGGACTGGATGAGGAGGAACTGGGACTAGAACCCAGAGTACCGGTGCCACAGGCGGAGGATTAGCCTAGTGAGCCACAGCACCAGCCTAAAGGAACATTTTTTAAATTTTTTTTAGTGGCAAAATTATGAACCTGCATGGATACAATCCTTCTAAACACAGTTACTCAGGTACTCCAGCCTCTTCTTTGTGAATCTCTTAAAAATAATGTAACAGTTAATGGCTATTTCAATATATGTAGAAATATGTTCCTATCTCTCTTGATTAGTGAAATGGGATTTCTATATCATGTTCAAATATTTAGAGGTTAGGAAACTCTAAGTGTTTTATGGCAATGATACAGTGTTCTGAATGCTCTTCAATTTCTAATGGAATCTGATAAAAAACAGATTTCTTAAAGTACTATTTTAAAAATGATAACCATCATAAAAATGATAGTAAACTAGGAAAAAGTGGTTTATTTCTTTTCACAGATCTCTAAAACCAGAAAGAGGAAAGACCCCAGCCTTTCTTGTCTCTGAAAACATGCTTTTGCATGACATTTATTTTTTAGAATTGCATGATCATGAAACAAGACCAAATAAACAGTAACAGATAAAATCATTTTATACAGATTCTTGTTGCATTTTTCTGAAAAAAATTCCTTAATAACATAATATGATAAATATCCCCATATTTCTAGTATTAAAAATGTGTAGATTGGAGCTTTTTATGATATAGGCAAACCCAAATTTCTAAGCAATATTTTGGTTGATTTAATTGAAAATTACCTGTAAAAATCTCTACAGTTAATGTTATCAAATTGTATGTTTTTAATTTGCTTATTTCTTAGAGACTATTTTGACAAAAATTTCATTATAAACAGTATCATTTCTGTTTATTTCTTTTATTTCTCTGAGAAAACTTTGATGCTAAGAATTTTTAAAATCTGTAATAAATATCTTCCTTTAAATATCATCCGTGTCCTACTCTGGTCCATTATTAATCTTTGGTTACTAGAGATCTTCAGATACTTTTATTTTATTAGACATGTTTATATGCATTATGTGCTGTATAATACTCATAATTTCAAAAAAGTTCCTGTGGCCTTAATGTGCAGAAAATCAAATTCCAACTAGGAATCCATATACATTTTATCTTTATGTAATTTTATATCCATGATAATGCATAACATGGTGACTTTCAATTAATGTATTCTTGTTTTTAAAAGATACATTTATTTTTCTAAAGGTAGAGATACAGAAAGAGAAGGAGAGAGAGAGAGAGAGATCTTCCATCTATTGGTTCAGACCATAAATGACCACTTGAGGCAGAAATGGGCGTGGCTGAAGCTAGGAGCTTCTTCCAGGTCTCCCGTGTGGTTGCAGGGATCCAAGCCCTTGGGCCGTATTCTACTGCTTTCCCAGGTGCATTAGCTGAATCAGAAGTGGTGCAGTCAGGCCTTGAACCAGTGCCCATATGGGATGCTGACACTGCAGGTGGAGGCTTATCTTTCTATTTCATAGCACCGACCACAATCTTATTCTTTTATCTACAGTTTCTCTTTCTCCAAAAGGAGTTTTCTTATGAATTTTCATTATCTAAATCAACACCAATAACCTCTTTTTCTCCTAAGTTGTTTGTAGTTCATCATGAAAATCCCTCTAACTTTGCATGATACAGTATTTATTGTTATGTATTTATGGATATAGTAGGATGCTTAGCACTCTAACTGACCTCTAACCAGCATCTAAGGGTGATAAACAATATGTACAGAGCACTAGAAGTGACAAACCCAACTTAGCATCACTATCCCTTAATTCAAATTATGTACACAAGTACACACACACCCACACACACACACCCTTATGTATTTGTATGAGATTAATTTTCAAATATCAGAAATCTCCAAAATGACAATACAGAAAAGTGATTGGTTATGATGATGTTGTTATCTATTCTAGATTTTCTGATCACCTTGGATGGAAAAACACAACATCACGGTGGTGAAGGAATTCATTCTGATGGGAATCACAGATCGCCCTGAGCTGCAGGCTCCACTCTTCGTGTTGTTCCTCATCATCTATCTGCTCTTACTGGTGGGCAACCTGGGCATGATCATCCTCACCAAGATGGACTCCAGGCTGCACACTCCCATGTACTTCTTTCTCAGACACCTGGCTATTACAGATCTTGGTTATTCTACAGCTGTGGGACCCAAAATGTTAGTAAACTTTGTCATGGATCAGAATATAATATCCTATTACTTTTGTGCTACACAGCTCTCTTTCTTTCTTGTATTCATTATTAGTGAGCTTTTTATTCTGTCAGCAATGTCCTGTGACCGTTATGTGGCCATTTGTAACCCTCTTCTCTACACAGTCATCATGTCACAAGGGATATGTTGCATGCTAGTGGCAGTCCCCTATCTCTACAGTGTGCTTATTTCTCTTCTAATCACCACAAAAATTTTTACCTTAACCTTCTGTGACAACAAGGTCATCAGTCATTACTGTGACAGCTTCCCCTTGATATCTTTGCTCTGCTCAAATACACATGAAATTGAGTTGATAATTTTAATTTCAGCAGGATTTAATTTGGTTTCCTCCCTTCTGATAATCTTGTTCTCTTATCTGCTTATTCTTATAGCCATTTTCAGGATGAAGTCTACTGAGGGCAGGCAGAAAGCTTTATCCACCTGTGGATCCCACCTGACGGTGGTCACAGTGTTCTATGGAACTTTGATATTTATGTATGTGCAGCCCAAGTCCAGCCATTCCTTTGAAACTGATAAAATGGCTTCTATATTTTACACGCTTGTTATTCCCATGTTGAATCCCTTGATTTATAGCTTGAGGAACAAAGATGTAAAAATTTCCCTACAAGGGGTATGGAAAAATATATGCAACATTTTCTCTTAGTAAGTATCCATTTTATGGTTCCTTAACATTAGTCCTGCAAATACACTTTACTCTATGTGCATCCAGAATGAATGGCAATTATACAAAACATTCAACTACATTTCTGTATTTCCAGAGAATCCAGGCACTTCTGGTTTCTAAAACTAATTTAGTTAAATCAAACCAGGAAAACTTTTTGACCTCCTTAAGCGGGGGTCAGTGGATTAAACACCTAATAGATTTTTATACTACAGCAGAATGTGTTTGGTGTAAATGGGCCAAAAGGTAAACTTTCCTGGGAATTCGTTGTTCTCTCCTGTTAAACTCTATCTGTTAAAAATTCCCCAAGGGGCCAGCTCTGTGGCATAACAGGTAAAGCTGCCGCCCACAGTGCCAGCTTCCCATATAAGCGCTGGTTCGAGTCCCGGCTGCTCCACTTCCGATACAGCTCTCTGCTATGGCCTGGGAAAGCCATAGAGGATGGCCCAAGTCCTTGGGCCCCTGCACCTTTGAAGGAGATGCAGAAGCATCTCCTGGTTCTTGGTTTCAGATTGGTGCAGCTCTGGCCATTGTGGTCATTTGGGGAGTGAACCAGCAGATGGAAGACCTTCTTCTCTGTCTGCTTCTGCCTCTCTGCAACTCTGCCTTTAAAATAAATAAATAAATCTGAAAAAAAAACTGAGAGGAAGGAAATAGAAGTGACAGATGAAATGGATCAGATAGAATTGATGGATTTTGATTCAAACCAAGAAATATAATGCCATTATAATGGAGAAAGGTTTGAGGATGTTGAACATCTTCCCAGACATGGTATTTGTTGTCAGTCTTCTTAATGGGCTCAGTGAACAATGCAGCAATGAATGACTGGAGGACTATGATCATAGTATCATTGCTGTTTGTTATTGCTTTCTTTTAATATTGAACTATATTAGTGTTTTACAAGTTAGATGAGGAACAAATGCAAATATACAAGCTCTGACTTTGTCCTGTGTGGGCAATGACTTTGGTGTGCAAGATGAAGTTTTGTACTCCCAAAATTTACTTTTACAAAGTTTCACCTAACACTTTTAAGGCTTACCTCTAACTGATTCAGCTGAGTATATGGACATAATTTGATTGAAATGCCAGGTATGTTTTTGACTTCAGTGAATGATCCTTCCTTGCTAAGCTATGGGATTAAAACTATGTAACTTACAAATAGAAAAAAAAAAAAAAGAACAATCGGTAAAGAAATATTGGTCTGTCTAGTTATTTGTAGTAAGTGGAATTCATCAGAATGCATCTGCATTTCTTGTTTCCTTAACTGTTATTTGCATATAGCATAATACACAATTTATCTTATGAAATCTTTCTATAGAAAGGATTTATCATAATATGCTGTTACTTAGGGACCAGCTCATGTAGAATTGCATTGCCATTCTTTTTTTTTTTTTTTTTTTTTTGACAGGCAGAGTGGACAGTGAGAGAGAGAGACAGAGAGAAAGGTCTTCCTTTTGCCATTGGTTCACCCTCCAATGGCCGCCATGGCTGGCACGCTGCGGCCGGCACACCGTGCTGATCTGATGGCAGGAGCCAGGTGCTTCTCCTGGTCTCCCATGGGGTGCACGGCCCAAGCACTTGGGCCATCCTCCACTGCCTTCCTGGGCCACAGAAGAGAGCTGGCCTGGAAGAGGGGCAACCGGGAAAGAATCCGGAGCCCCGACCGGGACTAGAACCTGGTGTTCCGGCACCGCTAGGTGGAGGATTAGCCTATTGAGCCGCGGGGCTGCCACAGCCATCTTTTTTATAAATAAATAAAACTATGTTGTCCAGTCCTGATTGAATTTTCTAAAGAGTGTTTATAAGAGTGTAATAAGTGCTTATAAGAGTGTAATAAGATAGATAGTGACTTCTAAAGATGGATAATTTAGCTGTTAATTGTAAAGAGACTTTTTCATAGAGAAATAATTGCATATAATGTATAGGGAGAAGTTCCTTATATGTACTACAGGCATATGTAACCTGAATTGTAATTTAATGTTGTAGTATATGAAACTATGATGAATAGCTTTAATTATCTATTTATGAGTAACAATATATTTCCATGATTAAATCTGGATATCATAATTTAAGCAATTATTGAAATATATAATTGTCTCCATAATACATTGATAACAATGCAAAAAGAAAAGCATCCCAATGTCTGTATATATAGCCCCTTCCTTGTGCCCCAGGCTTCCTATTTTTTATTGGCATATTTTGGAATTACACTTGATGTATATTGTTTACCTGAGATACTCGTTCACATAAATTTGCTCAAATACACCTAGTCTAATCCTGTTCTGACCTCATCACATGTAAGTCAGTGGCTACTTAATGTACAGTATGGTGACTAAAGTTGGTAATACTGTTTTGTTTGAGTTGACAAGAGAAAAGATTTTGAGTATTCTCACAACACACAGACACACTCAAAAGAGACACCTATTGTGATGGATATATTAATTGGACTGGTATTCAGTGCACAATGTATTCAATATAAAAGAACCACATTTTGTTTCTTTGCTTACAAATGAAATATTTTAAATAAATTAGTAAGAAACAGTGACTATTTAGAATAGTATTAAATACAGAAAATGAATTCGAGAAAGATATAACTAATCAATAAATACATTATCACATAGAGATAGAAGGTAATGAATTCATTTTGTACCAGTGACTTGTCAAATACAAAGCCACCACAAGTGGATGAAGATGATATTTTGAGTGGATTAGTAAGAAACTTTGGAGAAGATGGAAGTAAAATCAAGACATGCTGAAAAATGAAAAGAGCACTGGTGATTCCATTGTAACCAAACATTGCTATCCTAAGAAGTTTGGAAGATTGAGAAAAAGCAGAATTAAACAATATGAAGAACAAAAGATGAAATGACTATTGTTAATGATATAGGTGGTAGTCTTTCTGGAGTAATATGTGATCCTTCTCAATAAAAAGGGGAGTCTCTGAACGAAATGTTTATTCCTCATTGTCTTTGGCAACTTGGACTTCGACCATTTTATACCATCTTCATCAATTTGGGACATTAATTCAAGGGCAATTAAATGGCAAACATTCTTTTAAACAAAAGATTTATTTATTTATTTATTGAAAGTCAGAATTTGGCCTGCGCCGCGGCTCACTAGGCTAATCCTTGGCCTTGCGGCACCGGCACACCGGGTTCTAGTCCCAGTCGGGGCACCAGATTCTGTCCCAATTGCCCCTCTTCCAGGCCAGCTCTCTGCTGTGGCCAGGGAGTGCAGTGGAGGATGGCCCAAGTGCTTGGGCCTTGCACCCCATGGGAGACCAGGATAAGTACCTGGCTCCTGCCATCGGATCAGCGCGGTTCGCCGCCCGCAGCGCACCAGCCGCGGCGGCCATTGGAGGGTGAACCAACAGCAAAGGAAGACCTTTCTCTTTGTCTCTCTCTCTCACTGTCCACTCTGCCTGTCCAAAAAAAAAAAAAAAAAAAGGCAGAATTATAAAGAGAGAGAGAGAGGAGAGAGAGGGAGGGAGGGAGGGACAGAGAGAGATCTTCCATCTGCTTGTTCATTCTCAAATGACCGCAAAGCCAGTAGACAAGAGTTTTTCCAGGTCCCCCACATGGATGCAGGCGCTCAAGTACTTGGGCCATCTTCTGCTGCAGTCCCAGGTGCATTAACAGAGAGCTGGATCAGAAGTGGAGTGGCTCCAGGATTCGAACAGGTGCCTACATATTGTAATGGGCCACATACCCACTATGCCACAGCACAGGCCCCATGGCAAACATTCTAATTCTGATTCTGATATTCTTGAGCTACTGAACTGATGCAAATTAAGGCCATTAGGTTCCAGCATGACATCACTTTTTGAAGATTAACCGTTTTCAACGGACCAGCATTTGTTAGGGCAGGGGTCCATTCAATGCATGGGAGAAGAGTTCCCATGGTGATATAATAGGAAAGGCAAAGGAACCACATGCAATCCTGCAGACTGGGCACAATGTTGTAGGATGGGACATTTATGGAACTGTCATGATTAATGTAAATATCCAAAAGTTACCCACTGAAGTCATTTCATAAGTCAAAAAAGGAACAAATTAGAAAAGAATTATTTTACTAACCTATTTATATAGGTTATCACTGAAAGAGTTCCAGAAAGTAATAGATAAAAAATACTAATGGAGATTTTGAGTATGAATGTTAAACATTATAGGGAGAGCATTGTGGCATAGCAGGTAAAATCTGCCACTTGTGACACCAGCATCCCATATGTTCCAGCTGCTTCATTCTGATCCAGCTCCCTGCCAATGTCTTGGGCAAAGCATTGGAAGATGGTCAAAGTTCTTGGGCCCTTTTAACCCCCATAGTAGACCTTAATGAAGCTCTTGGCTCTTGACTTCTCTCTGGCCCAGTGCTGACCGTTGTAGCCATCTGGGAAGTGAACTAGTGGATGGAAGATCTCTTTCTGTCTCTGCCTCTCTCTCTGTAATTCTTTCAAAATACATAATTTTTTCTCTTAAAAAAGTTAAACATTATTAAATTAGAACAAGAAATTGTGACTTGATATTTAATATTTTGTGATAATTTTCATATTTCCAAGTGTCAGAATACATCTGTGATTGCTTAAAGAAAAATAATGGGAAAATTGTGTCACCAGGGATAAATGGGAGCAGAGAGTAAATTGGAAAACCAATGTGTTCTCTAAGCAAATAGTTAAACACTACAGCAATTCAAGGAAAGAGGTTTCAAAAGTATTAGGAACGGGTCTATTCTAATTTCCTGTAGCTGTGTCACACTCAGGAAACTGGTGTGGCAAATATTTCACAAGGTAATGTGGGGTTCTCCTGCTCCTCATTTTGTTATATGTGGACAGAAGTTTGCATACAGAGAGAGAGAGAGAGAGAGAGAGTTTTGAAACTGAATTTGAAAATTCCCCCTGAGTCGGGGCTATGCCAGGCTAAAGCCTGGTGCCAAGAATCCAGTCTGGGTCCCCCACATAGTTAACAGGAACCCAACTTCTTGAACCTTCACCTGTTGCCTCCTAATATGCACTTCAACAGGAAGCTGAATAGGAAGTATAGCCAGGATTTGAATTGCATTCTGATATGACATGCTAACCCCTACACAAAACTTCTTGGTAATTAGAATCAAAATATTTTGTGTAATACTCTTTATTTCTTAAAATACATGGCATAAAACACAAGCTAATAGCAAATATATAAACAGTTCTATTTATATAATTCATCTCAGCATATTGATTTGCCAACACTAGAAGTCAATAACCTAGAATATAAACATAAAAATTCAATTGCTTTGTCATGGAAAATGTTTACTTAGTTAAGTCCTACTTCCTAATGAATTATGTATTGGCTTTCATAAATGACATATATTTTATAACGCATAAACTATTTTCAGTAAATCAGCTAAGAAATGCTAAAAATACAAAGACTTTTTTTCAAGATTCTCTTTCTATAAAAAGTTATTAAATTTTCATTCATTTCTCTAGACATAAAGAAATGTAATACCTCTTAAATAAAAAGTTTCTGCGTCTTGCTGAGTTGGTTATACACAGCTGGTAATAATCAAATAAATTGATATCATTTCACAGCAGTTTTTAAAAGATAATTTACAAACTATAAATTTCCTCCATTTAAATTGTTTAATTCAGTCTTTTGTAATTGTAGAACCATCAACAGAATTAATTTTAGTACATTTTTGTCACCTCCAAAAGAAAAGACAAGCCCATTGGCAGTTACCACTTTCCTTCAGCATCTCCCACTCTCTGTGAGTTTGTCCATTCTGGACACTTCAAGGAAATGCTGTCATAAAATGTATGGTTCTTTGTGCCTATATTCTGCCTGACACCTGACATATTTGAATTGTGTCATGAAATATTAGATAGTATCTAAATTGTATACATATTGAAGTATAGAATATGCCAAACAGCCAAATCAATCTTGAGAAAATGGAAAAAAGCAGGAAACATCATAATACCTATTTTCAAAGACATACTACAGTGTGACAGAAACTGACACAGCATCTTACTGGTAGGAAAACGGATACATAATGCAACGGAACCAAATAGAGACCTCAGAAATAAACCAACACATCTACAACCAACTGATTCTTGACAAAGGCATCAAAAACATGCATGTACATTGGAGAAAAGACATTTCAATACCCTGTGCTGGGAAGCTAGATATCCAAAGCACAAGACAGAAGCTTGACTCCAATGTCTCATGCTATAAAAACAAATCAACACACAATGGTTTAAATACCTAAATGTAAGCCATAAAATTATGGACAACTATAAGAAAACATTAGGAAACATTTCAGGTTAATGGTTTACACACTGATTTTTTTGGATGAGATCCCAAAAGCACAGGAAACAAAAGCAAAATAGGAGAAATACAAGTCAGAAGTTTCTGCACAGCAAAGGAATTGGTAAATAAAGTTAAGAGACAACATGAAGAATGAGGAAAATATTTGCGAACTATCCATCTACACAAGGGACTAATACTCAGAATGTATAAGAAACTCAAATAACTCAAAAATAATTCAATTACAGTAATCAAATTAATTGAATGGACATTTTTCAAACATGAAAATGCTTGCAGCCTATAAGTATATGAAAAAACAAAGTTCCTTACATCACTAAGTGGCATTGAAATGAAAATCGTAAACCAAAAGGAGACATTATCTAGTTCCAGTTAGACGGGTTATTGTCACAAAGACAATAATGAATGCTGACTGCAATTTAAATTAGTATAGCTATTATGGGAAATAAAATTGAGTTTCTTCAGAAACAGCAGTATCACATGAGTAAGCATCCACACTATTGGGCATATAACTACAGAATCTTCATATAAAGAGGAATTTGCACTATCATGCTATCATGGTTATTGTAGTACTTTTTGTAATAGTTAAGATGCAGAATCAAGCATGATACCCATAAGTAGATGCATATTTTTTTTTAAAAAAAGAGAAAATACTGTGGTATAATATTCAATCATAAAAAAACTGAAGCCTGCCATTTGCAGAAATATATATGAAACTGGAGGACATCGTGTTGAGTGAAATTAGGCCATTCAGAAAAAGACAAATAGTAAATATCTTGACTCATTTATGGGAAGCTGAAATGTTGATATCAGAGAATAGACTAGTAGTCGAAAGAGGCTAGGAAGGGTATTAGAATAGCAAAAAATTATAAAATAATATCAAAATACAGATACTATGCTTTATAGTATTATAGAATAACTATAGTCTACAGCAATTTATTGTATATTTCATGTTTCCCATATGTATGTTTTCATCAATTCATATAAATCTGTAAGTCATAATAGATATTACTCTTAGTAAGTAGTACTGAATATTATTCACCAGTGATGTGTTATCTCAAGAAGTACGGCTGTTGGCCAGTAATTGAGGTATTGTGTTTCATGACAGTAACTTATGGGTTTGTTATATGAAAAAACAGACATTTACATCACTCATTTGGAGATTAGCTTGAATTTCAAATATTATTATTATCAGTTGTATGACTTTGGGCAAGTTACATAGTTTAGCTGAACTTGATGTCTCTAAATTTGAGAATAATATCTACCTCACAAGTATGGCTTAAAAGATATATTTTCATTCTATTTACTATCACAAATATTTACCTGAATAATAAATTCAAGAAAAATTATGTGTAATTATGATAATATCCTCTACAATTTCATTAAGACTTTGGCTTTGTTCTAATTTAGTGGATTAGAACTGATGTTAAAGTATTTTTCATCATTATTTTGATAACTAAATCACAATGGGTGAGTGACTATCTTTCATCCTGTGTCTCCACAGAGCTACACAGATCATTTATATTGTTTGTTCCTTTCCTTAAGTTGTTCCTATATTTTGTCAGTAGGGAATATGTAGTGTATCTTAGATAATTAGCAGGCAAGTTAAGGCCATATGTTTTAGTTTCTCAGATAATTCAGGCATAATGATCTGAATCAATTATGTATTATTTCTCTAAGGAGTTTCAAAAAGAGGGAGGAAAACTATATATTCTTCCTGCACAAAGAAAAGGTAACGCTATCTTGTCAAAATAAAATCCAATTGTTCATTAACAGTAAATGGAGAAAATTCCAATTGATTTTGGTGATCACCCCTGTGTGAGTAATTTCACATGAAGACTTGCTTCTGATTTCAGAACTTTCATGGTAACTGACAACTGATTCCTTTAAATACAGCACAAAAATTCATTATAGCCTTTAACTGAGGTTTTCTGGGTTTACATAGTATTTTAGGATATTAAATCCTGTGATTTGAAAAGGTGTCCTAGAACTGTTTGATTTATGAGACCTATTAGTAGCAATTGGATATTGTAAGTTAATAGTAGTTAGAAATAACAAAATTTATTTTTAATCATGTATATTAGTATGTAGTAAGATTGGGTTATCTGGAAGAATATAGACAACGAATAAGTATTATTTTATAGGAATACAGTATATATGATATTAAATATATATTTAAGAAAAGTATTCCCCATTCCATATGTTACAAGCAATAAATAATTTTGTTTAAGGATTTTACATGCATAATCTTGTTTGGCATTTGATTATTTTTCCTACTGGCTTGCTGTTACTGTCTTTTTTTTCATTCAAGAATTGGTATTACAAAATGATTGCGTGTCCTTGAACAGAATGACTTTCAAGAGCTTCGAATTACAGAGTTATTACCCCAAATAATATTTTTTCAAATTTCATCACACCTAAAGTTTGATAAATGCACTCTGTGCATACATTTTGTATACATCTTCCCTGTTGCTTAGAACACCAACAGGATATTTAAAGTTTATATGTTAAGGTGTTTAGAAGACCAGAAATATGCTTTTCTTCACAAGAAGACTGGATAGTTTGTACTTTTTGATTAATGTCTCACTGTTTCTCTGATCCCTACTTCCATGACAACCACAATTCTATTCTCTATTTCTGTGATTTTGCATATTTAACGAATCCCCATACAACCCATTTTAGTGAGATCATAATAATGGCATATATCTCATAGACACTATACATTTGAGTGAGTTTCAAAAAGGCTATAAGAATGAAGAATATGTATTATGAATAAAAGTATCTAAGAATTTCAAAATATTGGGAACAAAATAAACTTCATTTCATCTCCTATAAATATTTTAAAGTCCACTAATTATCCATACATACTTATATGTATATATAACAATGAATAAATATTATTTGTACTTGAATATACCCGATGTAATATTTTAAAGAAACATAAGATATTTCCAATATCATAAATGTGTGTATATATACACACAATGTGTGTGCGTATATACACACAATGTGTGTGCGTATATATACACACATTTATGATATATATATGGTATTTCTCATACCATATATCTGTGTGTATTACATTTTCTTCATCCACTCTTCTGTTGATTGACATGTTATTGTTTGTTTTTTTCTATTTTATGGTTATTAAACATATAAACATAATGCTGTGGTGTACATGGTAAATATTTCACACTGCATATATACATATAAATGTCATCACATTGTATATCTTAAATGTAAATAATTATATTTCAACAAATCTGAAAAAATGATAATTACCAAATAAAAGAATGCATAGAGTAAAAAATTAAAAAATTATAAGATGGAGATATTATTGACACTCAATAATAAAATAGAATTAATAACCACTAGAATATTTTTGTTAAATAATTAACAAAGGAAAAAGGGGTGGAATTGGCTTCTTAATCATCAATATTACCTTCCTTTTTGTCAGTGTTCCATGGATCAGATTGGCAAAATTGATAAGAATTAAAAATTAGAGGGTCTCAAGAACCACTCCCTGCTACTACAAAGTGTCTTCAGGCTCCCATAATTCCATATTCTGGATTTGAAGTTTTGGTGGGTGCCCAGAAGACTTTACTCAAAGCTGTATAAGAAAGAGCTGACATTCCATTATGTCATAATAATTATTCCTGAAATCATCTGACTTTACATTTTGGACCCTGATTGTTCATCCAATTGAGATCACACTTATGGAGTACTAGGTTTTCACCCTAATTGTGATATGAAGGTAATCTAATGCAATTCACTGACTTAAGTCAGAACAGTTCTACTTTTTTTATTTATTCTCTTGTTAATTGATTAAATAAAGAAGCATTACTTATTAATGAAATTATTGAAATCAGCATTATCCTATATCCACTAGTCCATTATAGGTGTCAGTAATGTGATATAATAAATGCTCAAATAAATATATTGATCCTTTATAGATAATATATTTTCTACAATTTATATCAAGAAAATAAAGCATATGATATTAAATACTGAAAATCTCTGAACATTCATACAAAACATGTGCTTTAGCAGAAGTGGATTCAAATATTTCTGTCTTGAATCTTACTAAGGAGATTTTCTTTTCAAAAAAGAAAAAAAATAAACATGCAAATTGAGAAATAAATGTGAATATATATTTAGAAAAGAAAGTGGCTTGCAATTCCATCTAATGGTTACAAATATCATGAAATCTTTAAACACAATACTAGTATTCATTAAGCGTCAGACATAATTCAGCATGCAGTGTGCTAGGGGCATTCTTAGGAGACATTGGTTTGCCAGAATAGATAAATATAATTTATTTTGAACCACACAAATATACTCACTGAACTTCAAGTAAAATAGTATTAACTCAATACTTCCTTAGATGGATACCTCAAATGTGTGCAGTACCACCAATACAACTGTATAATAGTTCAAGTATGATGGAGTAGAAGTTGTCAGAAAGAAAGCCAGAGTAATAGACCATGATAATAATATGTTACAATTGCAAACAAAAGTTCTTAAAATGTAAGGTCTCTTGCCTTTACTCATCTCTTCCTCTCCCAGAATATCGAAATTCTCTTAGAATTTTCAAAAATAGATATGAAGTAAAGAAATTTTGGTCACATGTTACAACTGTGTGGATGAAATGAAGTCTAAAATATATGTGTTAGATAGGAGTAGGAAGTACTGGAGTTCTACTGAACAGTAGGGTAATAATATGAATACACAGTATATTTCACTATTGTTTTCACAGAAGGTAGAATTTTTAGTCTTTTCACCATAAAGAAATATTAAATATTTGAGGATATGTGTATATATATGTACATACATATATAAAATTACTCCCAATTGGACACTACATAACTACATATATTGAAGCATCACATGAAGTCACATATATATCAGTCAAAATTTTAAAAAGAAAAACACAGCCATCTGACTTTGTTACAAATGTATTTGCTCAAATGTTCGAAGTGAATTTTATGTCAGTGTATCACTTTGATAGAAATCCTTCCTTTTTGTAATTATAATATTATATATTTTAGTTTGAAAAGCATATATTTGGAAATTATTTTCCATATGATATCACAAAGAGAAATACCATTGTCTCTACAAGTATTATATGAAAGTTTATATGAATGTTCATAACAACACCTCTATTTCTTTCCAGAAGATACAACTGGAGCCTATGGAGCAAAAGAATCTAACAATGCCAACTGCGTTCATTCTGATGGGAGTGACAAGGCAGCATGAGCTACAGCTCCCCCTCTTTTGTCTCTTCTTTTCTATCTACATGATCACAGTGGTGGGAAACCTAGGCATGGTCATTTTGACACAGGTGGATCCTCACCTACACACACCTATGTATTTTTTTATCAAACATTTAGCTTTCATAGATCTTGGCAATTCCACTGTCATTTGCCCCAAAATGTTGGTTAATTTTGTTGTGGATGCAAATATCATTTCCTATTATGCATGTGCTACACAGTTGGCTTTCTTCCTTATGTTCATTATCAGTGAATTTTTCATTTTATCAGCCATGGCCTATGACCGCTATGTAGCTATATGTAACCCTCTGCTCTACAATGTTATCATGTCTCCAAGACTTTGTCTCCTCCTGGTGGGCATTCCATACCTCTACAGTACATTTCAGGCTCTGCTGTTCACTATTAAGATTTTTACCTTGCCTTTCTGTGGCTCTAACATCATCAACCATTTCTACTGTGATGATGTTACCTTGGTACCTATGCTTTGTTCAGATTCACAGGAAATAGAATTATTAATCATACTCTTTTCAGCATTTAATTTGATCTCCTCCCTCCTGGTAGTCCTACTCTCTTACACACTGATTCTGTTAGCCATATGTCGAATGAACTCTGCAGAGGGCAGGAAGAAGGCTTTTTCCACCTGTGGCTCCCATCTGACAGTGGTGGTGGTGTTCTATGGGTCTCTACTCTTTATGTACCTGCAGCCCAAATCCACTCACTCCTTTGAGACTGATAAAATGGCTTCTGTGTTTTATACGTTAGTGATTCCCATGCTAAATCCTCTGATTTATAGCTTACGGAACAAAGAGGTGAAAAATGCCCTCTACAGGGTATTTAAAAATCAGTGCAAACTTTGTATGTAGCAATCAATACATACTATTGATAACATAAACTATGATAAAGGAAAGAGTCACTTGGTAATATTTATTTGTTTCTGAATGTATTTAAGGTGTGAAATGTATATACATATATATGTTTTTATATATTCATAAAATAATTGACAGACATACTTTGAAGAACCTATGGGTGCAGTCAAGACCACCATAATGTGAATATTGCTATAAAGTGTGTTACTTGAGCATTTTTATTTTTCAAGGCATAAAGAATAAGCTCACTCAATACTTTGTTAAGTGTGCAATAGCACTATGTCTGAAAAACAAACATACTTTATGGGCCTGAACTGTGACCAGCAGCTGGTTAAGCTGCTGCCTGAGATGCTGGCATCTCCAATGAGTTCTGGTTTGAGTCCCAGCTTCTCCATATCTAATTCAGTTCCCTGCTAATGTACCTGGTAAAACAGCAGAAGGTGGTCCAAGTACTTGGCCCTGTAACCATTGTAGGAGACCCCAATGGAATTACAGGCTCCTGGTTTCAGCCTGGCTCAATACCTAGTTGTGTGTGTGTGTGTGTGTGTGTGTGTGTTTCCCATTTGGAGAGTGAATAAGCAGATGGAAGACATCTCTCTCTCTCTCTCTCTTTCTCTCTCTCTCTTTTTTTTCCTCTCTCCCTCTCTTTTGGTAACTCTGTCTTTTAAGTAAAGAAAAAAAATCCTTCAAATGCACATACTTCAAATAAAAACACCTATCACTCAAGAATGCTGGCAATCACATGAAGCTTCTGTAAGTTGTAACTGTTTTTCTGGTAGATTTTCTGTTTATTTCTAGAATTTTCTGATAATAGTTTCACTTGAGAGTTAACACTAGGTAACTGAAGCAACAGAAAGGAAAACTAAACATAAGAAGCAAATACTGTGCATGCTATACCAGGGTAAGCCTCTATTAATCTCTTCTGCAAAACCTATGGGACTTCTAGCCTTATTTACAAATTTGTCAAATGAGAGTTTTGTCTTTTTTTCTTGCCTTATCTATGCAGAGTAAAAAGTCAACTCATTTATTGGAAAAATATTATTAACCAGACATCTGGTTAGGAGCTAATATCCAACATAGAAATTAAATGAAAATCCACACAATAGCAAGGAAACAAATAACCTGATTGAAAATTGGCAAAGTATTTGACAGACATGTCTCAGAAAAAGACATGCAAATGGCCAACAAAAATGTTGAGAAATCCTTCAACATCTCTAATCATCAGGGAAATTCAAAACAAAATCATGAGGTATTATTTCACACCTGTCAAAATGGCTGCTATCACAAGGATGAAAGAAAGTTTGGCAAAGACAGAGAGTAAAGGAGCTCTTGTACATTGATGATGGGAAGCAAATCAGTACAATAATTATGGAAAACTTAGGTAAATTCCACAAAAAAAGATTAACTGAAGATAGCATCAACATAAGATTCAGCAATGTACAGCCAGTGCCGCAGCTCACTAGGCTAATCCTCCGCCTTGCGGCGCTGGCACACCGGGTTCTAGTCCGTTTGGGGCGCCGGATTCTGTCCCGGTTGCCCCTCTTCCAGCCAGCTCTCTGCTGTGGCCCGGGAGTGCAGTGGAGGATGGCTCAAGTGCTTGGGCCCTGCACCCCATGGGATACCAGGATAAGTACCTGGCTCCTGCCATCAGATCAGCGCAGTGCGCTGGCCGCAGCACATTGGCTGCGGCGGCCATTGGAGAGTGAACCAATGGCAAAGGAAGACCTTTCTCTCTGTCTCTGTCCCTCACTGTCCACTCTGCCTGTCAAAGAAAAAAAAAAAAAAGAAAAAGAAAAAAAGAAAAGAAAAAGATTCAGCAATGTACTTATGGATAAATGGCCACATAAAGGATTTGAAACCGAATGTCAAAGAGTTACCTACATTCTCATGTTCATTGCAACATTATTAACAATAACCAAAGTATATAGTCAACCTAGTGAACGATTATATATAAAAATTCACATATACCATAAAATACCATTAAGCTTTACAAAAAAAAGTTCTGATATTCATGACAATGTTGATGATCAGGGAGATTATAGTTGATGTGAATAGACTCAGAAAGATAAACGTTGCATGGTATCACTTACGTTGGAATCTAACAAAGTTGAATTCATGGTGACAGAGCACAGAAGAGAGATCACCAAAGGTAGCAGAGGAAAAGAGGGGTGGGGAAACAGAGGTATTGATTAAAGACAAAAATGCTATAGTAACACTGGAAGTGCAAGTTTTAGTGATCTAGTTACTGCAAGGTGGTCATGATCAATAATAACATATTGAATAGTTGAAATTTTCTAATAGAAATGATGTCAACTATTCTCCCTATATAAAAAATAAGTTGATGAGGTAATGAATACTTTAATTAGCTTGTTTAATACTTATACCGAATATACATATAGACATGACTATATTGTGCTTCTTAAATATATGTACATAAAATATTTTCAAATTAAATTATTTATAAGTCATTATTTAACAGAAAAGAAAGGAGAGAAATAAGTAGTATATCATCAAGCAAACCTCAGGCAGTTCGTTATCACTAGGACTGTTTTATAACAAATGCTGAAGAAATTCTTCAAACTGGGATGAAAGACCATAAATCAACAACATGAAAACTTATGAAAGTATAAAATCACTAGTAAAGTTTAATTTATGATAAAATTCAAAATACTCTAACAATTCAAATAGAAGTGTACGACAACCTATTCATAATATTGGTATAAAGGTTAAAACAGAAAAAAATTTAAATACAATCATATGGGGGCCGGTGCTGTGGTGCAGCAGGTTAACACCCCAGTCTGCAGCATGGGTTATCCCATTTGGGCACCAGTTCCAGTTCTGGCTTCTCCTCTTCTGATCCAGCTCTCTACTATGTCCTGGGAAAGCAGTGGTAGATGGCCCAAGTCCTCGTGCCCATGCACCCACGTGGGAGACCTGGAAAAGCTCCTGACTCCTGGCTTTGGATCAGCTAAGCTCTGGCCAATGTGGTCATTTGGGGGAGTGAATTAGAGGAATGAAAGACCTCTCTCACCCTCCTTCCCTCCCTGTCTCTGTAATTCTGTCTTTCAAGTAAATAAAAACAATTCTTAAAAAAATCATACCCACATTTTAACACGTGGCGGCCATTGGAAGGTGAATCAACGGCAAAGGAAGACCTTTTTCTCTGTCTCTCTCTCTCTCTCTCACTGTCCACTCTGCCTGTCAAAAATAAAAAAAAAAAAAAAAGAAAAGAAAGAAAGAAAAAGAAAAAAGAAAAGATATAAACTGAGACATCAAAAACTTAAAATGTGTATGTTTTGGGGGAAAGGGAGAAAAAAAATGACAGAACTTATAGGCAGGCAAAATTGTCACCAGCCAAAAAAAATGCCAGTATAACTATGAGTTTTCCTGTGTAAACCTCCTGGTAACCACAAAGCAAAAGCATATAGTAAGTATCCAATATCATTTTTAATTTACATCATAGTCAAAAACATTATCTCAAAAATTTGAAAAGAATAAAGGAAGAGAAAGAAAGAAAAAAGGGAGAGAGGGAGAAAGGAAGGAAGGAAGAAGGAAGAAGAAAGAGAGAGGGAAATATTATATCCTTAAAATTGTGTCTATAAACTACATGAAACCTGTTCTTTCATTAATATCAAATTAACAAGTGAATTTATGAGAAAAAAGAGTAAAAAATAAATGATACACTTCATAAAAAAGATTATCACCAAATTACAAAGTAAAATGGTAGAACAGTTAAAAGGAACAGATTCTACAAAATAACCAATATGCAGTGAACAAAATGCCAATAGGAAACCCTTGGCCATATAATAACTAATTTTAATGTAAACTGTAGACATTATCCTACCTCTGCTCCTTCAAAAAGGAAGTCAAAGTGTGAATGGATTGGAAAAAAAAAAAAAAAAAGAAAAATATCCAAATCTATACTCCTTATAAGAGAATCATATCACTTTCAAATACAAGCAAACAGAGTGAAGGAATAGAAAAACTTCCTGGTTATTAAGAAATAAAAAAGTAGATGTGAATATACTTAAACAGCTATTCATTACTTAACAATGGGAACAACACTGAAAGATGTGTTGCTAAGCAATTTCAATTTTGTGCAAACATCATAAAGTGTACATTCAGAAAACTATATGCTGTAACCTATTAAACACTTAGATTCTATGGTACAGGCCATTGCTATTAGCCTGTAGAATATGACATAATGGTATCTGTGTATTGAAACAGGTCTATTGGCCGGGGGCTGTGGCTCAATAGGCTAATCCTCCGCCTGTGGCACCGGCAAACCGGGTTCTAGTCCCAGTCAGGGCGCCGGATTGTGTCCCGGTTGCTCCTCTTCCAGGCCAGCTCTCTGCTGTGGCCAGAGAGTGCAGTGGAGGATGGCCCAAGTCCTTGGGCCCTGCACCCGCATGGGGGACCAGGAGAAGCACCTGGCTCCTGGTTTCGGGTCAGTGCGGTGCACCGGCCGCAACACGCTGGCTGCAGCAGCCATTGGGGGGTGAACCAACGGAAAAAGGAAGACCTTTCTCTCTGTCTTTCTCTCACTGCCCACTCTGGCTGTCGAAAGAAAGAAAGAAAGAAAGAAAGAAAGAAAGAAAGAAAGAAAGAAAGAAAGAAAGAAAGAAAGAAAGAAAGAAAGAAAGAAAGAAAGAAAGAAAGAAAGAAAGAAAGAAAGAAAGAAGCCTATAAAGGCATCACCACAAATGTATGAGTAATTCATTGTGCTGTGACATAATATGGCTGCAATGTCATTAGGTAGTGGCAACTTTTCAGCTGCATAAGATTCTTATGGGATCATCATTGCATATATGGTTCATCATAAACTGAAAAAGCATTATTGGCACATGACTGTACCTACAGAATACACTTTAAGACAAAAACCATCTCAAGAGGTGGGGAGTGTGAGTATGCTCTTAAAACCGCATATATGAAATACAATATATTTGTCACTTTATATAATCTAAAAATTTTAAATATATATAATAAAGTAAAATAATGAATAAATATAACCATTAAAATATTTATGTGTATATAAAGCAAATATTAACAGAATAAAAGGAAAAAGAGCTTACAATAATGCCTGCAATAATGGATTCCAATACCTTACTCTTCTCAATGGAAAGAACATACAGACATAAAAAAAAGAAAACATTGAACTTAATAATATTTCCAATAAATAGGGTTAACATGTTTGACTACAAAGACTAATTATAATATACTTACAAATATATTTTGTTTTTATATTCAGCTAAAAAAATTTCATGTTCTATATTTCAAGTAAATGTCACTTACTCTCCAGCATTACTTTAGTTATTTTTCCTTCCATATTTGTTTCCATTATTGATTCCACAGAACCTCATATACTTCCCTACGGGAATAGTCATTAATCTCTATATCAATAAAACACCTTTTTACTTTCTGTCTGTTTGGTTTAAGGAATCGTATCTTCTCAATCTTGTGTTTAATTTGTTTTCTGAAGCTGTAACAATAATGAAAACAATTTCACCCTTGCAGATAGCATGTAGGTGGAGCGGATTTTCCTGGTTGACTCTGTCAATCTTTGGTTTTAAATTGCAGGTATAACCAATTCACATTTAAAGTAATAATAATGAAAGATTTACTTCTGACATTTTGCTGGGTTCTTTCTGTATCTCAAATATTTGTTGATTTTCTATTCTTTCTAGTATTACAGATACTCTAGAGTTTTTGGCAGGGCATTAAATTGTGCATTCTTGCAGTGAAAGTCCACATGGTAAATAAATAATCAGGGAATTACATGGAGATCAAATAAATGATCAGGGAATTACATGAAGAACAGCTCCTATAGCCAAAAAAAAAAAAAAAAAAACAAAAAAAAAACAAAAAAAACAAACAAACAAACAAAAAAAAACAAAAAAAAACCCACATCTGAGTCCCAAAGAAATCGTGTAGAGTGAATCCTTGTTCACTATGTGGGCATCCAGTAGGGAGATCAGAGGCAGGAAGCTAGGTTGAAAGTGGAGCAGCTGGTACTCAAACCATTACTCTTATCTATGATGCAGGCATCTCAGGCAGCAGCTTAACCCACTGAGACTCCTATTACTTGACATAGGAAGATAAATCATAACATTGTCAACCTATAATTACATATATATCAAAATATCCATCTATTAAGACATATAATTACATATATATCAAAATATAATTATAAAACTATAATTACATATATATCAAAATATCCATCATGGTACCTCATAAATATGTACAATTATATGTGAAAAATAAAAATAAATTTAAAAAATAAAAATCATCATGGAATGTTTTCTAAGAAATCATTCTTTCAGTTACTTTTTTGTGTAAAGATTTATTTTATTTATTTGAAAGTCAAAGTTACATAGAGAGACAGAGGGGTCTTCCAACTGCTGGTTCACTCCCCAGATGGCCGCCATGGCTGGAGCTGCGCCAATCCAAAGCCAGGAGCTAGGAGATTCTTTTAAGTCTCGATGCGAGTGCAGGGGCCCAAGGACTTGAGCCATCTTCTACTGCTTTTCCAGGCCATAGCAGAGAGCTGGATGGGAAGTGGAGCAGCCCGGACTTGAACCAGTGCCCATATGGGATGCCGGCACTGCAGGCAGAGGCTTTACACAGTACGTCACAGCACCGGCCCCTCAGTTATTATTTTTTTTTTTCTTTTATGACAGAGTTAGACAGTGAGAGAGAGAAAGGTCTTCCTTCTGTTGGTTCACCCCCCAAAATGGCCGCTACTGCCGGAGCTGCGCGATCCGAAGCCAGGAGCCAGGTGCTTTCTCCTGGTCTCCCATGTGGGTGCAGGGGTCCAAGCACTTGGGCCATCCTCCACTGCCTTCCCAGGCCACAGCAGAGAGCTGGACTGGAAGAGGAGCAACTGGGACTAGAACCAGCACCCATATGGGATGCCACCTCAGGCGGAGGTTTGGCCAAGTGAGCCACAGCACCAGCCCAGTTACTCTTATATTGTGCTGTTATATACAGGTGAACTTGTGTGTGTGTGTGTATGTGTGTGTGTGGTATATCCAACTTATGGGTAAATGTCGCTCCCCCTCTTCACGGAGGAACGACACAGGACCCTGCGCTGTTCTTTTGTCTGCTCGGCCCTTCCCGGGTTTGCTGCTGGTCCTTCCCGGGTTGGCTGCTGACCCCTCCACCTCCGTGGAAGGGCGGTTCCCTCTGCCACTTTCCCCACTTCCGCGGGGGAGCGGAGCACCGCCGGCCGGCTCTCTCGGGGGCTGCTCAGATGTTATCCGGATGTTCCCCTTAGATGTTCCTGGTGCATGTTGTCTCTCTCCTCCTTTATAGTCCTCTTCCACCAATCCCAACTCTGCTACCCACACGCCGAGCATGCTGCTCTCCTCCAATCAGGAGCAGGATCAGCTCCTGCAGCTCAGTCAAGTTGGCGAGAGGCAGCTGCGTAGAAGTTGTTTACTCCTCTCCCAGCGCCATATTGTGGGAGAGCAGATGGATAGAATAAGTCTTAATTCCAGTAACTTAGTCTAGTCCGAGTTGCTCCCCACAGGTAAACATGATCAATATGCAAGGAAACAATACAACTGCAAACTTCTAAAGCCACACTTTTTTTTTTTTTAAAGAATTCCACTTTACAGTACCAGCAAAATGTCATAGAAATTATTTTTACAAGAACTAAATTCCAGTGGACATGCTTTTAAAACAAAGTATTTCCAATCAGCATCTCCTCCTGGGAATATTCACCTATTCTGATATAAGCCATTGGGCCAAGCTTGCCTAACTTGTGGTCTCTGATGGGAGAAAGAAAACTTGCAGTACATTGGTGATCATTCCTGTGATAACACATTTGAAACACTCAATTGTGTGACAGTGTCTTCACACAAAACACTTTGTGTTCTGTAAATTGAGTGAGAGAACTAGACCAAGACTATGAGATCTGTTTCAGCCACATCAGTGTGTTCCAATGGGAAACTTCCCAGTAATGTGTACTGCAAGGATGAGGGGTCAAGCACAGCTAAATTCTGAAAAATTTAGTATCTAAGGAAAAATACTGATTCCTTTATGCCAAAACATACTAGGTAGTGTGTTTAATATGGAATAATATAGACACAAGAATAAAAGATAGGTCATTGGAGAGCAGAGATAGAATTGAGTTAGAATCTTTCCTTTAGTATACATAAGTGCTTGCTCTATGAAGAACTCATAACAGCAAAGAACAGTCTTTTCATGAAATGATGCTAATACATATATACTTCGTATATTGGAAAAGATATGTACAATTATTTGGTTGATTCAAACATTAATGGGCAAACTTCTCAGGATAGTTGAGGTTTTAGCTACTTTTTCTAAAACGAAATTATACATGAAGTCACTTCAATTTTCTAGTTTTATTCCTCACGTGAATAATAAATATTAAGAATATAATAATAAAAATACATTAACTCCAGAAGTCGTTGAATTCATGTGACTCTCAGTAAATGAGGACTGACTAGTACATGTGGTAAGATTAACAGTAACTTTCACATGAGAAATGTGTGGAGCCCAGGGCCCTTCTCACAGCATCCTTGACCTCCTTGTTTCGCAAACTGTAAATCAGTGGGTTTAACATAGGAATCACCAGTGTATAGAACACAGAAACCACCTTCTCCTGCTCCACAGAATACTGGGAGCTTGGCTGAATGTAGCTGAAACTCAAGGTTCCGTAGAATATGCTCACAGCAGTCAGGTGAGAGGCACAGGTGGAGAAAGCTTTCTTCCTGCCTGAGGCTGAGTGGATTTTCAGAATAGCGACGGCGATGAATATATAGGAAATAATCACGATCAAGAACGTGCCCGTGGCAATGATTCCAGAGAAGGTTAAAAGCAAAAACTCATTCATAGACGTATCAGAACATGACAGCTTCAGCAGAGGGGGAACATCACAGAAGAAGTGGCTCACAACATTGGGTCCACAAAAGGAGAGTCTCCCCAGGCTAATGGTGTGTGTCAACGAGTTAATCAGGCCACCCGTGAAGGACCCAGCCAGCAGCACGACACACTTTCTCCTGGACATGGCCACGTTGTAAAGCAAAGGGTTGGCAATGGCCACATAGCGGTCGTAAGCCATCGCTGAAAGCAAGAAACCTTCCGTGGTAATGAACACTCCAAAAAACAAGTGCTGTGCTATGCAGGCAGGGAAAGAAATGGATTCTCTCTCAACCAAGAAGCTGATCAGCATTTTTGGAGCAATGACGGATGAATAGCAGGCGTCCACAAGTGAAAGGCAGCTAAGGAAGAAGTACATGGGTGTGTGGAGCTTCGGTGTGATTCGGATTAAGAAGATCATACCCAGATTCCCCACCACGGTGATGGAATAGATCACCAGGAACAGCACAAATAGGACAACTTTGAGTTCAGCACGATCTGTCAACCCCAGAAGAATAAACTCAGTAACAACCGAAACATTCTCTTCCGCCATCTGTTCATTCCTTTTCCTAAAATCTGAGGTGAAAAAGGTAAGTGGATCACAATGGATAGAGGAGAAGTTGATATTTATTAAAAAGCAAATTGTAGCATGGAAGGGCCTGTGTCCTTAGAAAAATAAACATATTTATGCCAAGCCCAAATATTTTCCAAGTATTAGGAACTTGACTACCGTCTTTTTGTGCACTAGTTGTGATTTTTCTCTTAAAGAAATAAGTCAAAAACATCTAGGCTCTCAAAGATTTCAGATGGTCTTTAAAGTGTCTATCCCTGTAGGAAGGTGACACTCCCATGAAGGGAAGATGGTGGTTGCAAGTCGCAAAATTAAGTCAAAGCCTTCTGCTTAATATTCATTTTTTAAAGATCTATTTACTTATCTGAAAGGCAGAGTTAGAAAAGAGGTAGAGGGAGGGAGGGAGGGAGGGAGGGAGGGAAGGAGGGAGAGAGAGGGATCTTCCCTGTACTAGTTCACTCTTCAATGTTCCCAACATGCAGGGTTAGCCCAGGTTGAAACCGGGAACCTAGAACTCCACCCAAGTCTCCACATGGGTTTCAGGTGCCCAGATACTTGTGTTGCCTTCTGCTGCTTTCCCAAACACATTATATAAATCATAATGGTAAACATATATATGTATGATTATAATGATTTATATTATATAAAATGGTTTATGTAACATATATATATACATATATGACCATAATGGTTTTGCAAAGTTTACTTATTTGAAGCTTTCTGTTTTCAGGATTGTGTATTTATTATGAAAGTCTTATTCAATGTCAACAGGATGTCACAACTACAAAATAAATGCACACATTGCAATCTCAATGCAAGCAACCACATGCAATCCTAGTCATTTAAAAAGTAATTCCATTTACCCCCCCAAAGCAAGCTTTTACAATTGTCAATATACCATAATAGAATAGAGCAATCCCTGTCTTCCTTTCTCTTGTTCATTCAGATTTAATTGAGATAACATATCATTTTAGAGATAAGGAGATAAAACAATGATGAAATTTGAATTATCTTCATAAGTTACATTAATTGATTTTCCTTTTATATTTCAACAGCCACACAGGTAAAGAGGTTGGAATTAGTCCAACATGGGATTAAAAAATATTTAACCTTAGATTAAAAATATCACTGTCCTTTAATTTGACTCTGTACTGTTGAGGATTTCGTATCTGTTATCTCAGCCTTGTCTAATTATACCTACATAATAGTATTTCTAAATAAAAAGCAATAAACACTTCATGTGAAATGTTAACTAATGCTTTAGGTCTATAACAACTATTCAGATTATATAGATATAAAAGATAGGTAGACGAAGTATGCAATAAATTAGAAAAAGATAGATGCTATATGAGATTTTACTTTGATGGGTGCTGGTGTGGCTATGTATACATCAAGCAGGTTATTTTAGTCCACCAATTCAATTTCCACAACTGAATTAATTAAGTAGAAAAGCAAATGTGTGCTCTTCAATTTTCTATGACAAAGGATTAGTCTGTAGTTTTCAGGATTTCTTATATACTGTGTAAACATGAGCAGATTATTTACTATAGTGTAAAAGTCTCTTCAACAAATTATGTTAAACCTCGACATTCAAAACTGAGAATCAGTGCACTCTCTCTTGAGTGTTCTGTAAAACGCAGTAACCAGTTAAGTGCATGCTCATATGGAAATATGAATTTAAATCAGCTACAATCTATTTGAATTTAAAATTTCAGTTTTTTGACTAATCCCAATCCAGGTACTCAATACACATATGTAACTATTGGCTGCCATTTTGAGTAACATAGATAATGGTACATATCCATCACTGTATAAATTTGAATTATTTAGATCTATTATCTAATCCTCTGCCTTGATCTTTCTTGTATATCAAGCAAATGGTATATTGGAAAGAATGGGTTACTAGTGCAAGTATTTATAATTCCAAGCATAATAAAAGACACAAAAGTTTCCAATTGGAAATCAGAAATTCAAAGATATTGTTTATACTAGAGTATAATCAATCTATGCTAAATTTAATAAGACATCATAAACATAATTAAATGATAGCATATGGAATTACATTAAATGAATCCTAATATTCTTTTACTAAAAGATTCACTTATTTATTTGAGAGCATTACAGAAAGAGGGAGAAGTAGAGAGGTCTTCCATACCCTGGTTGATTCCCCAAAAGGCTGCAATTGCCGGAGTTGAGCCGATCTGAAGCCAGAAGCTTCTTCTGGATATCCCATATAATGCAGGGGCCTAAAGACGTGGGTCATCTTTGCTGCTTTCCGAGCCATTAGCAGGGACCTGGACTGGAAGTGGAGCAGCTGGAACTCCACCCAGTGCCTGTATGGGATGCCAGCACCACAGGCAGAGTCTTAACCTACTAAGCCACAGTGCCAGCGCCAACCCAAAATTTTTAATTTATGTATGCCTCTATGATATAAAGCAAATGTAATTTTTCTACTGAAAATAATTGAAATAAATTAAACCATTTTTACAAAATACTCTTAACTTACCAAAAGATGATATTTTACGTTTTCAAATTTAGGAATGTCATGCTTGTTTTAGTGGTTTCTCACCCTTTACCAAAAGAGTTTCAGTTGATGATAACATGATATGTATTTAACCAGTATTTCCAGGGTACATACCTAAAAATAACTCTAGATAAAATAATTAAAGAAATCATTAATCATTGATACACATCAATCACAAGAAACAAATAAAGGCTTTACATATTTATTTCCCTCTAATAGGGCAAATTTAGAGAACTAGACACACATTTATATATAACATCAGCATCTATAAGCACTATCATATGCTTAAGTGTTTGGAAGCAGTAAGTGAACCCTTAGGAAGCATTATTTGTCTTAAGGGACTTTGGAATTTCCCATGACTCCTGTAGATCCCTAAAGTATATAATTAACTAAAATACTATAAAGATTTGAAAATAATCAAGAAAATATGAAGGGAGGATTTTTTTTAATTCTGCAAAACATTGCAGAAGGAATACTTGATAATAATCAATTCGATCAAACGTGCATTACCTAAGTGATCAATGTTTAAATGTTACTAGACTCCTTACAAAAGATATTTTGTACAGATGTGCAAGATAAGAAACCTGACAAATAGTATTCTTATTAAAACCTTCTGAAGCACCACACAAACATACATAACACACACTTGCTCACACACACGGTCCATAAGCAAATTTCTGATGTTTGGATTAAGTATCTCCCTGTCGAGTTGCCAATCCATGTATTTCCTGTCTAATATATGGAATGAGTTTGAACAATACTACAAGAAATGTGACTTAGATCTAAGGTTTATCCATCACATTATTATTTACCCATGTGTGCTATATCCTAGGCATTATTATATTGCACAGTAGAGACAAAAGGGCAACCAGAAATGACTAAGGATTCATTGTCAGAAAGGTAGGAAAATTAACACAGTCTGCAAAACACTCATATGCTAATATCTATAAATAGAGCCTAACCATGATTTAAAATGTACATTAAAATGACAGGAAAATGAGGATAATCAATGGAGTAAAATAAGAGGGTGCTCAAAATTTGATAAGAAATTGCTACATGTTTCTGGCAGCAGTTGTCACTTTCTGTTGCTGGGATTTTGTATTTTAATAGCTCTGCTGATGGAATCTACACAGGTGTATGTCATAGGTGATATATGTTTTCATAAAGTTGACAACTGGCAGACAGGCTACGGTTTATTAGAGAAAGGATTCCTTTCCTGTCCTTGATGTGAGATGGTGGTAGCACACAAGGAGAATGCAATAGTCCTGTTTAGATGAGGACACAAAATCCAAACAAGAAGGGTTAAGGTGTCTGGACCACATAGAGCTGACTACTTTCATGTAGAGACAAGGATAGGAAATGTGATTAATAATCAGCTTGGAGTCTGTTGGGACTTTGGATGGCCCCTAAGCTGCTCATATTACAATGATATCCCATAAGGTCTTGCTAACCACAACTACCAAAAGAAGAAAAAGCGACAAGAACTGGGAGATGAAATCCATAAATTGGCATAGGAATGGGATACATTCAAGCTCTAGCAAACTCCAGAATTATAGAATATTTATGGCATTCAATGGTAATAGCAGAAGGGAAAAGACACTTCCTCAGAGCAACTAAATCACTAAGCCAGTTTCTTATGGATTATATCTCAATACTAAACTTTGAATCTTGATGTGAATGGAATGGGAGAGGGAGCGGGAGATGGGAGGGGTGTGAGTGGGAGGCAAATTGGGGGGGGGGAGTCATTGTAATCCATTAACTGTACTTTGGAAATTTATATTTACTAAATAAAAAATAAATTAAAAAAAGAAATCTACAGGCGGCAACAACAACAACAACAACAACAAAAGAGAGTTAAGCAATTTTCAAGTAGATAAACCACCTACCAAAAAAAAAAAAAATTCAATATTATTTAAACAAACGATTAAAAAATTCTGAGTCTCAATGGCAATATGATTGCAATATCCAGCTACCAAAGAAATATTTATCCGTTAAGTTGAAGAATCAGGAGAATAGTACCCATAACTTCAAGGAAAACCATGGATCTTGAGGTCATTGTTGTGGTATAGTGGATTAAGCCACCACATGAAATTCAGACATCCCGTAAGACTGCTGGTTCAAGTCCCAGCTGCTCCTCTTCCATTCTAGCTCACTGTCGATGCACCAGCAAAAGCAGCAAACGAAAGCCCAGGTAAGGGCCCAAGGAGGCCCTGTCACCCACAGGGGAGCCCTGAGTCGAGTTCCTGGAGCCTAGCTTTAGGCTGGCCAAGTCTTGGCCGATGTGGCCATTGGGGAGTGAACCACTGGGTGGAAGATCTCTCTCCCTCTCTCTCTGTAACTCACTGCCTTTCAAATAAATAAATCTTGTAAAAACAAAAAGAAAAATCACTTATCAGAAAGTCATTAATCATAGTAGAGATGATGGAAGTAGTAGACAAGGACAGTATAACAGTTACACACATTTGCAAGGATTTAAACGTAAACATGAATATTAAAAAGAGAAACAGACATTAAAATAGGGAAACTGGCGGTAGCTGTGGTGGTGTACTGGGTTAAGCTGCAGCCTATGAACAGGGGCATCCCATACAAGTGACGGTTCTCAGCAGAAAGATGCCCTTTTTATCTGTCGTATCGGCTTCTTCTTTTTTTTTTTTTTTTTTTTTTTTTTTTTTTTTTTTTGACAGGCAGAGTGGACAGTGAGAGAGAGACAGAGAGAGAAAGGTCTTCCTTTTGCCGTTGGTTCACCCTCCAATGGCCGCCGCTGCAGCCGGCGCACCGCGCTGATCCGATGGCAGGAGCCAGGATCCAGGTGCTTTTCCTGGTCTCCCATGGGGTGCAGGGCCCAAGCACCTGGGCCATCCTCCACTGCACTCCCTGGCCATAGCAGAGAGCTGGCCTGGAAGAGGGGCAACCGGGACAGAATCCGGCGCCCCGACCGGGACTAGAACCCGGTGTGCCAGCGCCGCAAGGTGGAGGATTAGCCTATTGAGCCACGGCGCCGGCCGGCTTCTTCTTTCTTTATATTATTTTTGTTCTGTAGCTCTGACTTCCAAAAAAATAAATGAATCTTCAAAATGTGTGGAAACTGCATAATTAAGGCTGAGCATTACATCTGTGATAAACATTCCATTGATCATTTCATAAAGCAGAATTGACATTTCACACAAGAAATAAAAAAAGACAGTGAATTTGAACTCAACACAATAAAAAACATCCATATTTAAGTATTAGGGGAGGAAAAAAAAAAGAATTTCCTGAAATATCATTGACATTGGAGCCAGCACCGTGCTGTAGCAAGATAAGCTGCCAGCCTCCCATATTAAAGTGCCAGATCAAGTCCCAGCTGTAGCATTTCCAACCAGCTCCCTGCTTGTGCTCCAGGGTAGCAGTGGAAGATGGTCCAAGTACTTGGTACCCTGCCACCTGTGTGGGAGATACAGATGGAGATCAGTTCTGATTTTGGCCTGTCATAGCCCTTCTTCCTTGCAGTCATTTGGGAAGTGAACCAGCAGATGGACGATCTCTTTCTGTTTGTGTGTCTCTGTCACTCTGCCTTTTAAAAAATAAATAATATTTTAAAAAAAACTATTGGCATAATACTTATACATATGTAGCTGATAAAATGTGATGTTCCAATCCATGTATACATGATGCATTAATCAAACCAGGTTAAATAGTATATCCATCAGTCTAAATATTTATCATTTACTTGTTGTGAAAATATTTTAAAACCTTTTTTTAACTATTTGAATTATACCATGTGTTACTATTTGCTAAAATCACCCCATTATTCAACAGAATGCTAGGATTCAGAGAATTTTTTAAATTTTATTTATTTATTTATTTATTTTGACAGGCAGAGTTAGTGAGAAAGAGAGACAGAGAGAAAGGTCTTCCTTTTTTTCCATTGGTTCACCCCCTAAGTGGCCACTACAGCCGGCGCTGCGCCAATCTGAAGCCAGGAGCCAGGTGCTTCCTCCTGGTTGCCCATTCGGTGCAGGGCCCAAGCACCTGGGCCATCTTCCACTGCCTTCCCGGGCCACAGCAGAGAGCTGGACTAGAAGAGGAGCAACCGGGACAGAATCTGGTGTCCCAACCAGGACTAGATCCCAGGGTGCCTGCGCCGCATGCAGAGGATTAGCCTAGTGAGCCGTGGCGCTGGCCTGAGAGGATTTTTTAAAAATATGAATATGATTTGATTGTATTCCCATTTCAGTGTTTCTGGTTGATCCCTTTTGCTCACAAGATAAAATTTCAATTCCCTAGCATGAAAAACAAGGCTCTTCATGTTCTGGTCACTTTGTCTCTCTAGCATCATCTCCAATCCAGTGCCATCTCTTCTCACCCCCACAGTTATCATACTCACCACTGCACATGTGCAATGCATAGATGCATCAAAATATTCCATAAATCATGAGTAATATGTACAATTTTAATATCAGCTAAAAGTAAAGAAAAAGAAAAAGTGTGAGGAAGCATAGAATATTTTTAAAAGGAATTTCTATGTGACACTCAAGGATGTGATTTTTTGAAATTTCAAATACCTATTGAAAATATGTCACACACAGTAAGACAAAATAAGTAATCAGGATGAATTCAGACTTTTTGTTGAAATAATGAGAGCCAAAAGAAAACATCATAACCTGTTTAAAATCCTATAAATATGTCAAAATATAATTCCATACTATGCATACCCATGTAATTTAAAACTAAAAGGAAAGATATGATTTATTGTTTTGTTTCTTGCAATGGTTAAAAAAACCTATGAGACAAATCATCCTGCATGAAATCCTGGGACCACATGGTGGAAACCAAAACCAGGCAAATAGCAAATACTGAAATACATTTAACGCAAAAGAACAGATTGTTTCTATAGTTTTACAACTTTTATATTATAAAGATTCATTTATTTATTTGAAAGGCAGAGAGTTACAGAGAAGAGTGGGAGAGAGAGAGACAGAGGATCTTACATCCACTTGATCACTCCCTAAATTGCCTCAACAGCTAGGGTTTGGCCAAGCTGAAGCCAAGATCCTGGAGCTTCATCTAGGTCTCCCATTTTCTACTGCATTCCAGGCACATTACCAGAGAGCCAGATTGGAAGTGGAGCAGCTGGTACTTTAACCAGTGCCTATATGGGGTCCCAGAAACATAGGTGGTAGCTTAATCTGCTACCTCACAATGTCAGTCTCAATTTGCAAATTTTATTTTGAGGAAAGAAACCACTCCAAATCTACAGAAAGGAATTTAATTTAAAACCCATAATCTTTATGGATTAAAGAACAAAATGTGGCTGGTGCTGTGGCATCCCTTATGGGATCCCTGGCTACTCCACTTTCCATCCAGCTCCCTGCCAATGAGCCTGATTTACCTGGCTCTGGTCATTGCAGCCATTTTGGGAGTGAACCAGCAGATGGAAACTCTCACTCTCTCGGTATATATAACTCTGCCTTTGAAATAAATAAATAAATCTTTAAAAAACAACAACAAACAAACAAAATGCTTTTGATTACCACAGTCTTGATAAATTTTGGATGAATCTGAGAAAAGATACAGCCAGGGAATGGGAAATCCACATTCAGTGTGCACACTGTTCAATTCACTGATCAAGCACCATGTAAGTGTACACAGATGTGGGAAAGTTTAACTGACACTTGCAATACCATCCATGAGACACAGTTTGCAGGCTGAGCCAAGCATCTTTATTTTCTGATCCCTACCTCCCAAAATTAAACACCTTTCAATTTTTTTTTCAAAGAATAAAAGTTTCAGATTTCTCCACAGTAAAGTTCACCATACCCATGGTAGAATTGATGATTCTCTTGATCCATGAATGCATTAAAAAATTAAAGCAAGGTTTGAAGCAGGAACAAAGATCAATTCCTAGTTCTCCTACTCACTCCTAAGGTTTAGGAGGGGCCTATGTACCTGGACATTGAGTAATGGTTTCATTGGCTACTTCTCCCCACAGCAATCCTTGCATCACAATCAATTCTCTACATGTGGATGACTCCGAGGGAGACATTTTTAGGTCACTGCTAGTGCTAGAACAGCTCTGCTATTATGAGAACCAAAGAACTAAATATCAGTAGAACTTCTAGAAGAAAATCTGAAAAAGTACTTAAGAAACATAACCCATAATTTCTTTATCCAGTCTACTGTTGATGGGCATTTGGGTTGGTTCCAGGTCTTAGCTATTGTGAATTGAGCTGCAATAAACATTAATGTGCAGACAGCTTGTTTGTTTGCCAATTTCATTTCCTTTGGGTAAATCCCAAGTAGTGGGATGGCTGGGTTGAATGGTAGGGTTATCTTCAGGTTTCTGAGGAATCTCCAGACTGACTTCCATAGTGGCTTAACCAATTTACATTCCCACCAACAGTGGGTCAGTGTCCCTTTTTCCCCACATCATCTCCAGCATCTGTTGTTGGTAGATTTCTGAATGTGAGCCATTCTAACTGGGGTGAGGTGAAACCTCATGGTGGTTTTGATTTGCATTTCCCTGATTGCTAGTGATCTTGAATAATTTTTCATGTCCCTGTTGGCCATTTGGATTTCCTCTTTTGCAAAATATCTATTGAGGTCCTTGGCCCATCTCTTAAGTGGGTTGTTTGTTTTGATCTTGTGGAGTTTCTTGATTTCTTTGTAGATTCTGGTTATTTCACATGATAATGACAATGACGTATTCATCTTGACATTGGAAGTAACAAATTTTGTTAGAATAAATTTAATACGAAAATATTTTCAGGTGCATTGTAGCTCACTAGGCTAATCCTCCGCCTGCGGCGCCGGCAACCCGGGTTCTAGTCCTGGTTGGGGCACTGGATTCTCCCGGGTTGCTCCTCTTCCAGTCCAGCTCTCTGCTGTGGCCTGGGAGTGCAGTGGAGGATGGCCCAAGTGCTTGGGCCCTGCACCTGCATGGTAGACCAGGAGAAGCACCTGGCTCCTGGCTTTGGATCGGTGTAGCGCGCTGGGTGTGGCAGCCACTTGGGGGGTGAACCAATGGAAAAAGGAAGACCTTTCTCTCTGTCTCTCTCTCTCACTGTCCACTCTGCCTGTCAATAAAAAAAAAGAGAAAATATTTTCATTACTATTTTAATTATTGGCTGATTTGTGTTGATATCCACACAATGGAACAGCAAATACATATTGTTTTGTTCCTTTCTTTGAGTTGTCGTCTACAATATCCTCATTGGTGATTATGTATGGTACCCTAGATAATTAACAGGTATATCAAGGAAGTGTTTTTTAAAATCTCTCAGAAGATTTGGGCATAATGATTTCAATGAATTGCATACGTCCTAAGGGAGCATCAAAAAATGGGAAGAAGACCATAAATTATTCTCAAAGAAGAACTAGGTATCTTTGGAAAAGTAAATCTGGTTCAGTAAAGGTAAGTGGGTAAGAGTTATCATTGATTTGTAGGGTCACCTAAATATGAATAATTTCCCATTACTTCTGGCTTTAGACTACAGACACTCTTATAGTAACCAAAAGCTAATTCTTTCTAATAAAGCACAAAAATAATTATCTCCATTGTGAAATGAGGTTCCCTGGAGTAGTAAGGCATTAAGTCCTGGGAATCGAATAGATGTCTTAGACCTGTCTGATATGTGGTCGATGATAGTGGCATGGAAATGAAGTGGAAATTAGAAAAAAACTGATTATTAGCCATATATATTAATTAATTCTGTTAATGAAGGAATTTTCAGACATAATATAAAACACTCAGATACATCTAATTTTCATGTGAACAATTAACAAATTTTAGCACATATGTATTTAATATGTATTAAAGGTTACATACTGCATGAGTATATCAATCACAAACTGTTAAAGACAAAATAACTTTTATGGATTACAGAGAATCCTCTGAGCTAC
The DNA here is from genome assembly GCF_964237555.1 of Oryctolagus cuniculus. Classification (NCBI taxonomy): domain Eukaryota; kingdom Metazoa; phylum Chordata; class Mammalia; order Lagomorpha; family Leporidae; genus Oryctolagus; species Oryctolagus cuniculus. The sequence continues at coordinate 15,817,289 of NC_091432.1, read as the reverse complement.
AAATAATTCCTAACTGACTTTACAATGCTGCAAATTTAAAAAAAAAAATCAGTCATCTTCATGTGAGAAGAATTGGCAGGATAAAATGAATCCAGACATCTCCTGAGGGAGATAATAGCTGAGACAAAATAAAGATAGATTCAATAAACTAGGAAAAGCATTGAAGATTTTAACTTGGGAGGATTGGGACTGAAATTCTGAAACCTTTTCTTAATCCATTCACCTTTTCTTCTACCATAAAGCTATATGATAGTGGACCTTGCAACACTTCAAATTCACAGCAAAGTTTACAAAAGAAGGTATATTTACTGTTCTTATTGATGCATAAATAAATGACCTGAAATAGGAGAGAGATCAATGGAAAAGTAGCAGGCAATAATCTAGGAACATATTCACCAACAATGAACAGGTTCCTAGAATTACTGTCTACTTTCACTAGATGGCTATGGACTGCAGTTGCTCCAAAATATATCTTTGAACCATGTGTGGGGATACCAGAAGTTTCTATCTGATAGTTGTTCAAACTAATGCTGTCATCTTATTACATTGTACTAACTATTTTGAATTTTCTTGGCTGAGTATTTTGAACTCCATTATTCCTCCAATTACAAAGAATTTTTAAAGACTTCCAGGTTTTACTGAGGTTAAACTGAATGTGATAGAAAGAGAATCCAACTATATTTGGTTAAAGTAGCTTAGTATTTTTAATAAGTTCCATTCCATTTGTTTAATGAACATCTCATGTAAATATTTTTCATGAATGCTGAGGTATTTGTCATTGATGCAGTTGAAAATCACAGTGCTATAAATGCTCCATTGTAAAATTCCAGGAATAAATTGATATTTTAGTAATAAATAATATAACAAATATTCAAATAAATATTTTAAATGCCTTGTATAACCTATCATCCACAGTGTTATGTTAGAAAAACAAAGTATATAGAATAAAATACTCAAATTCCCTATTGACATAAATTGTGTTTTTTAGCATGAGTAGATCAATGTTATGTGTGCCTTAAGCTTATTTCAGGCTTTCTTTTTGTAAAAGGAAATAAAATCATAAGTGCAAGTTCATACAAATGTGGTTATTTGCATAGAATGGAAAAATTATAAAAAATCAGTGGTAACAAAAATTGTCCAAATCTCATAAAATATGTAAATACTTTAATTTTACTATTGAAACTGCAGATACAGCCAACACTGGGTATTAGGAATGTTCTGTGATATCGTTGTTACACAAAATAGCAATATTCAATGAAGAATGACATTGAGCTCAAACTGTGTTAAGTATATATACTGAACATCAAATAGAGCATAATCATTTAATCTTCACTTGGCAGGACCCTATATTAATAGATCAAACAGTGTATCGCTATTCTAAATGAAGTGTGATAAAATGGGCTTGCTTGATCAGGCTAAGTCCTATATTTTTACAAATCTCAGAAAGATATGTCATGTAGTAAGACCATTATTAAGGTCTTTCCAGACCCTTGGAAGTAGACAAAAAAGCTTGACGCTTACACTTCATTGGTTTCATGTTAAATCTGCCTTTGTCTTTTAAGAATATCACAATTGGGCAAAATATCTTAGAAAAATATGAAAGTTCACTAAGAAAAACTGGAAAGTCATTGTGTAAATGAAATCATATCTAATAATTCTTAATTAATATCTGCATGATTTTGATATCAATGTAGATTCTCCAAGCACAGTTGATCAGATTTAGTGTTTAATCTCTATTGCATAAATCTACATGTTTCATACAGCTCTTTAATGTGGGAAAGATTCTATCCTTTTCCTCCTTTCAAAAGCAGATGTAGGGATTAATTTACTCTCCTTTATAATGAAAAAAATCACCCCAACTTTGTAATTTTTTTCTTTAGATTGCACTACAACAAAGCTTATTAAACCCTTCTGCTTTTTCCAAGAAGACACAATTGTACTTGATGGGTCACTCAAACCTAACGGTGTTCAATGACTTCATTCTGATGGGAGTCACAAAGCAGCCTAAACTACAGCATCCCCTTTTTGGGGTCTTTCTCACCATCTATATCATCACAGTGGTGGGCAACCTGGGCATGATCATTTTGACCCATCTGGACTCTCGCCTACACACACCAATGTATTTCTTTATCAGGCACCTGGCTTTCATTGATCTTGGTAATTCCACTGTCATTTGTCCCAAGATGCTGGTAAACTTTGTTGTAGAGAAAAACACCATTTCTTATTGTGCATGTGCTACACAGATGGCTTTCTTCATTCTATTCATCGTCAGTGAACTTTCCATCTTGTCGACCATGGCCTATGATCGTTATGTGGCCATCTGTAACCCTCTGCTCTACAATGTCATCATGAATCCAAGACTTTGTCACCTGCTGGTGGGCATCCCATACCTCTACAGTATCTTTCAGGCATTGATGTTCCCTACAATGTATTTTACGTTGACCTTCTGTGGCTCTAATGTCATCAGTCATTTCTACTGTGATGTTGTTCCCTTGTTACCTATGCTCTGCTCACATACACGAGACCTAGAAATCTTGACCATACTCTTTTCAGCATTTAATTTGATCTCCTCCCTCCTGGTAGTCTTACTGTCTTATACACTGATTCTGTTAGCCATATGTCGAATGCATTCTGCAGAGGGCAGGAAGAAGGCTTTCTCCACCTGTGGTTCCCATCTGACAGTGGTGGTGGTGTTCTATGGGTCACTTCTATTTATGTATGTGCAACCTAAATCCACTCACTCCTTTGAAACTGATAAAATGGCTTCTGTGTTTTACACATTAGTGATCCCTATGCTCAACCCTTTGATTTACAGCTTACGGAACAAAGAAGTTAAAAATGCATTTCACAGGGTCTTTAAGAATCAACGCTAAATTTGTATTTGATATGTAGTATGGACTGCTGTTCTAATAAACCTTGGTACATACAATACTATTTGATAATATTTGTCTCAGAAATAATTTCATTGTTTTTGTATCCAGAGTGAAGACTAATTATAATACATGGGCAAGTAGTATATCTAGCCAAATTAACTCTAATGTTTTAGATTTAAATTAACTGTGGCTTCCTTATCAGTGTTGGTTTCATCTGATTCAATGTTTCTTTTAGTGATTCCATAGAATCTTATACTTTTGCTATATTGAACACCTATAAATTTATTCACCTCTCCAAGTTAAATTACGTTTGTCTTTGTCATTTCTATTTAGGACAGGTATCTTCTCTCATTTGATTTTATTTAATTGTCTGAATCTTAAACAACAATGTGAGCAAAGTGAGCCTCTTTCCAGAAATATGCTTTGTGGTTAATTATTAAATACAGTATTATTTTTAAAACAGATTCTGACCATTCTAACTTTTAATTGAACAGTTTAATATGATTATATTTTAATAATTATTGATAATAACTTCTTTTGCACATTGATCGTTTGTTCTGTATGCATTTTTTGCTCATCTCTTCCTTCATTTCATGAATATTTAAGATATTGACTGAACACTGCAATGTGAATGCCTACAATTATAGTCCACAAAGCTGTGAAACAAAAGAACACCTATAACAAAATGTCAATTTGTAACTGATTTTTACATAAAAATTAAAAATCTTAAAGAGTGCTGGCGCCACGGCTCAATAGGCTAATCCTCCACCTTGTGGCGCCAGCACACTGGGTTCTAGTCCCAGTCGGGGCGCCGGATGCTGTCCTGGTTGCCCCTCTTCCAGGCCAGCTCTCTGCTGTGGCCCGGGATGGCAGTGGAGGATGGCCCAAGGAGAAGCACCTGGCTCCTGGCTTCGGATCAGCGCGGTACACTGGCCGCAGCGCACTGGCCGCAGTGGCCATTGGAGGGTGAACCAACGGTAAAGGAAGACCTTTCTCCCTGTCTCTTCTTTCACTGTCCACTCTTCCTGTCAAAAAAAATTCTTAAAGAGCAATATATCAATATCCATATTTTAACAACCAAAATACTAATATTATTATAATTCTCTTTTTGCTTTACATATCTATATGCTATATCAATATCAATCTTCTACATCTTCAAGATTGTTCAAATTTAGAGCTACTGATAATTTGGGCCCAGTAATATTGTCAGCTGAATATAGAAAATAATAGGATGTTTAATAGTGCAAATGATCTATAAACATTAGATACCAACAGTTTATCACATAGAGTGGTGATGATGAAAATGTCTCTAGACATTGGTAAATATTACTTGCTTAGTAAAATCAACTGAGGAACATTGATATAATTATTTCTCTGCCTCTAGCTCTGTAAATATTTTATGTGTAAATGATATGTTTATTTTCAATAATTAAATATTACAAAATTAGGTGATGCATCATACTATAATTCTATATTTAAAAATTGCACCTGATATAACATAAAATCTATCACCTATTATGTTGTATTTGTCCAGATCAGTTTGTTGAAAAACTTGGATTTAAAATGTATTCTACAAGTAGTGTATTCATTCTAATGGACATCACCAAGGGCCTGAGCTACAGGTTTTCTTTTCTAGACCGTTCCATATCATCTACATAATCTCAATGGTGGGCAATTTGTGAATGATAATCCTTACCAAGTTGGATGCCTGATTACTAATACCCATACATTTTTTTCCTCAGATATCTGAATCTCAATGATATTGGTTATTCTAGAACAGCAATCCAAAATGTTAAAAAATATGTTGTGGATCGAAATGTAATATTCTAATAATTTTGGGCTACACACTTAACTTGCTTTCTTGCATTCATCATCAGAGATCCATTTATTCTGTTGATAATGTCTTACAATTGTTGTATGACCCTCTGTAATCCTCTATTCCACACCGTCTTTAAGTCATAAATGGTATTTCAGAACCTGGTGGCAATCCCATATCTCAACCATACATTATTTCTATTCTAGTCACTTGCATATTTGTACTTTACTCTCTGAGACCACAATGCTATCAATCACATCTACTATGACAGTCTCCCCCATTGTTTGCTTTTCTTTGTTCAAATATCCAAGGAATGGAACTGATTATGCTGATCTTACTGACTCTTCTGATAGCTCTTATTTTTCAATAGCTCATCTTTACAGCCGTTCTCAGTATGAACTCTGTTGAGAGTGGGCAAAAGACGGTATCCATCTGTGGATCCACCTGACAGTGGCTATACAGCCATATGGCACTTTGATATTTATTGTGTGCATGCAACCCAAGTTCAGTCATTCTTCTGACATTGATAAATTATTTTTTTCACATCTTTGGTTATCCTTGTTTTCCTTTTTTTTTTTTTTTTTTTAATCTGTAGCTTCAAGAACAAAGGCATCAGTTATGTCCTAAAAAGGTGTGAAAAAATTGGATAATTTTGCAAAGTTATATATGCAATCTGATTTCTATAAATTAGATTATGGAAATAAAATTTTATTCTTCATACCTTCAGGAGAAAGAGTTAACACAAATAAATTCAAAATGTATTTATACCTCATCTTATGCATGCCCAGTGATTGTATTTGCCATAATATGTTAATTTAAAAGAAAAAAAACAGTAAAAGCCACTGCCTTCCTTCAGAGGAATATACCTGTTATGTGCATAATAAGAAAAAATGATAGTACAACAGAATATTCTAGATGGCTACAGGCTAAAAGCCACAGATAAGGAAAGTGAGTACAATGATTGAGGACTGAGAAAAGTACTAGCCACAGAAGGCAGTGGCAAAAATTCTAGATGTTTTTCACCTATCAGAATAAACTTTCCAGTTCCTGTGTCTATTTTAAAAAGGACATAAGCATTTTTCGATTTTGTCCTTCATCCTTTTGGCTGATATTTACTTGAATTGCACTTGATACTAGTTATTTATGGGTCCTGGGATGATATGAATAAGTCACTCATATGAATGCTCAAATAAAACTACTCCCAGTCAAGAGCAAGATGGCGGAATAGGAAGGGCGCACACTGATAGTCCGGGAAGAGACAGTTTAATAAAAGTGGAGATACTGCAGGTTCAAGGAAGAGTAGGAGGCTGGCACCATGGCTCAATAGGCTAATCCTCCACCTTGTGGCGCCAACACACTGGGTTCTAGTCCCAGTCGAGGTGCCGGATTCTGTCCCAGTTTTCCCCCTTCCAGGGCAGCTCTCTGCTGTGGCCCGGGAGTGCAGTGGAGGATGGCCCAAGTGCTTGGGCCCTGCACCCCATGGGAGACCAGGATAAGTACCTGGCTCCTGCCATCAGATCAACGCGGTGTGCTGGCCACCGAGCACCAGCTGCAGCGGCCATTGGAGGGTGAACCAATGGCAAAAGGAAGACCTTTCTCTGTGTGTCTCTCTCTCTCACTGTCCACTCTGCCTGTAGAAAAAAAAAAGGAAGAGTAGGGGAAGAAACAGCAGAGGAAACTCTTCTGGACCTAGTGATTCATGGTAGACCTGCGTGGAGGGCTTGGGAGCCCACAGCTCAGGATACCAGGGGCAGAATCAACACACCAGTGCTGGAAAGCGAGGTGAGCCGAATCTCAATAGCCCGAGACATCGGCAGAAAAGTGGAAAGAGGAGACTAGAGGGAACAAGGCTTGAAACCCCATTGGAAAAAGTTCACCAGACTAACTAGAAGAGAGAGGAAAAAAAAAAAAAGTGACAGGTACGGACACGAGTTTCTCTCTCTCCGCTCACCTCTCAAAGGCGAGCAAGACAAAGAGCAGGCGCCATTTTGGACATATGTCATAAGTGCACATCCTGAGGACTGCACCCATCCTCAGCCAAGTAGAAAAACCTGACTCCGGGGGGGTGGGGGGTTGAAATAACAGGAGATTAGGACATAGTGAATGTGTGGTGCTAATGAACTGAGACTGTGAAAAAAGAGATGGTGGGGGAGAGAACTCACAGAATTTATGTGAGTACTCTCCAGAGATGCTACAATTCGGTAACCGTGGCAACTGAAAGAGAGAGAGAGAGAGAAAAAAAAGGTGACTGGTACGGACACGGGTTTCTCTCTCTCCGCTCACCTCTCAAAGGCGAGCAGCTCAGACAAAGAGCAGGCGCCATCTTGGACATACGTCATAAGCAGAGCGACCTCAGGTCTGCACCGGCCCTGAGCCTAGCAGAAAAACCTGACTCTGGGTGGGGTGAATTAACAGGAGATTAGGACCTAGTGAATTTGTGGTGCTACTGAACTGAGACTGTGAAAAAAGAGACGGTGGGGGAGAGAACTCATGGAATTCATGTGAGTATTCACCAGAGATGCTACAATTCCGTAACTTTGGCAACCCAGTGGGAGACTGAAGGAGAATTTGAGCCCACTCTGAGGGCAGAACAGATTCCCTGTGTGGTCCTTGGGAAAGAGCTTCCGATCTCTGGCTCCTGTGGGTATATCATTTGCCTGCTAACTACCTCCAACTTCATTCAGCTGTGTGGAATTACTTCCCCTCTGAATAAGAAAGAAAGAAAGAAAGAAAGAAAGAAAGAAAGAAAGAATGAAAGAAAGAAAGAAAGAAAGAAAGAAAGAAAGAAAGAAAGAAAGAAAGAGATTTACCATGCCTAATCTGGGAGTGTCACCTTTGGCACACTCTTAATCCTGAGGAACCAAACAGAGCTCTTGGGCCACAACCATCTCAAGCCTCTAAGGCTCCATCAAAAGCAGACAGTCCACTTAATACAGTCATAGTATAACAAGAAAAAAACACCACAGTGAGGCAAGAAAATCCAAAGAATATCTCCACAATGCCAAGCAACAAATGCAGAAACGGAGGAAACAAGAACAAGGAAGACATTATGGCACCCCCAAATGAACAAGACACCCCAAGTCAGGACTATGAAGATGATGAGATAGAAGAAATGCAAGATATGGATTTCAAAAAATTTATGATAAGAACAATTAGAAGTTTTCAAAAGCAAATGCTTGAGGTACGGAATTTCTTACTGGACAGGATAGAAAATCTCCTTCGGGAAAATGAAATCTTAAGGAGGAATCAAAATGAAATGCAGAAACTAGTAGAACAGGAAAGTGTGACAGTGTAGAGAAATCAAAATGAAATGAAGAACTCAATAGATCAAATGACAAACACATTAGAGAGCCTTAAAAACAGAGTCAGTGAAACAGAAGAGAGAATATCAGACTTAGAAGACAGAGCACAGAAAAATATACAGTCAAACCAAAGAAAAGAAGAGGAAATTAGAAATCTAAAAAATATGGTTGGGAATCTACAGGATACTATTAAAAAACACAACATTTGGGTTCTAGGAGCTCCTGAAGGCATGGAGAGAGAGAAAGGATTAGAATGCCTTTTTAGTGAGATACTTGCAGAGAACTTCCTGGGATTGGAGAACAGAGACATCCTAGTACAGGAAGCTCATAGAACCCCTAGTAAACATGACCAAAAGAGATCCTCACCACAACACGTTGTAATCAAACTCACCACAGTGAAACATAAAGAAAAGATTCTAAAATGTGCAAGAGAGAAATGTCAGATTACTCTCAGAGGATCTCCAATTAGATTCACAGCAGAATTCTCATCAGAAACACTACAGGCTAGGAGGGAATGGCAAGATATAGCCCAGGTGCTAAGAGAGAAAAACTGCCAGCCCAGAATATTATATCCTGCAAAGCTCTCATTTGTGAATGAAGGTGAAATAAAGACCTTTCACAGCAAACAGAAATTGAAAGAATTTGTCGCCATTTGTCCGGCCCTGCAAAAGATGCTTGAAGATGTGTTGCACACAGAAACACAGAAACACGGTCATCAATATGAAAGAAGGTGAAGGAAGGAAACCTCACAGCAAAAGATCACAGGAAGTTCAAAACATATACTAGAAAATATCTTTGGGAAAATGGCAGGGCAAAGTTACTACTTATCAATAGTCACATTGAATGTTAATGGCTTGAACTGTCCAGTTAAAAGACACAGATTGGCTGATTGGGTTAAGGATCAAAACCCATCTATTTGCTGCTTGCAAGAAACACATCTTTCCAACAAAGATGCATACAGCCAATTGAGGTGGTGGTTTTTTGGAAAAATAAAGAACATTGACACCCCATTGGCCCAACTAATTAAAAAAAGAAAAGACCCAAATCAATAAAATCAGAGATGAAAAAGGAAACATAACAACAGACACCACAGAAATAAAAAGAATCATCAGAAATTACAACAAAGGGTTGTATGCCAGCAAACAGGGAAATCTATCAGAAATGGATAGATTCCTGGACACATGAAACCTACCTAAATTGAACCAGGAAGACAGAGAAAACCAAAACAGACCCATAACTGAGACAGAAATTGAAACAGTAATAAAGGCCCTCCCAACAAAGAAAAGCCCAGGACCAGATGGATTCACTGCTGAATTCTACCAGACATTTAAAGAACTAACTCCCATTCTTCTGAAACTATTCAGAACAATCGAAAAAGAGGGAATCCTCACAAATTCTTTCTATGAAGCCAACATCACCTTAATTCCTAAGCCGGAAAAAGATGCAGCATTGAAATAGAATTACAGACCAATATCCCTGATGAACATAGATGCAAAAATCCTCAATAAAATTCTGGCCAATAGAATGCAACAACACATCAGAAAGATCATCCACCCAGACCAAGTGGGATTTAGCCCTGTTATGCAGGGATGGTTTAATGTGCGCAAAACAATCAATGTGATACACCACATTAACAGACTGCAGAAGAAAAACCATATGATTATCTCAATAGACACAGAGAAAGCATTTGGTAAAATTCATCACCCTTTCATGACGAAAACTCTACAGAAGGAACATTCCTCAATATAATCAAAGCAATTTATGAAAAACCCACGGCCAACATCCTATTGAATGGGGAAAAGTTGGAAGCATTTCCACTGAGATCTGGTACCAGACAGGGATGACCACTCTCACCACTGCTATTTAATATAGTTCTGGAAGTTCTAGCCAGAGCCATCAGGCAAGAAAAAGAAATTAAAGGGATACAAATTGGGAAGGAACAACTCAAACTATCCCTCTTTGCAGATGATATGATTATTTATGGGACCCAAAGAACTCTACTAAGAGATTATTGGAAGTCATAGAAGAGTTTGACAAGGTAGCAGGGTATAAAATCAATGCACAAAAATCAACAGCCTTTGTATATACAGGCAATGCCATGGCTGAGGAAGAACTTCTAAGATCAATCCCATCCACAATAGCTACAAAAACAGTCAAATATCTTGTAATAAACTAAACCAAGGACGTTAAAGATCTCTATGATGAAAATTACAAAACCTTAAAGAAAGAAATAGGATACCAAGAAATGGAAAAATCTTCCATGCTCATGGATTGGAAGAATCAATATCAACAAAATGTCCATTCTCCCAAAAGCAATTTATACATTCAATGCAATACCATTTAAGATACCAAAGACATGCATCTCAGATCTGGAAAAAATGATGATGAAATTTATATGGAGACGCAGGATACCTCAAATAGATAAAGCAATCTTATACAACAGAAACAAAGCCAGAGGCATCACAATACCAGATTTCAAGACATACTACAGAGCAGTTGTTATCAAAACAGCATGGTCCTGGTACAGAAACAGATGGATAGACCAATGGAACAGAACAGAAACACCAGAAATCAATCCAAACATCTACAGCCAACTCATATTTGATCAAGGATCCAAAACCAATCCCTGGAGTAAGGACAGTCTATTGAATAAATGGTGCTGGGAAAATTGGATTTCCACGTGCAGAATCATTAAGCAAGACCCCTACCTTTCACCTTACACAAAAATTCACTCAACATGGATTAAAGACTTAAATCTATGAACTGACAACATCAAATTTCTAGAGAGCATTGGAAGAACCCTGCAAGATATAGGTACCGGCAAAGACTTCTTGGAAAAGACCCCAGAAGCACAGGCAGTCAAAAACAAAATTAACATTTGGGATTGCATCAAATTGAGAAGTTTCCGTACTTCAAAAGAAACAGTCAGGAAAGTCAAGAGGCAACTAACAGAATGGGAAAATGTCGCTCCCCCTCTTCGTGGAGGAACGACACTAAACCCTGCCTAGGCTTCATATCCGAGTCACGGCAGCATTATGTCGCTGCCCCTCTTTGTGGAGGAATGACACAGGACCCTGCGCTGTTCTTTTGTCTGCTCGGCCCTCCCCGGGTTTGCTGCTGGTTCTTTCCGGTTTGGCTACAGTCCCTCCACCTCCGTGGAGGGGCGGGCCCCCTGCCACTTTCCCCTCTTCCGCAGGGGAGTGGCACACTGCCAGCCAGCTCTCTCGGGGGCTGCACAGGTGTTCCTTCAGATAGATGTTCCTGGTGCATGTTGTCTCTCTCCTCCTTTATAGACCTCTTCCGCCAATCCCAACTCTGCTACCCACATGCCGAGTACGCTGCTCTCCTCCAATCAGGAGCAGGTCCTACAGTTTATTGGTTGAACTGGAGGCAGCTGTGTAGAAGCTGTTTCCTCCTCTCCCAGCGCCATATTGTGGGAGAGCAGATGCATAGAATAAGTCTTAATTCCAGTAACTTAGTCTAGTCTGAGTTGCTCCCCACAGGAAAAATATTTACAAACTATGCAACAGATAAAGGGTTGATAACCAGAATCTACAAAGAAATCAAGAAACTCCACAACATCAAAACAAACAACACACTTAAGAGATGGGCCAAGGACCTCAATAGACATTTTTCAAAGAGGAAATCCAAAGGTCCAACAGGGACATGAAAAATTTTTCAAGATCACTAGCAGTCAGGGAAATGCAAATCAAAACCACAATGAGGTTTCACCTCACCCCTGTAAGAATGGCTCACATTCAGAAATCTACCAACAATAGATGCTGGAGAGGATGTGGGGAAAAAGGGACACTAACCCACTGTTGGTGGGAATGCAAACTGGTAAAGCCATATGGAAGTCAGTCTGGAGATTCCTCAGAAACCTGAAAATAACTCTACCATACAACCCAACCATCCCACTCTTTGGGATTTACCCAAAGGAAATGAAATTGGCAAACAAACAAGCTGTCTGCACCCTAATGTTTATTGCAGCTCAATTCACAACAGCTAAGACCTGGAACCAACCCAAATGCTCATCAACAGTAGCCTGGATAAAGAAATTATGGGACATGTGCTCTATAGAATACTATACAGCATTCAAAAACAGTGAAACCCAGTCATTTGCAACAAGATGTAGGAATCTGGAAAACATTATGCTGAGTGAAATCAGCCAGTCCCAAAGGGACAAATATAATATGTTCTCCCTAATTGCTGACAACTAACTGAGCACCAAAGGGGAAACCTGTTGAGGTGAAATGGACACTATGAGAAACAGTGACTTGATCAGCTCCTGTCCTGACTGTTGATGTACGATGTAATATTTTATCCCTTTTAGTATTCTTTTTGTTCTAGTACTATTGGTTGAACTCTGTAATTAACACACAATTATTCTTGGGTGTTTAAATTTTAACTGAAAAGTGATGCCTGTTAAATATAAGAGTGGGAATAAGAGAGGGAGGAGATGCACAATTTCGGACATGCTCAATTGGACTTGCCCCAAATGGTAGAGTTAGAAACGTGTCAGTGGATTCCAATACAATCCCATCAAGGTGGCAAGTTACCAATGCCATCTCACTAGTCCAAGTGATCAATTTCAGTTCACAACTGATCACACTGATAGGTCTAAGAGTCAAAGGACACACAACAAGACTAGTGTCTGGTAATACTAACTGATAGAATCAAAACGGGAGAGAACGATCCAACATGGGAAGTGGAATACACAGCAGACTCATAGAATGGCAGATGTCCTAAATAGCACTCTGGCCTCAGAATCAGTCCTTAAGGCATTCAGATCTGGCTGAAGAGCCCATGAGAGTATTTTAGGCATGGAAAGCCAAGACACTCTGGGGAAAAAAAAAAAAACCTAAATGAAAGATCTCTGTGAATGAGATCCCAATGGGAAGAATGGGGCCATCAAAGAAGGAGGTACCTTTCTCTGAAGGGAGGAGAGAACTTCCACTTTGACTATGACCCTGTCGGAATAAGATCAAAGTCAGCGAACTCAGCAGGCTTGCATAGCCTTGGGAACTCATGAATAGAGCTTAGGGAGATATTTGACGCCATAAACAAGAGTTTCAAATTGTTAAGTCAACAACAGGAGTCACTGTGTACTAACTTCTCATGTGGGATCTGTCCTTAATGTGTTGTCCAATGTGAAGTAATGCTATAACTAGTACTGAAACAGTATTTTTACCCTTTGTGTTTCTGTGTGGGTGCAAATTGATGAAATCTTTACTTAATCTTTACTTAATATATACTGAATCGATCTTCTGTATATAAAGAAAGAAAATGAATCTTGATGTGAATGGAATGGGAGAGGGAGCAGGAAATCGGAGGGGTGTGAGTGGGAGGGAAATTATGGGGGGGGGTCCCAATGTAATCCATAAACTGTACTTTGGAAATTTATATTTACTAAATAAAAAAAAAAACTACTCCTAACTTGGTACTACATTGTTTCTACACAACACCTTTATTTATCACATGAGTGTCTGCTTAACTAACATACCTTGTAATCCAGAAATTATCTGATTTTTTCTTAATGTTTCCATTTTGTTGACATGAATGGATACAAATATTATGATAAATATTTTAAATTCCCAAGTTTGTCTGTTCCCCAATTGTTGGTCTTGCTTTGCAAGCACTCATTTGTTTTCATTAAATGGTGTTTTATTATTTACCACAAAATTTTATACTTATTTAAAAGCCATAAGTTATTCTATATTTTTGGATAAGTGGATCATTTTATCATGAACTAATTAGGCTTATATAATTTATATAGCATATAATTTTATAATTTTCTTTGATTTAAAGATATACTGTATTTTATTGACTTTTTATTATATGTATAAATCAATGGTTCATCTTAAGAGAAGCAAAATGCATTAATCCTCTTGTGCCCTCTTTCCGGCATAAGTGAAGTCTCATATGTAAACAAGTATAGTTGCTCTGCCTTCTGGACAAAGATGCTTCATACAACTCCTCATATTATCTCATGTGATTTTAATTAATTTTATTACATTTGATAGCCTTAAAATTTTATTAAGACTGTAAGAGTTGTATATTTTCTTAGTCGTTATGAAACACAATTTCCTGTATAAACACAGAATGATGAATGAAAATGGTTCATTAAAATCAAGCCATAAATTTCCGAGTATATTATCATGTGTGTTACTAAATTGTTGATGAAGCTAGAATGAATCCTGAAGCTCATCCTTGGAATTAGAAGGCAATAATAAATCCTCACATTTACTGAATATAAGAGGCATTCTTCATATCTTAATTATTTTATCCATCACAACAGCTTTTGAGACATGCTCTAAAATTTCAGTTTTTCAGATATAACATAGAGGTTAGGAGAGAGTACTTTGATGGAATTAATCAAGGTACTAGAGGTTAGAGCCAGTTATCAATGTTAACTGGCATAGTGCCAGATTTCACACTCTTCACAAGTGCCATGTATTCTCTCTTTGGTCATTTTTCTGCTTCACTGATATCAGTTTACAGTGACAGGGAGTAAGCCAGTGTTGTGGTGCAGCTAGTTAAGCCACCATTTATGAAGTTAGTATCCCGTAGCAAAGGCCCTGTTCAAATCTCAGTTGCTCCATTTCTGATCCAGCTCTCTGCTAATGTGCCTTCAAACTTCATCCTGGCCCAGCCTTAACCATTTCACCCATCTGTGAAGTGAATCACTACATGGAAGATATCCTTCTCCTAATCTGTCTCTCACTCTTTCTCACTTAAAAAAAAAAGCACAAAACTTCCCAATGGCAAGTATCAGATTAGAAGAGAAGTAAGGCAAAATAATCAGTTATAATTTAAATAAGTCCTTAGGATCCAAAGTATAGGACATTTACTATATTTTCTAACAAAGCAATGACTAAAAACTGTTTTTTCTCTATATATCTAGAATTTAAGTATATCTGACCATTCAACTATTGACTAGCAACTATACAAAGGGACTTCAAATAACTCATGGAAAATTGAATTAAAATATAATTTTATTTTGATGCAAACAACTTTAAAGCTCATGCCTAACTCCACACAGTTTTCTCATACTGCACAGTACCACAAACTTTTTGAACAACCCTCCTGAATCATGAATGCTTCTTGAGGAGTCTCTTAAATTTTAAGAAACTCATATCCCTCCACTAATATTGATACCAAATGAAGCTCAAAACAGAGAAAAATGTACTTAAAAGGAATTGATTTATTGTAAATTCACAAATATATATGGAAAATATTTGTGTATTGAGGATAAGTGGTGACATTATACAATGAAGGAAAACTACAACATCAAAGAATGAATAATTCAGAACCAGATCAAAAAGTAAATATTAGCTTATACAGTCTGATTTCAAGTATGTTCCATGGATATTCTGTAAATGATACATTTTCACAATGGAAAATATTTTCTTGCCATTTTTAACGTTGAATTCTGATTGAAAAGTGAGGAGACAGCTTAAAAGAAGAAATGTACGGCTTTTGAATTTCAAATACTCCAAAATCACTCTTGAATACCAACTAACTATGCGATAGACTGCTATTTTTGTAAGGCAAGTTTGTGGATTAGTAGCTTTCCCATTCACAGCCTGTGCCCTTATGTGACACAGGAGTGTGCAGCATGAGAACATTTGCACAATTGTATGACAATTTATCATCCACAGGTTTCTTGCAAATTGGAACTGATCGGTTGAACATTGTAGGATTCACCCTGACTTGAATTGAGAGGGAAATGATTCATTTATATAATCATTTCACAGCAACTGTTATTCCCCTTGTTTCTCAGTATGTAATTAAATGACTCTACATTGGAATTATTAGTATGTAGATCACAGAGCTCATGTCCTCCTTTTCTAAAGAATACTGGGAGAATAGGCTAATATAGCTGAATGTAACTAAAGCCAAGGTACCATTTAATACAACCACAGGAGTCAATTGAGAGACACAGGTGGAGAAAGCTTTCTGTGTGATGCTAAGTGGATTCTCAGAATACCAAAATCAATTAAAGTTATGAAATGATCACAAGAATATGCTAATAACAGTGATTCTAGGGAATTTTAAATGAAAAAAATACCTCATTCATAGGGATAGCTGAGCATGGCAGCTTTAGCAGGGAGGGAACATTGCAGAAGCAGTGGCCTACATTGGGACCCAAGAAAGGCAGTTCCCGAAACTTACTGTGTCTTCCAACTACTTGTTGACCCCATGTGTATAAGAACCAGTGACTAGCCCTGCATGCTTTCCTCTAGACATGACTTCAGTGCACAGAACAGGGTTGGAATTGGCCTGGCAGCAGCAATAGACCACCACTGAAAGTAAGAAGCCTTCTGTGGTAAAGAGACTTCTTTAAAAATATTGTACTAAGCAAGCAGAGGAAGAGACTAATCCCATCTCATCGAAGAAGCTGACCTGTATTTTTGGCACAGGAACTGGTGAATAACAGTATAATAAAATCTATGACAGATGAGGAAAATGTATGTGTGGAACTTGGAAGTGATTTCAGTTAAAAGGAGCATGCCCAGAACATTTTAGTTAACTCCTCCCCCAGGCAATGACATAAAGTACCAAAAAAAAATCCAAAAAGTGCACCTTTCAGTTCAGCACCATCTGTCAGTCTAAAAGGAATAAAATTAGTAACAACTGTGAAATTATATTTTTTTTTCATTTTTGATTCTCTTTATATACAGAAGATCAGTTTAGCATACATTAAGTAAAGATTTCAACAGTTTTCTCCCACACAGAAACATAAAGTGAAAAATACTGTTTGAGTACTAGTTATAGCATTAGATCTCAATGTAAGGCACACTAAGGACAGAGATCATACATGAGGAGTAAGTGCACAGTGACTCCTGTTGTTGACTTAACAAATTGACACTCTTGTTTACGGCATCAGTAATCACCCTAGGCTCTTGTCATGAGTTGCCAAGGCTATGGAAGCCCCCTGAGTTCACTGACTCTGATCATTTTTAGACAAGGCCATGGTCCAAGTGGAAGTTCTCTCCTCCCTTCAGAGAAAGGTACCTCCTTCTTTGATGACCCATTCTTTCCACTGGGATCTCACTCGCAGAGACCTTTCATTTAGGTTTTTTTTTTTTTCCCCCAGAGTGTCTTGGCTTTCCATGCCTGAAATACTCTCATGGGCATTTCACCCAGATCCGCATACCTAAAGGGCTGATTCTGAGGCCAGAGTGCTGTTAGGACATCTGTCATTCTATGGGTCTGCTGTGTATCTCACTTCCCATGTTGGATCATTCTCTCCCTTTTTGATTCTATCAGCTAGTATTGGCAGACACTATTCTTGTTAATGTGGTCCCTTTGGTTCTTAGTCCTATCATTATGATCAATTGTGAACAGAAATTGATCCCTGGGACTTGTGAGATGGCATTGGTACATGCCACCTTGATGGGATTGAATTGGAATCCCCTGGTATGTTTCTAACTCTACTGTTTGAGGAAAGTCAGCTTGAGCATGTCCCGAATTGCACATCTCTTCCCTCTCTTATTCCCACTCTTATATTTAACAGCAATCACTTTTCAGTTAAGTTTCAGCACTTAAGAAGAATTGTGTATTGATTACAGTATTCAACCAAAAGTATTAAGTAGAACAAACAAAAAAAATACTAAGAGGGATAACATATTAAGCTGCTCATCAACAGTCAGGGTGAGGGCTGATCAAGTCACCATTTCTCATAGTGTTCATTTCACTTTAACAGGTTTCCTTTTTGGTGCTCAGTTAGTTGTCACCTATCAAGGAGAACAAGTGGTATTTGTCCCTTTGGGATTGGCTTATTTCACTCAGCATAATGTTTTCCAAATTCCTAACAGGGATCACTTTTCAGTTAAAATTTAAACACCTAAGAATAATTGTGTGTTAATTACAGAGTTCAACCAATGGTACTAGAACAAAGAAAAATACTGAAATGGATAAAGTATTACATTGTACATCAACTGTCAGGACAAGAGCTGATCAAGTCACTGTTTCTCATAGTGTCCATTTCACTTCAACAAGTTTCCCCTTTGGTGTTCAGTTAGTTGTCGCCGATCAGGGAGAACATATGGTATTTGTCCCTTTGGGACTGGCTTAATTATATTTTAATATATTTAAATATTTATAATATTTATAACATATAATATATTTTATATATTATATAATATATTTATATTATATATTATAAACATGCATAAATATTTATAATATTAAATATTAATATATATTTAATTATCTGGGTCATTATTAATTCCTTTCCTTGAAATCAGAAGTAAAAACGATAAAGGGGTTAGAATGGAAATAGGAGATGATATTTCTGAAACATTTATAGGCTTTTGTCCTGAGTTTATAAACATTATTTTATTGAACCTAAGTATCCATAATAATAAAATTAGGGAATTTAGTATATTTTTATGCTATATACATTTGATTATATTCCATAAGAAAACGTGAAAAAAATTTTTGACAAGTTTTCAATCTGTCACTAAAGTGTTTGCCTCTATATGAAGATGATACACACAGGGCAAAGACTAGTGGTAGTTGAAAGGATTTTGCAAAATTAAACTTAAGCCTTCTTTTAAATTCTGTATTTTTGGTATATCTTTTTCCAGCCTTTCACTTTCAGTCTGCATGCTTCTTTGTTGGAAAGATGTGTTTCTTGTAAGCAGCAAATAGATGGGTTATGTTCCTTAACTCAATCAGCAAGACTGTGGGCTTTGAGGTGCTCAAGTGAGGGATGATGGTGCCTGGCCTGAGCAGTAAGTGGCAGGGCCAGTGCCTGTGGGTTGGAGCGGTAAAGTGGAGGCTCATTTGCTGGATCAAAGTTTGAAGAAAGGGGTTTCAGCTAAGGCTCTGGATCTTTGGTGGTAACATTGGAGGCCAAAAGGACCTGAGCTGGAGAACAGGAGGTATGAAGAGAAGGTTTAGACTGGAGATAGGAGAAAGCTTGAACAAAGGGGGTTTCTGTCCACTTTACTGAATGCTCACAGAAGTGTTAAAGCTCCTGAATAATGTCAAGGTCAAATATGCAGTTAAGCGGCCATTTGGATTGATTGTCAAGATTATACATGGACCACGCTGGTTACAAAAAGATGAGGCAATGACATTTGAGATCTGGAGCCAATTTGAGAAGGACAAGAGGGACAAGATTACTCAGGAGACAACAGAGAGGAGAATCAGATGGAATGGGGGATGAGGAAGCTCTCATAGTGACCCGTGGAGTTGAAATGGTGGATAATAGGCATTCCCAACATCATGGCCATCCGATGGGGAGAGTATGGGAGAAGAGTGGGGTCATCACCCACAGCCACTGGAGTCTGAGGCATGAAGCCTGTAGAAGGGAAAGAGGGGATTGAGTTATCACCCACACCTGCTGTTGCCCAGGACACAAAGTCCATAAAAGCGCTCAAGGCCATAGGAGTTGTGGTGCTTGGTGCCAGGATTTCAGGGCAAAGTCATGTAGACTCACAGCCCATAAAAAGTCGCAGGAGTCACTGTGTACTTACTACTCATGTGGGATCTGTCCTTAATGTGCTGTCCAATGTGAAGTAATGCTATAACTAGTACTGAAACAGTATTTTTACACTTTGTGTTCTGTGTGGGTGCAAACTGATGAAATCTTTACTTAGTATATACTGAATTGATCTTCTGTATATAAAGAGAATTGAAAATGAATCTTGATGTGAATGGAATGGGAGAGGGAGCAGGAGGTGGGAGGGGTGCGAGTGGGAGGGAAATTATGGAGGAAGAAAGCCAATGCAATCCATAAACTGTACTTTGGAAATTTATATTTACTAAATAAAAGTGAAAATGTGACCCTTAAAAAATAAAAAATAAATAAAAAGTCGCAATGAGAGGGTCCTCTGTCTACCCTGTCTTACCTCAGGATTTTGAAGGGCCGGTGCATGGATGGAGATCTTGGAGCATTTCCTGAAGAAGGAGGTCTGGGTGTGAGGTTGTGGTTGGCAAAGATCCAGGATCCCGAAGAAGCTTAGGTCCCCAAGGGGAGATTTAGGTCTATGGCAGAGCATGGATCCGAGTCACATCATCAGTGAAAGGCCACCACAAAATACACCAAACAGCGGAGCAAGGGAAAATGGTTTATTGCTGGATGGGGGAGGGGCATGACAGGCTGGAGAGAGGGATAGAGAAGGAGCGAAAAGAGCGCCTGTGTCAAAAGGAAGGCCATATTATACTTTTGCAGGGATGAGGGAATGGGAATCCTGTTAGAGTAGGGTGGAGCTGCTGCTTACGGTTGGGCCATTTGATCACCTGACTCCTCGTAAGCCAGGCTAGAGAGAGACCAAATTAGTGTACAAGGTGGCGGCTGGGCTAGAGCCTAAGATGGCATCCAGGGTTTGAGAATGGTGCCTCAGATAAGACAGCACCATTTCACTAATAACAACCAACTGATTTTTGACAAAAGTACCCAGACAATTTATTGGAGAAAGGATAACCTCTTCAACAGATGGCAATGGCAAAACTGGGTGTATATGATATTAGACACCTATCTCTCACCATATACAAAAATCATCTCATGGTGGACCAAAGACCTATATTTAAGAGACTATGTGACTTCTTGAGGAAAATGTAGAAGGGGGCCAGCTCTGTGGTATAGCAGGTACAGCTGCCACTTTTGATGCCAGCATCCCATATGGGCTCTGGTTCAGGTCCTAGGTGTTCCACGTCCAATCGTACTCTCTACTGGTGTGCCTGGGAAGATAGGGGAAGAAGGCCCAAATCCTTGGGCCCCTGTACCCACCTGGGAAGCTTGGAGGAGGCTCCTGGCTTCCAGCTTCAACATGGCCCTGCCCTGGTCATTGTGGTCATTTGGGGAGTGAACCAGTGGATGGAAGATCTCTCTTTCTCTGTCTCTCTCTCCTCTCTCTCTCTCTCTGACCCTGACTTTCAAATGCGTGAATAAGTCTTTTAAAAAAATGTAGAGGAAACACTTCAAGATATTAGTGTAGGTGGTGACTTCTAATAAGACCCCCCCCAAAGCATAAAAACCAAAAGCAAAACCAGAAAAACAGGATTATATCAAACTTACAGTCTTCTACATGTCAAAGGAAACAATCAGTAGAGTGAGGACAGAGCCAAAAACATTGGAAAATATTTGAAGCTATGTATATAACAAACTATTAATATCTAGAATATATGAACAATAACAAAAAAAACTACCAATTAGTTAATAATTTGGCAAATAATCTCAATAAACAATTTTCAAAAGAAGAAATGCAAGGCCAGCTCTGTGGTGTAGTGGGTTAAAGCCCTGGCCTGGATGTCAGCATCCCATATAGGTGCTTGTTCTAGTCCTGGCTGCTCGTCTTTTAATGCAGATCTCTGCTGTGGCCTGGGATAGCAGTAGAAGATGGCCCAAGACCTTGGGTCCCTGCACCCACGTGGGAGACCCAGAGGAAGCTTCTGACTCCTGGCTTTGGATCACCGCAGCTCTGGTCCTTGCGGCCACTTAGAGTGTGAACCAGTGGATGGAAGACCTCTCTCTCTCTCTACCTCTCTCTGTAACTCTTTCAAATAAGTAAAATTAAATTTAAAAAAAAATAAGAAATGCAAATGGCTAACAGATACATCAAAAAATGTCAACATCTCTAGACATCAGGGAAATGCAAATCAAAAACAAAATGAGATATCACCTCACCCCTATCAAAATGGCTATTATATAAAAACAGAGTAATAAATGCTGTCGAGTATGTGGAGAGAGGAGAACTCAAATTCTTTTTGTGGGAATGTAAGAAAGTGCAGCCACTACAGAAAAAAGTGTAGAAATTTCTTATAAAAACTAGAAATAGAGTTGCCACGATTCAGCAGTCCCACTACTGGGTACATGCCCCAAAGACGTGAACACATCACAGCAGAGACACCAGCTCCACCATGTTTACAGCAGCAATATTCACAGTAGCCAAAATATGGAATCAAACACAATGTCCATCATCAGCGTATTATTCAGCCATAAAAATGAATGCAATTGCATCATTTGTATCAAAATGATAGCAACTGGAGGTCATCATATTGAGTGAAATAAGTCAGACACAAAAAGATAAATACTGCATGTTTTCCCTTATATATGAGAGCTCATCTTTAAAAATAGAGTTAATAAGTCTAAGCATACAAAGCAGAGCAACAGTTGGCTTGGTATGGAGGATTTTTGAGTGTTATGATTTGAGAAACATTTCCCTATGATGGATGTAAGTGGGGTGTGGGTAATTAAAAGCATGAAGAAACTTTCTTTTATTCTGTATTTTTACTTAAGCATGAAATAGTATTTTTCAAGACTCATAATTTAGTTAAGTCCCATGCCTCACTGTTTCCATTTTTGGAATATTCAAATAAAAAAATGATAAATAGAAAGTGTTTCAGTAGGGCCCAGTATTGTGACACAGCAGATAAAGCTGTCTCCTACAGCACCAGCATACTATGTGGGCACCAGTTCGTGTCCTGGCTGCTCCACTTCTGATCCATTGCCCTGCTAATGACCTGGAAAATACAACTGAAGATGACCCAAGTGTTTGGGGCCCTGCCACTCATGTGGGAGACATGAAAGAAACTCCTGGCTCTTGGTTTCAACCTTGTACAGTCCTGGCCATTATATCCATCTAGGGAATGAACCAGAGGGTGGAAGATGTGTGTGTGTGTGTGTGTGTGTGTGTGTAACTCTTTCAAAGAAATATATCCCCCCAAAAAAAGAAAAAGAAAAAAAGTGTTTCAGGAGATAAAGCATATCTTTCAATAGGTCTCATTCCCAGGGTCAGGGCTGTATTGTAGCAATTTAAGCCACCACCTACAGCACCGGCATCCCATATGGGTGCTGGTTTGAGTCCCAGTCACTTCACTTCTGATCCACCTCCCTACTGATGCTCCCAGGAAAGCAGTGGAGGATGGCTTAAGTGCTTAAGAACCTGCAGTCACATGGGAGACATGGAAGATGCTTGTCTTTCCTGGCTTCAGCCTGGCCCATCCCTGGCAATTGTGGCCATTTGAAAAGTGACTCCAGAAGCTGTTGATGAAGAATCAATATCTCTCTCTCTTTCAATAAATAAAACAAATCTTATTCCTAATAAGATTTACTGATCATTATCCAACAATGACAAGCTCAGAGCTCAAGACATACTACAGATTGCTAGACATTGTCTTAACAAGTTGCTTTATAATAATTGCTAAGCATTTACCAAATGAAAGGACAAGGTAGGTATAGTCATTTAGAAACTAAGATTTAATTTCAAATTTTGCAGCTATTGTTTACATGCCTTTAGGTAAACTGAATAGTTTACCTCAATTTGGTGTTCTGTCAATATCAGAATAGAAATATCTATCTCACATATATGAGATAAATGATGTATTTTTAATTTTGTGCCTACTATAAGTTTTAATTTGATGAATAAGTCCAATGAAAAATGCTATGTGATAATGATATTGTCATTATTTTTTTTAAGATTTATTCGAAAGGCAAAGGCAGAGGCAGAAGAGGAGAGAGAGGGGTTTTCCATCCTCTGGTTCACTCCCCAAGTGTCCTCAATGGCTGGAGCTGGGCCAATCCAAAGCCCAGGCCCAGGAGCTTCCTCCAGGTCTCCTACGTGGGTGCAAGGGTCCAAGCACTTGGGCCATCTTCTGCTTTCCAAGGCCATAGCACATAGCTGGATCAGAAGAGGGACAGCCGGGACTTGAATGGATGCCTATATGGGATGACAACACTGCATGTAGTAGTTATAACCTGGTACTACACGGTGCTGACCCCACTAAAATTTTATGACTTTTGAACTATTCCAGTTTTACACGGATACAGCTGGTTTCAAATTGTATGCCGTTTTTCCAAAATATATGACTTTGTGATTTATTAAATGAGTACCTCTAAGTCACTTAAGTCTCCATGGAACTTTGCAGATGATTTTTTTTTTTGGTTTGTTTTTCCTTTTTATTGAGTTGTCATTTTGTCCTTGAGGGATAAGCAGTGTCACCAGGGAATTTTTGAAATGTCTCTCACATGATTTAGGCATAATAACTGAATGAATTAGATGTTAGGGCCTCAGGGAACTTCCCAAAGAAAGAGCGAAACAATAAATTCCTCCTATTCAAAACAATGTGAGGGTAATTGAAAAGGAGAATCTGATTCTTCATTAAAGGTGAGTGGACAAGAACTGTGGGTGAATGGGATGATCATCTGGGTAGTTTTCCACTACTCCTGAATTCTCACTGCAGATACTCATATGCTCAATACCAGTGATTCCTACCAGTACCAATATCTCCTTTGCTAACTGGTTTCTTAGATTAATGTTTTATTCTAGGGCATAAAATTCTGAGAATGGAGCAGGTTTCCTGGACCTATTTGATTTATGAGTGTTGAATGTGACATTTAAATACTGTGAGTGTAAAGAAAGTTAGAAACCTGAAAATCCATCACTGATTTTTTTTACCTTTTGGAATTTAATGAGATGAGGACTTCCAGATATAATGCAAGATGCCCAATTTTATTTGGTTTTCAGATAAATGATGAATAATATTGATGTTTTATGTAAACAAAAAGGCCACTTTAGTACAAAATACAGAAATATGATTTTTAAAAGAGTTTTTAAGACATTTCTATGCTTTTATTTCATAAACTACAGGTAATATTTATTTAACAGTACAACATGCATAAACAGGTTTTTTTAGTCACTTGTTTTATTGTATTTCCTTCATGGTTTCTTACTTCTGGGTATTTTTTTATACTGGAATTAGTAACACCCATATATACCAATAAATTCAATTGGCTTTCAGGCATTTTGAAGTCATGGAGAAACTCTTGAACTCAAATTAATTCCTAAGTACTATGAGCATGTCTAAGGATTGAGATTCAATCAGTGCATTGTATATTTTTCAAACACATTCGATGGGTTATCCCTAAGTAGAGATATTTATTCACTTAGATCTCCAGTATACCAAAAATTTCATTTTCTGCGCACATAGTCTGTATAGGATAAAGGAATCCAGAAATAATGATCAATACTAAAAATAGAGACAACATTAAGAACTAGAGCAATTCGTGGAAAAATTTGAATGCATCAAAGTGGTAAGATTGGCACTGGAATTCTAGAACTCTTTGCATGTTCCAATGCAGCTCCACTGTAAAGCCCTGTGGTGGCCCTATAAACCCAACACAAATTTCCAAAAATGAAAATATTTATGCTTCTGTTATGCAGGAAAGGGTAGAAAGACAGACTGGGACTCAATGGAGAAACAGGAGGCAACTTCATCCAGGAGGAAAAATTGAGTGACTCATTAATCTCAAGCTTTTCCTTTCTCCCCTTTCTCCACTACCTGGATCCGAGTAGCAAAACCTACACATGATGGTGATCTGATCCTAGAAACCCACAGGTGGCATCCACAGGTAGCTCCAGGCTTCCACTTGCTCCAAGCTACAGTGTGAATCCTGCAGAGGGTTCCCAGAAATACTGCTTGTTAGTGATACAGACTAAAGCTGACATTTCAATAAATTGTAACTCTATCTGGCATTTTGTATGACTGAATATTATGATAAACAATTACTCCTCCTATGGAAAATCATACTTACACAGTTCCAGGTTTTCAATAAGGAGACACTGAAAGTGATGAGGAAGGACAATCAGTAAGCTGAAGGAAACACATTGTCTTTAATCAGAGAATCTCCAATTTATTTTGCTGATTTCTCATGAGAATTTAGTAAAATGAGGGACAGACTTACCATTGAAATATTTGTAAAACTGTATTACTCTGTTGTAAAATTGAAAAATCAGCCAGTTATTAATATCTGATGTAAGAAGTTACAGTAGTAGGTATTTAAATGCCTTATAGACCCTGTCATCTTCCTGTGTTATATAAGAGGAAATACATGAAAAATGAAATATTCAAAACCCATGTATATCAATATAAACAATGTATTTTAGCAGCAAAATATCCAAAATTTTGTGTTGTGCAAGTTATACAAATCTGAAGATTTTTTTCTTTAAAAAATAAAATTATATTGTACATGTAACTTGTCAAATAAATGTGACTATTTAGAATAATATTTAGAATAAATAGTTTAAATTTTCAGCCACAAAGCAAAATAAGTCAAAATATAATAATTTTTAATGAAACTCCAGACACATCTCTGCATTCTGGGTTGTACTAGTGTTTTTACTGCTATGCCTACACTAGAAGAGACAGCATTATTAAATGATAATTAACATTAATTTTGAACCATAAAAAATATCCACCAAATATGAAATGAGTATTGTTAACTCGATTCCACTAGCTTGACCCTATAAGTGCCTGTAAACAGTTAATGTACCATGATATCAGTTAATATATGATGGAATGAAATTCAGAATAGAAAGAGAAGTGGGCTTCATTGGTTGTGATTTATATATCTTGCTTTTGCAGCTTTTGACAAATATGTACCTCTTTCTGCGTCCATTGCTAAAACCTTGCCTACAGCCTTGGAAGCACAAATGAGAGCTGGCAGTTTAGCTTTGTTAGCTTCATATTATCTCCACATTTTCAAAAGATGTATTTATTTATTTATTGCAATATCATTCCCCAGATGGCCAGGACCAGGCCAGGCCAAAGCCAGGACCCAGGACCTTCTTCCAGGTTCCCCTTTGGGTGAAAGGAGCCTAAGTACTTGTACCTTCTCTCACTGTTTATCCCAGTTAATATCTCTACTTCTAAGAATATCAAAATTGCACAGGAATTATTGGGCAAAAATGGAGTGTACTAAGGAAAACTATGATGTTATTTATAAATGAAATGAAGTGTAATATTTCTATATATATATCTATGTTTTTAATCACTATATTAGCTGAATATTAAACTCTGCAAAGAATTTCTTACCAACTCTCTGGAGGAAGTGGAAGATTCTAATAGTTTACTTTCAGAATCAGATGTTGAAATCATTGATCTATATTCTGTTAGAACAACTTTCTACTCTTCCTATAAATATTATAATTTAGACATGACAGTGGGCAAAAGTTTATAATAATGCCTCTATTTCTCCATAGAAGGAACAATTGAACTCATGGGCCAACAGAATCTCACAATGCCGACTGAGTTCATTTTTCTGGGAGTTACAAGGCTGCCTGAGCTGCAGCTTCCCCTCTTTGGGATCCTTCTTCTCATCTACACAATCACTGTTCTGGGCAACCTGGGCATGATCGTTCTTACCAAGCTGGACTCTCACCTACACACTCCAATGTATTTTTTCATCAGACACCTGGCTTTCATTGATCTTGGTGATTCTACTGTTATTTATCCTAAGATGCTGGTGAATTTTGTTGTGGGCAGCAATACCATTTCCTATTACGGATGTGCTACACAGATGGCTTTCTTCATCATGTTCATTATCAGTGAACTTTTCATCTTATCAGCCATGGCCTATGACCGCTATGTGGCCATCTGTAACCCTCTGCTCTACAATGTTATCATGTCTCCAAGGCTTTGTCACCTGCTGGTGGGCATCCCGTATCTCTACAGTACCTTTCAAGCTCTGATGATTACAATTAAGATTTTTACATTGACCTTCTGTGGCTCTAATGTTATCAGTCATTTCTACTGTGATGATGTTCCTATGTTACTTATGCTGTGCTCTAATGCTGAAGAAATAGAATTGTTAATCATATACTTTTCGGCATTTAACTTGATCTCCTCCCTCCTGGTAGTCCTACTGTCTTATACACTGATTCTGTTAGCCATATGTCGAATGCATTCTGCACAGGGCAGGAAAAAGGCTTTCTCCACCTGTGGCTCGCATCTAACAGTGGTGGTGGTGTTCTACGGGTCTCTTCTCTTTATGTACCTGCAGCCCAAATCCACTCACTCCTTTGAAACGGATAAAATGGCTTCTGTGTTTTATACATTAGTGATTCCCATGCTAAACCCTCTGATTTATAGCTTACGGAACAAAGAAGTGGAAAATGCCTTCCATAGGGTCTTTAAGAATCAATGTCAGTTTTATATTTAATGTTTAAAATGAAATACAGTTTTAATAAACATAACATAGACAAGTGTCATAAGAAAGACACTTTCCCTTGACGTTACTTCTAAGAGCTACAGTGATTAAATCTACAGCAATGACATCTTTGTAACTGACAGAAAAATTGATTTTTCCCTTATATTTATCAAAATAAATCTTATATTTTACATTTCAATGAAATGTCTCTGACACAACATTTTTTACATATAATGTAACAGTTCTTTTCATTCTAAGAATCTTACATTCTTCCAATGGGAAACATATTAAACTCTACATCATCAAACTCTGTTTTGAGTTTCCTGTATTATTTGGTTTATTTTCATATAGTACTCATCTCAATTTTATTTTAACTGTATTTTCAGAAGCTAAAATAAGCGTGAACAAGGTAATTATCTTGCAGACAGTCCATAGTTGGATCATAAGTGTTTGTATTCTGTTTGCAAATCTCTTATTTGAAGAGTTTAATCCATGTAATGCAAATCAATTACAAATAATGGAGAAGATATTTCTGGCATATTGCTATTTATTTCCTATACATTGTATCTATCTATTTTTTAACCATTGGTCATCTTTTGCTTCAAAAACATGTTGAACTCCGAAGAGTGACGTCTATAGTGAATATTCACAAGGCTGTAAAAGGAATGATGAAGGCGTTTTAAGACTGACCACTCCTGGAGAGCATATGGGGCAAGAAGATTTTCAAGTTCTAAATAACCATAATGTAGAATCCTTGTTCAACACCTGTGCATCCAATAAAGACTTCAAAGGTAAAAGCTACTCTAGGTCCCTTTGGGAGCTGTAAAATGAACCTTAAATAAAGCTAACTGATCCTTGTTTAAAACATTAAAACACTATGTTAGGATAAAAATCAAAACAAAACATAGCACTCAAAAATTTTAAAAAATTAATAATGTTCAATTTCTGTTCACAATTGATCATAATGATAGGACTAAGAACCAAAGGGATCATATAAACAAGAATACTGTCTGCAAATACTAGCTGATAGAATAAAAAAGGGAGAGAACGATCCAACATGGGAAGTGAGATACACAGGAGACCCATAGAATGGCAGATGTCCTAAACAGCACTCTGGCCTCAGAATCAGCCCTTAAGGCATGCAGATCCGGCTGAAAAGCCCATGAGAGTATTTCAGGCATGGAAAGCCAAGACACTCTGGGGAAAAAAAAAACAAACAAACAAACAAAAAAACAAAACAAAACAAAACAAAACAAAAAACCTAAATGAAAGATCTCCGCGAGTGAGATCCCAGGGAAAGAACGGGTCATCAAAGAAGGAGGTACCTTTCTGTGAAGGGAGGAGAGAACTTCCACTTTGACCATGGCCTTGTCTAAAAATTATCAGAGTCAGTGAACTCAGGGGGCTTCCATAGCCTTGGCAGCTCATGACAAGAGCCTAGGGTGATTACTGATGCCATAAACAAGAGTGTCAATTTGTTAAGTCAACAACAGGAGTCACTGTGCACTTACTCCTCATGTAGGATCTCTGTCCTTAGTGTGCCTTACATTGAGATTTAATGCTATAACTAGTACTCAAACAGTATTTTGCACTTTATGTTTCTGTGTGGGAGCAAACTGTTGAAATCTTTACTTAATGCATGCTAAACTGATCTTCTGTATATAAAGAGAATTGAAAATGAATCTTGATGTGAATGGAAGGGGAGAGGGAGTGGGAAAGGGGAGGGTTGCGTGTGGGAGAGACATTATGGGGTGGAGCCATTGTAATCCATAAGCTGTACTTTGGAAATTTATATTCATTAAATAAAAGTTTAAAAAAATTAATAATGTTCAACATTAATGCATCCATTCTCACTTATGAGAAAGCACCAGTATGTCTCTGTGCATTAGACAATTAACATACACCCTGAAATTATAGTGATGATGGAATTAGCAGGCAAGGACTTTTAAGTTCCCAGTAAAATCTTGGTGGCCATGGATAAAGAAGTATAGTATATATCCATATATCTCATTTACTGTAAGAATAAAGAATGAAATCATGTTATTTGTAGTTTTTTTCTCTGAGATTGAAAAGAAGCCAGACCCAAAAAGACAAATACCACATGTGCTATCTCTTATCTGGAAACTTAAAAAAAAAAAGTGTACCTATTGAACTTAAAATATGCTTACCTGAGACATGGAAAGCTAGGGCTAACAGCACTGAGGGAGGTCACTATTCAGGAGTCCCTATTCAGAATCTGAGACAACTGAAATGATCTTCTGTACATGGTCACCGTGCATTGTGTTCTGGTACAACACTTTACTGTCTGCTGTACATTTCTGTCATTCTCTAAGTAATTGAGTGATTTCATTAATAAAAAGCATTTACATTTTTCTTTGACTCTGACTTTAACCTCATCAGTTATTTTCACTTTGACTATGATAACTATGCCATGTTTCAATGTGGTTTCAGTGCTGGCATTGCCAGCCTCTCATATGAGTGCTAGTTTGAGTCCTGGCTACACCACTTCTGATCCATCTGTCTACTATGGCCTGGGAAAGCAGTAGAAGATGGTCCAAGTCCTTGAACCACTCACTTGGAAGACTCAGAAGAAGCTCCGGGTTCTCGGTTTTGGATCAGCTCAGCTCCAGTGAATGTAGCCATTTGGGGAGTGAACCAGAAGATAGATGGAAGACCTTTCTCTCTCTCTACCACTGCCTTTCTGTAATTCTGCCTTTCAAATAAATAAATAAAAATCTTAAAAAAAGAATTAATAGACAAATGAATGCCAAAGATAAGTTGAATCTGGAGCAAAAAAATTAAATTCACATATAGATTTTTTTCATAACATGCAGTTTTCCAAGAACTTTTAAAAGACCCAGTACTGGGGCTGGCACTATGGCGCAGCAGGTTAACACCCTGGCCTGAAGCACTGGCATCCCATATGGGCACCAGTTCTAGTCCCAGCTGCTCCTCTTCCAATCCAGCTCTCTGCTATGGCCTGGGAAAGCAGTAGGAGATGGCCCAAGTCCTTGGGCCACTGACTTGGAAGACCCAGAAGAAGCTCTGGGTTTTAGTTTTGGATCGCCCCAGCTCCAGTGGCTGTGGCCATTTGGGGAGTGAACCAGCAGATAGATAGAAGACATTTCTCTCTCTCTGCCACTGCCTCTCTGTAATTCTGCCTTTCAAATAAATAAATAAAAATCTTTAAAAAAAAGAATTGATAGAAGAATGCCAAAAATAAGCAGATTCTGGTGCAAAAAAATTAAATTCACATATAGATTTTTCATAACATTCATTTTTCCAAGAACTTTTTAAAGACCCAATACTGTGTTTGACACTTCTCCAGTAGTTGTTTTCTGCCGTTTCTCTTCTGAAAAGCAAGCATATTGGAAACAGTAAAGGAATCTCGTTATTTGTTTCTCAGAAGAGATATCTTCCCTTTAACATTACTTCACCCATTTATTAAAATAAAAGCTGTGTCAATTTTATTGTTGTGGGAGGGGGAAAGCCAATAGATTGGTGGCAAAATAAATGCATTATTTGTAGATACAGCTTCTTTTATTTTGCTGGACTATCATTCACCATCACTTAATAATCCTGTACTTGCAAAAATAAATCTCTAAATGAAAAAGTGTGTACATTTACGGACACATTCTATTCACTGTGTTGCTTAGGTGCCATAGAATTGAACCCATTTTAAAAATATTGGTTCAGGGACCGGCACTATGGTGCCGTGGGTAGAGCTGCAGCCTGCAGTGTCCGCATCCCATATGGGTGCCGGTCGAGTCCTGGCTGCTCCACTTCAGATCCAGCTCTCTGCTATGGCCAGGGAAGACAGTGGAGGATGGCCAAAGTCCTTGGTCTCCTGCACTCATTTGGGAGACCCAGAAGAAGCTCCTGGCTCCTGCCTCTTGCCTCCTGGTTCCTGTCTTCAGATCAGCACAGCTCCGGCCGTTGCATTAAATTGGGGAGTGAACTAAAATGGAAGATTCTCTCTCTCTCTCTCTTTCTCTCTCTCTGCCTCTCCTTCTTTCTGTGTGTAACTCTGACTTCCAAATCAATCAATCAATCAATCAATCAATATTTAAAAGGGCCAGGTGTGTATAGTGTTGGTTAAGACATCACTTCAGGCCGGCGCCGCGGCTCACTAGGCTAATCCTCCGCCTTGCGGCGCCGGCACACTGGGTTCTAGTCCTGGTCGGGGCGCCGGATTCTGTCCCAGTTGCCCCTCTTCCAGGCCAGCTCTCTGCTGCTCTGCTGTGGCCCAGGAGTACAGTGGAGGATGGCCCAAGTGCTTGGGCCCTGCACCCCATGGGAGACCAGGATAAGTACCTGGCTCCTGCCATCGGATCAGCGCGGTGCGCCGGCCGCAGCGCGCTGGCCACGGTGGCCATTGGAGGGTGAACCAACGGCAAAGGAAGACCTTTGTCTCTCTCTCTCACTGTCCACTTCTTTAAAGGCCTTTAAAAACTCCACAATCATGTCCTAAATGGGCCACTTCATTCTCATTTTGGAAGATACTGGGAGTTTCATATAATAAAATAATATAATGGTTAAACTAGAATCTGTTCTCATGACTGTTAACTATTTTCAGGAATATAGAGCATCAAATATGATCAGCTATTTATGCTTCCAAATTAGAATTGGCATCATTATGTCTCATTTACTTAAGTAAATTATATCACTACTAAAACAATAGATTTTAATTCATTGAGATTGTGTCAATTTTATTTTTAAAATATTATTGAAATGAAAATTGCATAACTGACAGGATAACATTTGAAAAAAATAGACAGACAGCTTCTCAAAGTTATATGATGACCTTTCTTGAGTGTAATTGCATATCACAATCTTTCTCAGAAAAATTACTCACTACATTTGATAACATAAAGACTAATATTCTCCTGAAATACTACATGTAATCAAAACAACAGTGGACCATGTTTAGATTAACCACCTATGTTATAGTAAAATAAATCTGCCAACCTATAAGATCTCACAAATGTCTTCCATTTAAAAAATATTCCATCTGAGAAATTTCACATAAGCAGTAACAAGATATTTTAAGAGACTGAACAGGGGCTGGAACTGTGGTTAAAATGTTGCCTGTGATGACAGCATCCCATATGAGCACTGCTGGCTCCATCTGCTCCACTTCCCTAGCCAAATCCCTGCAAATGGAGCTAGGGAAACAGCAGAAGATGACCCAAGTGCTTGGATTCATGCCACTCACATAGGATACAAAAGTGAAACTCCTGGCTCCTGACTTCCACTTGGCCCAATCCCAATGCCAGCCATTATAGCCATGTGGAGAGTAAACCAGTGAATGGAAGATTCTCTCTCTCTCTCTGGTTCTTCATCTCTTTTTTAAGTCTGCCTTTCAGTTAAACAAATACATCTAAATTCCAGATTTGATAGAAAAATAAAACTCAGAGAAAATATTCATTTCTGTGTTGTCTTTAGTAAAACTGACATAAAATAATATGCCTAGTGCATGCAAACTCTTTCTAAAATAGACCTGAACATGCCTGGGGCATGATTAAGAATGATGTTCTTACATTGGCAACTACGTAGATGGAACTAGAAGTCATTATGTTAAGTGAAATAAGCCAGACACAGGAAAAAAAAATACCCCACTTACATGTAGAGTCTATAAAAGTTGAACTCAGAAATTGAAAGCAGATTGTGGTTGCCAGAGGCTGTGGAGAGTCATGACAATGAAAGCATGGGGACAGGTCACTTAATTGGTGTAAGTTATAGTTGGTTGGGAGAAAGAAATTCTGGTGTTGCATTGCACAGTAGACTGAGTAGAGAAATCAAATGAATAAAAATTATGAGATGATTTTGAATGTTTTCACCTTAGAGAGATGATTAATGTTTGATGAAATATATGTGTTTACCCTGATTTGAACTTTACACAGTGTGTAAAAGCATCAAGACATGATGCGGTGGGGCCGGCGCTATGGCTCAGCGAGTTAACGCCCTGGCCTGAAGCACTGGCATCCCATATCGGTGCCGGTTCGAGATCAGGCTGCTCCACTTCCTATCCAGCTCTCAGCTATGGCCTGGGAAAGCAGTACAAGATGGCCCAAGTGCTTGGGCCCCTGCACTCATTTGGGAGACCCGGAAGAAGCTCCTGGCTCTGGCTCCTGGCTCCTGGCTTCAGATCGGAGCAGCTCCGGTCCTTGTGGTCAGTTGGGGAGTGAAGCATTGGATGGAAGACCTGTCTCTCTCTCTACCTCTCTCTGCCTCTTCTCTCTCTGTAACTCTGACTTTCAAATAAATAAATAAATCTTAAAAAAAAAGACATGATGTGGTACTCCATTAATATGTATAGTTGTTCATAAATGAATTAGATATTTTAAAGCAAATGTTTATAATTTAATTAATTAATAATTAATACTCTGAATTGAATCTTTTTAGCTCAATTTGACACTATGTTCATTTACAGTTTCTGACTGCCTGCTGCCAACTACTCCACTATGTCATTTTGCAGGTAAGAAAGAGCCATCACTCTCACACATGAAGTTTCATCTTATAAGAATCAGTATGCGTGAGGATGCAGAGGGGTAGAGATGAAAATCAATCTTCATAACATGTCTTGTAGGATAGATACCCTGACTGACAAAGCAATATGGACATGATTGTGGAATACATTAAAATGAGTAAAAAGCATATAAAAATTTCTAACAAGTAGCTCAGATTACATGTATTAAGGATGGCGCCACGGTTCAATAGGTAATCCTATGCCTGTGACTCGGATACCCCAGGTTCTAGTCCCGGTCAGGGTGCCAGATTCTGTCCCGGTTGCTCCTCTTCCAGTCCAGCTCTCTGCTGTGGTCCGGAAGTGCAGTGGAGGATGGCTCAAGTCCTTGGGCCCTGCACCTGTATGGGAGACCAGGAGAAGCACCTGGCTCCTGGCTTCGGATCAATGTGGTGTGCCAGCCGCCAGCCATAGCGACTTGGGGGGAGGGGGTGAACCAACAGAAAAGGAAGACCTTTCTCTCTGTCTCTCTCTCTCTTTCATTGTCCATGCTGCCTGTCAAAAAAAAAGGAATAAAAATCATGAAGGTTGTACCTGCCAGTTAATCAGGTAATTACACCACGCTGAGTAGGAAGGATATTCTTTGTTAATGACAATCTTAATGAAGGTTTGACCCCTGGAATTGGAAGAGATATCCCAGAATGAGGAAATATATATATAGAAATTAGCAAATAACACAATCTGTGTCTTTGAAAGGGAAAATTTGAAGGTGAATGGTATTTTCATGATTT
Organism: Oryctolagus cuniculus; assembly: GCF_964237555.1. Lineage (NCBI taxonomy): Eukaryota > Metazoa > Chordata > Mammalia > Lagomorpha > Leporidae > Oryctolagus > Oryctolagus cuniculus. Next base: position 15,782,099 of record NC_091432.1, on the reverse strand, counting down.
AAAATAAGTTCTAATTATTATTGCATTTTAAATAAGATATAAAACCAGTAAGTAACACATTTTATTTTAACAGAACTGGAAGAGCTGCTATAATTTCAAAGCATTATTTTGATGGATAGTTATGTTTACCAAGGAAAATAATGGAGAAGATAAGTAATACCTTGTGGTGTATTTTTTGTAAATAAATGGAAAGCTAGCATATCAATAGCAGAGGGCCTGGCCTCATTGGAAAATGATGCAGATTCACTGAGGATCATAGAATGAATTTTCATTACAATTTAAAAATATATTTATTTTTTTGAAAAGATTTATTTTATTTATTTGAAAGAGTTACAGAGAGAGGTAGAAACAGACAAAGAGGTTCCATCTGCTGGTTCACTCCCCAGATGGCCACAACGGCCTGAGCTGTGCTGATGCAGAGTCAGGAGCCAGGAGCTTCTTCCGGGTCTCCCATGTAGGTACAGGGGCCCAAGCACTTGGGCCATCTTCTACTGCTATCCCAGGCCATAGCAGAGAGGCTGAATTGGAAGAGGAGCAGCCGGACTAGAACCAGTACACATATGGGATGCCGGGGTTTCAGGCCAGGGTTTTAACCTGCTGTGCCACAGTGCAGGCCCTTCATTACAATTTTAAAAGAAAGATAATAGAAAAGAAAAACTATATTGAAAAGTGGTGGGATGGAAAACATAGCATTACCTTACAAAGGATCTCCAATTAGACTCATAGATGACTTCTCATCAGAAACCCTACAGACTAGGAGAGAACAGAGAGACATAGTCTAATTAAGAGAAAAAAACTGTCAACAAAGAATACTTTACCCTGCAAAGCTTTCATTTATGAATGAAGGTGAAAAAAACCTTCTCTAAAAACAGAAATTAAAAGAATTTCTCACCACTTATTCAGTCTTACAAAAGATGCTTAAGGATGTGCTATACACAGAAACACAGAAAGATAGTCATCATTATGAAAGAATGTGAAAGCAGAAAATCTCCAAGTAAAAGTACAAAGGAAACCCAAAATAAACCTTAGGAATATTTATAGAAAAATGGCTGGATTAAGTCATTACCTATCAATAATAATCTTAAAAGTAAATGGATTTAATTCTCCAGTAAAGAGAAACAACTGGCTGAATGCATTAAAAATCAAGAATCATCTATTTGCTGCCTACAAGAAACCTATCTCAACAACGAAGATACATGCAGACTGAAAGTGGAAGTTTGGAAAAAGATAGTCCATGCTAATGGAAAAAAAAGCTGGTCTAACCATCCTAATGCAGACATAATAGATTTCAACACAAAAACTGTTAAATGAGACAGAGAAAGTCACTACATAATGATTAAGGGATCGGTTCATCAGGAAGATGTGTCTACAATAAATGTATATGAACCCAGTTACAGGGTGCCTGGCTATTTAAAAAAATGTCAATGATTCTAAAGGGAGACATAGACTCCAATACAACACCCCACTTTCATCAATGGGAAGATAAATAAGATAGAAAATCTATAAAGAAACAACGGAGCTAATAGTATGGACCAAATGGACCTAACTGATACCTACAGAACTTTACGTCCCACAGTTGCACGATGCACATTCTTGTCATTAGTGCATGGATCTTTTTCTAGGGTAGAACAAATTCTGGCCATAAAGCAAGTCTCACCAAATTAAAAAAAAAAAAATGAAAAGATACCATGCATTTTCACTGACCACAATCAAATGAATCTGGAATTCAACAACTTAAGAATATCTAGAAGTTATGAAAACGCATGAAGACTGAACATCATGCTTTTTAATGAGCAGTATATCATAGAAGATATCAAAACTGAAATCAAAACATTTTTGGAAGTGAAAGAAGATGACAATGCAACATATCAAAACTCATGAGATGCAATAAAAGCCGTGTTAAGAGGGAAGTTTGTAGCAGTTGGTGTTATATTGGAAAGACACCAAATACATGAGCTATCAATGTATTTCAAGGACCTTTAAAAGCAACAACAAACCAACCCAAAATTAGTAGGAGGAAAGAAATAATTAAAATTAGAGAAAAAATAAACAAAATTGAAACAAAAAAGCAATACAAAAGATCAGCAAAATGAAGACCTGTTTTTTTTTTTTAAATAAAATTGATACATCATTGGTCCAACTAAACAAAATAAATAGAAAGGAGAAGACCTAATCAATAAAATAAGATGTAAAAGAAAATGTAACAGCTACCACAGAAATTAAAGGAATCACCAGAAATTACTACAAAAACTGTATGCCAACAAATCGGGAAAGCTGGAAGAAGAAATGGATAGATTGCTAGACACATAAATCTTACAAAATTGAGCCATGAAGACATAGAAAACCTAAATATACCAATAAAAAAGGCCCAGACTGAATCCGTAATAAAACTCTCCCAAGGAAGTACCAAGACCAGATGGCTTTGATGCTGAATTCTGCCAGACATTTAAAGAAGTACTAACTCCAATTCTACTCAAGCTACTCAAAACAATTGAAAGGGAGGGAATCCTCCCAACTCCTATTATGAAACTGATATCACCTTAATTCCTAAACCAGAAAAAGATACAACAGAAAAAGAGAACTATAGACCAATATCTCTGATGAACATAAATGCAAAAATCCTCAATAAGATACTAGCCAATCAAATCCGACAAATCATCAGAAAGATCATTCACCTGGAGAAAGTGGGATCTATTCCTAGTATTCAGGGATGGTGCAACATTTGCAAAGCAATAAATGTGATACATCAAATTAATAAACTGAAGAACAAAAACCTTATGATTATCTCAATAGATTCAGGAAAAGCATTTGATAAAACACAGCATCTTTTCATAATGAAAACCTTACACAATTTGTGTATAGAAGGAACATTCTTCAAAACAAATCAAGGCAATCTATGACAAACCCACAGCCAGCACTTTCTGAATGGGGAAAAGTTGGAAACATTCCCCCATAAGATCCTGAACCAACAAGGATGCCCATTTTCATCATTTCCACTCAATACAGGCAAGAAAAAGAAATCAAAAGGATATGAATTCAGAAGGAGGAAGTCAAACTATCCCTAGTGTAGATGAAGTGATTCTAATATGATAGACACAAAAGACTTCACTAAGAGACTATTGGAGTTTGAGAAAGTGGCAGGATATAAATTTAACACAAAAAATCAACAGCCTTTGTATACACAGAAATGCCATGGCTGAGAAAGAGCTACTAAGATCAAACCCATTCACAAAAATCAAATACATTGGAATAAATTTAAACAAGAGTATCTAAGATTCCTATGATGAAAATTGAAGCAATAAAGGAAGAAAGAGTAGAAGGCACAAAAAATGGAAAAATGTTCCATGTTCATGGATTGGAAGAATCAATATAATCAGAATGTCAATACTATTAAAAACAATTAACATATTCAATGTGATCCCAATAAAAAACCAACAACATTCATCTCAGATCTAGAAAAAACAATGTCAAAATTAATATGGAAACACAAGAGAACCCAAATAGCTAAAACAATCCTAAATAACAGAAACAAATCTGGGGGCATCGCAACATTAGATCTTAAGACATACTATGGCATCACAACTCCAGATCTCAAGACATACTGCATGGCACTTATAATAAAAACGGCCTATTATTTGCAAAAAAAAAAAATAATAAGATGTGCAGACAAAAGGTACAGAATAGAAACTGCAGAAATCAACCCACACATCTACAACCAAGTTATCTTTGACAAAAGGAGCTAAAAATCCCTGGGTAAGAACAGTCTCTTCAACAGATGATGCTGGGAAAACTGTATCTCTACACACAGAAATGTGAAACAAGACCCTAGCTTACACCTTACAAGAAAATCCACTCAAAATGAATCAAAGATGTAGATTATTGATCTGATACCATCAAATTACTGGAGAACATTTAGAAAACCCTATAAGACATTGGCATAAGCAAAGCCTTCTCAGAAAACAAGCCAGAACCATAGGCATCAGCACCAAAATAGACAAATGGGATTACATCAAGCTGAGAAGTTTCTGTACTGCAAAGGAAAACTCAGAAAAGTGAAGAGGCAACTGATAGACTGGGACAAAATATCTGCAAACTATGCAACTAATAAAAAATTAATAGTCAGAATTTGTAAATTATTTGAGGATTCATATTTTTGATCATGTAAGGTTATGATTTACAAATAAAGATATTAATAGTGCCATATAATGAAAAAAATCTGTGAATCAATTATGTTTCCAACCATAGAATAAATGTGGATGTTATATTGACAACTTAATGATTAGGTGGAGAGTCCCAAGTCAGAAGTACATGGATTTGAAAGCCAACTATTTTCATATCAGCAGTCTGATTTTTATTCTGGTAGATTTGTGCCATTCTTCACTTCTTTGTGTGTAAAATGGGTGCAATACCATATTTAGATTAATGCTTAGTCAGATACACTAGGTAAATAAGCACTACACTTTCCATAAATCATCTTTACCGTAAGAAGTTCTTCCAAATGAATCATATCTACTGAATCATGAAAATTCCTTATCTTAACTCATTACTATCATTCTCCACTGTAAAATTTCTATTTTAATAGAATCAGTTTCTTTATTGATGATCCAGACTTTTTATTTTTTTTCCTTAAGTACTTTAAATGTGATTGCTTTCTATCCTTTGAAATACTAGTCACTGTTTCCTGGATGAAGCTGTCTGCTAAATTCAACATCTGAATGCAGTAATAGACAGTTCCCACTCACTACAAGCTTTCCACATCAAGCAGGCTTCAGTCCTTCCTTTTTCTGTTTTTCGTGACTCATAGATCTTTGCTGAAAATTACTCAGTTTGTGATATGTTTTCATAACTCTGAATTAAACTTTTTCCCTTTTTGCACTAAGGGTAATTGCTCCAGCCATGTTCCTTACATTCAATTTTGTTAATTCATTTTAATTTCAATTGTAGGGAATTAACTGGTGCGATTTTTGGCTACAAATTTCGCTTGGCTCCTGCACCCACATGGGAGACCCAGAAGAAGCTCCTAGCTCCTGGCTTCAGATCAGCTCAGCTCTGGCCATTGAGGCTAATTGGAGAGTGGACCAGCGGATGGAAGACCTCTCTCTCTCTGTCTCCCCTCTCTCTGTGTAACTCTGACTTTCGAATAAATAAATAAATCTTTTTTTTTTTTTTTTTGACAGGCAGAGTGGACAGTGAGAGAGCGAGACAGAGAGAAAGGTCTTCCTTCTGCCGTTGGTTCACCCTCCAATGGCCGCCGCGGCTGGCGCACTTCGCTGATCCGATGGCAGTAGCCAGGTACTTATCCTGGTCTCCCATGGGGTGCAGGGCCCAAGCACTTGGGCCATCCTCCACTGCACTCCCTGGCCACGGCAGAGAGCTGGCCTGGAAGAGGGGCAACCGGGACAGAATCCAGCACCCTGACTGGGACTAGAACCCGGTGTGCCGGCGCTGCTAGGTGGAGGATTAGCCTATTGAGCCACGGCGCCGGCTAAAATAAATCTTTAAACATATATATATATTGGAGATTAAATATGACTTAAGGAGATGCAGGTGAGTACCAGACTAAAAAAGGGTGGACTAACGATGGATGTGCCAACTCCACGGGCTATATGTTGACCAGACGACTGGCAAAAATTATTTCTGGGTGTTCCATCAAGTGTGTTTTTAGCAAAGATTAGAATTTGAGTAGAATGAGTAAAGCAAATGACCCTCATCAGTGATGGTGGGCATCAGTCCAATCCACAGGGGCCCTGCATCTAATAAAAAGGCAGAGGAAGGATGAAGTTGTTCTAGATTTGCCTTGCAGCTACAATTTCAGCCCAGAGTTTGAAAAACGGGAATCACTGGCTTCTCAGCAAACATAATATTTGCCGATTCCTTATAATACTTATCTATTAATCTGCCCATCAATCCTATTCTGTTTCTCTGAAGAATCCTAGTGCACACATTAGAAAACATGCATTGCCCTTGACAATTAACACACAGTCTCTAGACGGTCTATTATGCACTCAAATGCTTTATGGACAATCAACAAACTGCATCTCCTCAGGGAAAGTCTCCAAAAAGTGAATAAAATCCATAAATTGTTCTAAGTAGGCCATATGTGAGACACAGGGTGGACACAAGAGAGAGGGAGAAAGAGAATGTTTCATAGACTGCTACGTAGTCACAATGTTCCAGGGGCGTAGTGAAGCTCCACTTTAATTTGCCAGCACAATCATAGAAAACTGCTAACGTCTGTCATTCAGTTCTTTAATTTCCAAAAATCACTGAAGCCTGAGAAGAAATGAGATGTGTCAGTTTTTCACGTCAGGTGAACTTTTGAAATATTTTTACATGTTTTGAGAGGCTTGCTGCTTACGAGCATCTTTGAAACACATCTTGAATTGCCTATAAATTATCAATTTTACATAAATAATTTTATCTTCAGATGAAGCCAAAACACGAAGAAGGTAGCACATCTAAAAAGTCTGAATTATTTTTAAATGTCAAGATTTAGGACTGCTAATATTTATTTGCTCATGTCATTGTTCTTCTAAGTACCTGGTTATTTAGTTACTGCACTTCTATGATTTTTAAAAACAAATAGTGAATGTTAAAATATATGTGTAGGTATTACTAATTCCCCGTTTCCTGAAATAAAGGTTTTTTTCCTCATACTCAGCTTTGAAAAGCATAATTTCCATATTAGAAAACTTTTAAGACAACAGATTTATGTCAGAATACAGCATTAATATGCACTTTAATTTTCAGAGGGATCTGACAAAAACGCATGTAATTTTCTCAAAGAGTATATGTTTTTTAAAGGTAATTGATATTCAGTAAAACATTAAAATTGAAAAAGCAATCTTGTACTTTTTCTAGAATTCCAAGGACTGTCAGATGAAGCTCATTTATCTTTTCTTGCATGACAATAAAACAAATGCTTATCAACTGTATTATTTTTATTTGACTTTCATAATTGCAAAAGAAAACAAGATTCAAGATTTATATGGCATTGCATTGCATTTGCTGAGTTTTTTCATAATATCATTATCTGCTGGTACACATTTCCATATTTCTAAGATAAGAAAGGTGTGTTCATGGTGTCAAGGCAGGATAACAAGAAGTCACAATCTTATAAATGATATTTTAATTGATTTAACTGCAAATTACCTACAATCCTCTTTGTGTTTAGTATGTTTTTTTATATCTTATTTTTATTTATAGCTGAGACAAAGATTATTGTCAATACAATTCTTTGTAAATAGCAAATTTTTTCTTTGTTAGCAGCATTTGGGATTATAAATTTTTAAAAAAATAATTCTTCTATTCTGGTTTGTTTTTATTCTTCAGATTATTATTGATAGTCAAGCATGTTTAAATAATTATATACGTTTAACTGCATTATATGTTATATCATAATTTGTGTATAACTCTTATTTAGAGCATTTTATTTACAATATAATTATATTCAAGTGGTTTTAAACAACTTTTTTCTTAATGTTTTTATTCAAACATAAGTTTTCATAAATTTATGTCCAGTGACTTCTCCTTTTCTCAATTTGCTCAGATTGCCTCATTTTCAATTTTTTTTCATGATAAACTGCGTTTCATTGTTTCATTAATGTATCTCCATTGTAATGACAATGCCCTGTGAGGAATAGTAAAACAGTTTTATGTGAAAATAATTTATGTGAAAATTTATTAAAACAGTTATGGAAATAGAAAATAAGCAATCCAAATGAATAATCCATTGATTGCTGAATTTTGTCGTAGATGGGTGAGTGATTTGAAGAATGGGATGAGTTTCAAGTACCACAACCTGTTTGGTCTGCTTCTTACTTAAGCATCATTATACCCTGACAGAAAAGTTAACTCATAATTCAGAATATGTTATAGGTATGTATGCAAGGAAATATTTTTCAGGTAGGACACAGTCACAAGCTCATAAACAAACACAAATCTCACTATGCACTTGTTATTTAAAAGCTATTTCATGTTGGTATAAATACCCTGAATAATTTAATCTTCCCTCATCCTTGCCAACAACACATTTGCTTTTGAAGATGACAGTAAATGAGTTTTAGATAAATTATTTGTCCAAAGTAACCTTTTAAATATACCATAAATTAAGATACACCACAAAATATCTCTCCATACATGTATATCCTGATATTTTCCTCAATAAAAATTAAAAATAATTATCATAGTGAGCTATTATTCTGTGCTTTTATATATATATACATATATATATATATATCCAATATTTGTCAAGTGTATTGAAATTTCCACTATACTACATCTAAGGGTAAGAGTTTTTAAAAGACCATTTTTTTTTTAATTTTAAAGTAAGCAAATTTCATGTACCCCATATCCAAAATTAAGGAACATAGCAATACCTTCCAAGCATCTCCTACCCTTCCTCCTTTTTCCTTTCTTAGTCCCTTTCCTAATTTTTACAATGATCTACTTTTGGTTGACTTTATATTCCTAAGATTAATCCTACACTAGTAAAGAGTTCAACAAATAGTAAGAAAAAAACACTGAGGACCATGGTTTAAAGCAAGTTGCTATATGCATTTTGGGGATGTATGGTTTGAGTTTTTTTGTAATACCGCAGTTTTTGTGATATATAATTACATTTAGTTTATAAATATGTTTTCAAGATTGTATAATTTATAAATATGCTTATAAGATTATAAATACTATAATAATCAGCCATATATCAAGTATCTTGAACTTTTATACTCTTTCCTCCCTTAGAATTCTTGTTTATATGAGTAATTACACAATATCTATCTACTGTTTCTATCTACCACTTATTTATTTGTTCAACTTGTTCTTCAATCTTAACACTATTGTTACTTTGGGGTGGCTATTTTTATGCAGACATTGGATAAAGTAGGATTCTAGAAGTTTAAATGTTCTCTAACAATGATAGATAAACAACAGCTATCTCTCAGAAGTGACAAAGAAAATGTCTTTAGGTACTGGAAATTTTATTTTGTGAGTAAAAGTAGCCCAAGTTGAGTTAATATGTATATATGGATAGAGAGAGAGATAGAGAGAGATAGAGATAGAGAGAGAGAGATCCTTATCTGTGACAGATGGGTCCAATTTCAAATATCATAAAATGGAAAGTTTTGGGATATCTTATTTATTATGACATAAAATATCTCCCACTAAACAAAACAGAAAACTTATTAATTATGATGATGTCTTTCTCTGAAATAGGGTTTCTGATTAACCTGGATGGAAAAACACAACCTCACAGTGGTGAAGGAATTCATTCTGATGGGAATCACAGATCGCCCTGAGCTGAAGGCCCCATTATTTGCATTGTTCCTCATCATCTATCTGATCTCAGCAGGGGGCAACCTGGGTATGATCATCCTCACCAAGATAGACAGCAGGCTACAAACACCCATGTACTTTTTTCTCAGACACCTGGCTATTACAGATCTTGGTTACTCTACAGCTGTGGGACCCAAAATGTTAGTAAATTTTGTTGTGGAGCAAAACATAATATCCTATTATTTTTGTGCTACGCAGCTAGTCTTCTTTCTTGTATTCATTGGTTCTGAACTTTTTATTTTGTCGGCAATGTCTTATGATCGCTATGTGGCCATCTGTAACCCTCTGCTCTACACAGTCATCATGTCAGAAACGGTATGTCACATACTGGTGGCAATCCCCTATCTCTACTGCACATTTGTGTCTCTTCTAATCACCATAAAGATCTTTAATTTACCCTTCTGTGGTGACAATGTCGTTAGTCATTTTTACTGTGATAGTCTCCCCTTGCTATCTTTGCTCTGCTCAAATACACACGAAATAGAGTTGATCATTCTGATCATAGCAGCTGTTGATTTGATTTCTTCTCTGCTGGTGGTCCTTGGGTCTTACCTGCTGATCCTAAGAGCCATTCTCAGGATGAACTCTGCTGAGGGCAGACGCAAAGCTTTTTCCACCTGTGGATCTCACCTGACAGTGGTCACCGTATTCTATGGGACTTTGATATTTATGTATGCACAACCCAAATCTACCCATTCTTTTAACACTGATAAAGTGGCTTCCATATTTTACACCTTGATTATACCCATGCTGAATCCTTTGATATACAGTTTAAGGAACAAAGATGTTACTTGTGCCCTAAAAAGGACATGGAATAATGTGCGCAGTATTTTTTCTTCAGGTTTGCATACCACATGATTTATGTAAGTTAGGTTGTGAGTGTAAATCTCAGCTCCGTGTGCCTCTAAAATCAGTAAGAAGAACAAATAGGTTCAATATATGTTTTCTGTTGTCTTTGCATTGTTGTTCATAGATGAATGAGCAAAATAATAAAAATATTTGCCTTTTTTTCTTAATGATAATTTTATAGAACATTAGGTCATGCCACCCAGATAAAGACCAAATGAAATTGGGCAAGAAAAGTGAGTTTGCTGAGGGGGAATTAAGAACTATGTTAACTCAGAATGAAATGATGAGGACTTTTGTGATTTCAACTGTTTCCATGTTAACTCTCCTTCATTTCTTTGCTGTATTTGGAATTGTATCCAAAATCAGTTATTTACATGACCTGTGATGATTTGAATGTTTGTAAATGCACTGAAATAAAAATTATTCCGAACATTGGAATCCAATTTTCCCTTAACAAAGGTTTTGATTTGGCTCAGCTCTGGCCATTGCTGCCATTTGGGAGTGAACCAGTGGATGGAAGATCTTATTCTCTGTTTCTCCCTCTCTCTCTTTGTAATATTACTTCCCAAATAAATAAATAAATAAAATCTTTACAATTGTAAACACAAAGAAAGCTATCTGATCCAAAGCCAGGAGCCAGAAGCTTTTTCTTGGTTTCCCACAAAGACTGCAGGACCCCAAGCACTTGGGCAATAATCCGCTGCTTTCCCATGAGAAGAGCTGGATCAGAAGAGGAGCAGCCAGGCCATGCACTGGTGCCTACACTGGATGCCAGCACTGCCCGCTGAGCCTTAGCCTATCATGCCACCCACTGAACTGTCCTCTGATGATTGTTGATAGTGAACTATCTTTTCACTGACTTTCCCAGTTTAACTGCATCAGTTGATTGCTGTGGATGTGAGAGACAAAAATAGGAAAATCACTCTAGGTTTTGGAAATGTCTCTTGGTGGTTACAGACTTTCATTATCACAAGTGAGGTCTGATGTTTAGATAAAGTGCAATTATCTTGCCTAACACTGGAAATAGTTGTACCATGTAACTTCCTACAATATTCCATGTAAATTTGTTAATTTTAAAAAATATCCTATTTTCTTAGTTCACCATGATGAAATTAAATTCCACATACTGCCAATGAAAGTTGATTGAATACTTCTTGTTGGCGTTGGATTGATATATAGAAGCATATAGTGCATAGTTATATGAATATAAATATCACATTGTTTATGCAAATAAAATGAATCTTTAAGATAGTTACAGGAGCTACAGGGTAATAATGATGTTTTACACTTACTCGGTACTCTGTTATAGACATTCTTCTAGTCTACATTAATTTAGTCATCACCACACCAGTAAATTCAGTTAATCAAAATATTAGATATTAGAACTGTTTTTCAAAGTCAGATTACCTAGTTCCAGATATTTTAATGTTAACAACTACCCAAAATTGTATCTTAACCTTATTTTCTTCATTGATGACAGTCTGAATTGATAAAGAGTAAAATCCCACATTGGCAGGTGTCAGACTAGAAGAGGAGACTCTCAGGGATTAGTTTTTAATACAAATAAGTTCTGGAAATCAAAGGTATGATGTGGTGAGTATGGTTCATAACACTGCATTTTTACTTGAATTTTATTGAGATGGCAGCATTCAAGCATCCTTACCTGCCCATATCTTCACACACACTTACATAGAGGGTAAATAAGAGTGGTGATAATTATGTTAATTAATTCAGTTGTAGTAATCACTATATGTATACTCTAGACATAGAAATCATATCTTATTTATCTATTTAATACTCTATATAAAATAAATAAGAGTAAAGATGCCTAATACCTTGCTAAAATAAAAACGATAGAATAAATAAAGGGGAGAGTGATCCAACATGGGAAGTGAGATACTCAGCAGACTCATAGAATGGCAGATGTCCTAAATAGCACTCTGGCCTCAGAATCAGCCCTAAAGGCACTCGGATCTGGCTGAAAAGCCCATGAGAGTATTTCAGGCATGGAAAGCCAAGACACTCTGGCAAAAAGATCTCTGTGAGTGAGATCCCAGTGGAAAGAACAGGTCTTCAAAGAGGGAGGTGCCTTTCTCTGAAGGGAGGAGAGAACCTCCACTTTGACTATGACCTTGTCTAAACAAGATAAGAGTCGGAGAACTCAAGGGGCTTCCATAGCCTTGGAAACTCATGACTGGTGCATAGGGAGATTACTGATGCCATAAACAGGAGTGTCAATTTGTAAAGTCAACAACAGGAGTCACTGTGCACTTACTCCTCATGTAGGATCTCTGTCCTTAATGTGCTGTACACTGAGGCTTAATGCTATAACGAGTACTCAAACAGTATATTTCACTTTGTGTTTCTATGGGGGTGCAAACTGTTGAAATCTTTACTTAATGTACACTAAACTGATCTTCTGTTAAAAAAAAAAAAAAAAGAAAAGAAACTATCAATTCCCAACTTGACTCTCACTGGGATTAAACATGACAATAGGTCTGATCTGATTTCATCATCATTTAAAAAAAAATCATCTATTATTTTTCACTTTATGTTTCTGTGTGGGAACAAACTGTTGAAATCCTTACTTAAGGTATACTAAGCTGATCTTCTGTATACTAAGATAATCGAAAATGAATCTTGATGTGAATGGAAGGGGAGAGGGAGTGGGAAAGGGGAGGGTGGTGGGTGGGAGGGACGGTATGGGGGGGAAAGCCATTGTAACCCATGAGACGTACTTTGGAAATTTATATTCATTAAATAAAAGATAAAAAAAAATATTAAAAAAAATAAATAAAATAAAATAAAAAAAATGAATTAAGTAGACATAATTAATTAAATAATAGTCTCAAAAATAAATGCTTATGTCCTTTTTAGATGAGTGACTTTGCTGAGGTAGAAAATCATTACAAACTGGTTAGATGTAGATGGTTTGAGTAGTTTTTTTTTTTAATAAATTGTTGAGTAATTATTAGCATTAAGTAGTCAAGAATGTTCAAAACAAGAAATAATCAACTATTTCCATTATTTCTGTCCAGAGAAATTCAAACACTTTTCGGAAAGGGAGATTACAGAGAAGCAGAGTTGGAAAAAAAAAGGCTACAGGTTATTACTGTTGATTAAGTGGAAGAAGACTACCAGGGTGAAAAATAATAAATTCTCCTTCCCAAAATGAGATATCTGTGAGGTTTAAATTTATTCCTTATCATCTTCTTCTTGCAACTGAAATATTTTATGTGAGCTTTTCAACTATTTGGGGTAATAATTTAATAATAAACACACTGGTACTTATACTATTGAGCTTCTCAGGTAACAAAGATGAAAGTCACCCAACTCTAATATTAGAAAACTGTCTTTTTATTAAACAGTTTTCATTAAGCACCATTTTTGAGGAGACCATTACTCATATGGTGAAATATTTTCTAAGTGAAACAATGGAGAACAAACAAGGCAAACATTTGTGAAGGTTGGGCAACATATTGTTCCAAACTGTTTGCTTCATGAATGCTAGAGTGAAAAAGAATACATATCTCAAAGATGCACAATATATTGAGTATTACTATGACTAATGCAAACATCCAAAGTTACCCACAACAATAAGCAGACAGATGAAAAGGAACATCATATAACTAAAAATATCTATGAACCTCAAGAAAATAAATTTTACTAGTTAATCTATATAATTTGTCATGAAAGAATTCCTGAAAATGAGAAAAGGGATAGTTACAAAGGAATTTGAGCATGAAAGTTAAATATTATCATCTTTAGGATTACAATTCCTCTGTAATTTGAAAAAATGCCATGACCTAAAACAATCTCCATATTCCCAAGTGTCCAGCTGAGTCTTCACATGATTTCTCAATTGAGGGATGTACCACCAAGGAGGAAAGGAATGAGGAATGACAAATTGGGAATTCTCCTGAGAAAGAGTGAACTATTTAAGGTCTAAAAGCAGTAAAGAGGATTCCACAGGTGAGAAACAGGTGTAGCTACATTTTAATCTTCAGAATTTTAGCATTCCGCCCTTGGAGAAGGAGCAGTAAAGCCTTTACAAGGGCATGTGATCCTTCTCCTCTGACCTCAACTGTGTCATATCTGAGCAGAAGTCACCTTGTATTTACAATTAACCTTAAATTCATAAGCTTCTCCATGATAAAATATAATATTTGTATGATATTCATTAAATCTCAACAAAGAAGCCTTATATAATACATGAGATAATAAGATATGAAATTGTACTTACTCCTATAATTGATAGCTTAATATTCATTTACCACTCACAGTAATAAAAAACCATCCACACTATGGTGCACAAAACAAAAACGCGTTTTTCATTCCTTTGCAGAAAATTGTAGCATTTTAAATAGTCATCTTTTCTGCATCAAGTACTTGGGGACTGGTTTTTGCAACCGTTTGGAGAATGAATCAATGGATAGAAGATTCTCTCTCTTTCTCTCTCTCTCATCTCTCCCTCTTTCTATCTCTCCATCTCTATCAATCTGCCTTTCAAATAAACAAAAATTTAAAAAAAAACAAACTAAAAACAGAAGCAAATCTCGTCATGTAATTATTTTTGACCATTGTATCTGATATCAACTCTATGAAACTTATGTATTTATTTTAAAAATAATTGATTTAAAACTAATAAATACTTTCAAGGCTTTCCTTTTCACAAATCATTAAATTTTCAAGTATTTTGAATATATATCAATAAATTTAGTAATTATGGAATGACCATAGTTTCTTACTTCTGTGGAATGGTTTATTTGTAAATGATCTACAATTTCAGATCAGGATTATAAATTTACTTTTTTCCAGTTTTATTTTGTGCCAGTTTGTTTGAAGTATAGTTACAGATCATGTAACTTATTTGTTTTCACTTTACAAGTCATTGGATTTCATATTCACAAAATTGATGTGTATATCTCAACAATCAATTTTAGAACAAATTCATGGATCCAAGATGGAGCAGGTGCATTGACAATTGGTCCTCATTTCTCCTCAATACCTCCTGCACTCAGCTCTGAGGAAATCAGCAAACTATATTTGAGTCTCTATGGATTTGCCAATTCTGAAATTTTCAAATAGACATAATCACAAAGTAGGTGGTTCTTTATCATTAGATTCTTTCACATTAGAAGAAACCTGGACATTTTGTGTTATATTCTGAGACTAGACATTATTGAATTATTTGTTTTTTTCTGAATTTCTTTGATAATCTCTGGTAGAAAAGGAGGAATTAAGTCTTTACTACCACATGCTTCACCTGATCTTCATGAACAGCTGAAGCTGGGGAAGAAGCCCTTAAACATCTGAACAGATCTGAGTGGCCCAGCACCAACATGGTCTCCACTATTGCTGCATTGGTGATGACCTCATTACTACCGGGAAATACCCTGCTCAAGTACTACTCCAGCAAAGAAGGAGAAAGAAAGATGTCTTTTCTGTGTTCAGCTGGACTTCTAGGACCCATACAGGCCTCCAATGACATCATATATTAAGAGGGAGGAGTTTCTTTACTAGAAAGTAGGGAAGAAAGTCCTGGCTTCTACTTGGTCTTCTTAGACCTCACACACACCGATGTGTTAACAAAATCATAGCAAATTCCTGACCATATTATCTCACATTGGACTTTGTCTGTGTGGGTGAGAATGGGAAGAGAGGTAGGAGATGTGACAGATACCATAACTTCAGTAGCTGATGCAGTGACTCGGGTCAGAGCACCTATCTACCAGCAGCGAGAAAGCACTATTGTGAAATGACAGGGACCTGTGACTCATGGCTCTTGTTTACATGTGTGACACAGGGTTTTTACCAGAGGGAAATATCTGTTTTCCACATTGACTTCTAGACTGGCTGGGAGGATTGCTAGGGGCTAGGCACCGACATAGAACTGTGAAGTGTGCCCAATGTCTCAACATCTCACAGGCTCTGGGGTTGAAACTGTGTAAGTGGAGAACCCATAGGCAGCCGGCTCTGAGAACTTCTCTACCTCTCTGTGGACAGGAAAGTCTCGTGGTGTGGAGAGGATCCTCTGCACACTGTGAATATGGAAGCTTTGTATGGTTAACCTTGGGAACTGTGACTAAATGATAGTGTAGTACGGTTGGGTCTCAGGGCAATAACTATAAGCAACTCCATAGGCTCAGAGCTCCCTGATTACCTGAGATGGGTTATTGCAACAAGATCTGTGTTCACATTGAGGACAGTGCAAATCCTTTGTGCAGTGCTTATGGAAGCACAGATGAGTATGGCAACCGTTGTGGGCTAACACCCAGGTATTGATCACCTAAGAAGAGAGGAGGTGAGGGTGTGAATATACCAACAGATGTGAAAAAAAACTGTGCTGATTGAAAAAAGAGGAGATCTACTGCACATATCGTGGGGTGTTACCTTGGATACTTGCCCCACCTGGAACACTGACCAGAGCTCCCTGGCCATACCCAGCACATATCTCTGGGTTTTCAATGAAGGAACAGACATCCCACTAAGCCACAGAAGATTAGTTGGAAGATAGAAGCTATCGGAGGAAAAAACCAACAAATATCTCCACAAATGCTCAAAAATAAATGCAGAAATTCAAGAAACAAGAATAAGGAAGACAACATGACCAACACCTTAGGGAACACAAAAATACTTCAGTATTAAAATGTGAAGATGAACAGATTGATTAAATGACTGAAACAGAATTCAAGATATTAATCATAGAATTACTCAGAAGCAAATTCATGAATTAAAGAAATCCCTATATGATATGAATTAAAACTTTATCCATGAAACTGAGATTTTAAATTAAATAGTATAGATGAAGAATTCTTGCAGTGAAAAGCCTTAAAAACCAATTTGGTGAATCAGAGCAAAGAACACCTGAGCTAGAAGTTAAATTGTTGGAAATTTTTCATTCAGACCAAAAAAAAAAAAAAAAAGAAAGAAAGAAATTCAAAAAATTAAAAACAGTGTTGGAGATTCATGGGATACTATCAAACAACCAACATTCTGTTCTTAGGATTTCCTGAAGGAATGGAAACCAAAGAATGGATTGGAGGGCCTATTTAGTGAAATAATTACAGAAAACTTCCCCAATTTGGAGAAACAAAGAGTTGTTCAATTACAGGAAACATGTAGAACTCCTACTAGACAAGACCAGAAAAGATTTTCACCACAACATATTGTAGTGAAACTTTCAACAGTAAATCAAAAAAATGATTCTAAAATGTGCATGAGAGAAGTACCAGATTACTTTCAGAGGATCTCTAATTAAACTCACAGCCGGGTTTTCAACTGAAACCATACAGATTAGAAATGAAAGATCTCTGTGAGTGAGATCCCAGTAGAAAGAATGGGCCATCAAAGAAGGAGGTACCTTTCTCTGAAGGGAGGAGAGAACTTCCACTTTGACCATGGCCTTGTCTAAATATGATCAGAGTTGGTGAACTCAAGAGGCTTTCATAGCCTTGGCAGCTCATGACAAGAGCCGGGGTGATTACTGCCATCAAAAATAAGAGTGTCAATTGTTAAATCAACAACAGGAGTCACTGTGCACCTGCTCCCCATGTAGGACCTCTGTCCTTAATGTGTTGTACTATGCCAATTAATGGTAAAACTACTACCCAAACAGTACTCTATACTTTGTGTGTCTTTGTGGGTGCAGTTTGTTGAAATCTTCATGTAGTATATACTAAGTTGATCTTCTGTATATAAAGATAATAGAAAATGAAGTTTGATGAAGGATGGGATGGGAGACAGAGTGGGAAATGGGATGGTTGTGGGTGAGAGTGAGGTTATGGGGGGGAAAAGCTGCTCTAATTCAAAAGTTTTACTGTGCAAATTTATATTTATTAAATAAAAGTTTTTTTTTTTAAAAAAGAATAGATAAACATAGTACAAGTAAGAGAGTAAACTGCCAACCCAGAATACTATACCCAGCAAAGATCTCATTATGAATGAAGGTGAAATTAAAACCTTCCATAACAGAAATTAAAAGAATTTGTCACTACACATTCAGCCTTACAAAAGATGGTTAAGGATGTGCTACACACAGTAGCACAAAACAATAGTCATCATTATGAAAGAATGTGAAGGCAGAAAATCTCCCACTAAAAGTACAAAAGAAATCCAAAGTAAAAAATACAAATGTTGATGGAAAAAAGCAAGGCCAAGTCATTACTTATCAGTAGGAATCTTGAATGTAAATAGTCTCAACTCTCCAATTAAAAGATACACACTGGCTGATTGAATTAAGAACCAAGACTCATCTAATGCTACATAGAAGAAACACACCTCAACAACAGATACAAGTAGATTGAAACTGAAAGGACAGAAAAAGATATCCCATGCTAATGTAAAGGAAAAAAAAAAGAGCTGCTGTATCCACTCTTAATATCAGCCAAAATGGACTTTAACCTAAAACTGTTAAAGGCACATAAAAGGGAACTATTTAATTATAAAGGTGTCAATTCAAAAAATGAACATATGACTATAATAAATGTATTAGAACCCAACTACAGGGAGCCTGACTATTTGAAAAATTAAGTTAGTGGGTAAAAGGAGACATACACTCCAATACAATAGTAATGGGGGACTTTATCACCGAACTTTCATCAATGAACAGATAGAAAATCAACAGAGAAATAACAGAGTTAAATGAAAGTATGGACAAAATGGACCTAACAGTAGCAGAATACACATTGTTCTTATCAGTGCATTGAAGTTTCTCTAGGATATACCATATGCTAGCCCATAAAGCAAGTCTCAGAAAATAAAAAAAAAAATGGAAATCATAACATACATGTTCTATGACCACAAGGGAATAAAGCTGGAAATCAACAACTCAAGAATCTCTAGAAGCTATGAAAACACATGGATACCAAGTAACATGCTCCTGAATGAGCAGTGAGTCATAGAAATAAAAACAGAAATCAAAAAAATCAGAAAATGAGTTAAGATGACAATATATCATATCAAAACTTATGGGATACAGTATAAGTAATGTTAAGAGGAAAGTTTATAGCAATTGGTGTCTACATCAAGAAATCAGAAAGGCACCAAATAGATGAGCTAACAATGCATCTCAAGGATCTAGAAAAACAACAAAAAATAAATCCAAAAACTAGCAGGAGAACAGAGATAATTAAAATTAGGGAAGAAATAAACAAAATTGAAACAAAAAGAGCAATACAAAATATCAGTGTAAGAAGAGATTGTTTTTTGAAAAAATAAACAAAATAGATACACCAATGGCCCAACTAAACAAAAAAAGGAGGGAGAAGACTTAAATTACAAAATCAGAGATGAAGAAGGAAATGTAGCAGCACATAACACAGAAGTAAAAATAATCATCAGGATTTATTACAAAGAGCTGTGTGTTAACAATTCAGGAAACCTTGAAGAAATGCATATCTTCCTGAACACACACAATCTATAATATTGAGCTATGAAGGCAGAAAATGTAAACAGACAAATAAGAAAGATGGAGATTGAATGAGTAATAAAGACCATCCCAGAAAAGAAAATCCCAAGACTGATGGTCTCAATACTTAATTCTGCCAGACATTTAAAGAACAAATTCCAATTCTTCTAAAGCTATTCAAAACAATTGAAATGGAGGGAATTTTCTGAAACTCCTCCTATGAAAACAACATCACATTAATTTTTTTTTAACTTTTATTTAATGAATATAAATTCCCAAAGTACAGCTTATGGATTACAATAGCTTCCCCCCCATAACGTCCTCCCACCCGCAACCCTCCCCTTTCCCACTCCCTCTCCCCTTCCATTCACATGAGGATTCATTTTCGATTCTCTTTATATACAGAAGATCAGTTTAGCACACATTAAGTAAAGATTTCAACAGTTTGCTCCCACACAGAAACATAAAGTGAAAAAATAATAGATGATTTTTTAAATGATGATGAAATCAGATCAGACCTATTGTCATGTTTAATCCCAGTGAGAGTCAAGTTGGGAATTGATAATTTCTTCTTCTTCTTCTTTTTTTTTTTTCTTTTTACAGAAGATCAGTTTAGTATACATTAAGTAAAGATTTCAACAGTTTGCACCCCCATAGAAACACAAAGTGAAATATACTGTTTGAGTACTCGTTATAGCATTAAGTCTCAATGTACAGCACACTAAGGACAGAGATCCTACATGAGGAGTAAGTGCACAGTGACTCCTGTTGTTGACTTAACCAATTGACACTCCTGTTTATGGCATCAGTAATCTCCCTATGCACCAGTCATGAGTTTCCAAGGCTATGGAAGCCCCTTGAATTCTCCGACTCTTACCTTGTTTAGACACGGTCATAGTCAAAGTGGAGGTTCTCTCCTCCCTTCAGAGAAAGGTACCTCCTTCTTTGAAGACCTGTTCTTTCCACTGGGATCTCACTCACAGAGATCTTTCATTTAGGTGTTTTTTTTTTTTTTTTTTTTTTTTTTTTTTTGCCAGAGTGTCTTGGCTTTCCATGCCTGAAATACTCTCATGGGCTTTTCAGCCAAATCAGAATGCCTTTAGGGCTGATTCTGAGGCCAGAGTGCTGTTTAGGACATCCACCATTCTATGAGTCTGCTGAGTATCTCACTTCCCATGTTGGATCACTCTCCCTTTTATTTATTCTATCTGTTAGTATTAGCAGGTACTAGACTTGTTTATGTGCTCCCTTTGACTCTTAGAACTTTCATTATGATCAATTGTGAACTGAAATTGATCACTTGGACTAGTGAGATGGCATTGGTACATGCCACCTTGATAGGATTAAATTGGAGTTCCCTGGTATGCTTCTAACTCTACTGTTTGGGGCAAGTCAGCTTGAGCATGTACCAAATTGTACATCTCTTCCCTCTCTTATTCCCACTCTTATGTTTAACAGGGATCACATTTCAGTTAAATTTCAACACTTAAGAATAACTGTGTATTAATTACAGAATTAAACCAGTCATATTAAGTAGAACAGACAAAAAAAAATACTAAGAGGGATAATGTATTAAGTTGTTCATTAACAGTCAGGGCTATGCTGATCAAGTCACCGTTTCTCATAGTGTCCATTTCACTTCCACAGGTTTCCTTTTTTGTGTTCAGTCAGTTGTCACCGATCAAGGAGAACAAGTGGTATTTGTCCCTTTGGGACTGGCTTATTTCACTCAGCATGATGTGTTCCAGATTCCTCCATTTTGTAGCAAATGACTGGATTCCATTGTTTCTTACTGCGGTATAGTATTCTAAAGAGTACATATCCCATAATTTCTTTATCCAGTCTACCGTTGATGGGCATTTAGGTTGGTTCCAGGTCTTGGCTATTGTGAATTGAGCTGCAATAAACATTAGGGTGCAGACCGCTTTTTTGTTTGCCAATTTAAATTCCTTTGGGTAAATTCCAAGGAGTGGGATGGCTGGGTCACACGGTAGGGCTATATTCAGGTTTCTGAGGAATTTCCAGAGTGACTTCCATAGTGGCTTGACCAGTTTGCATTCCCACCAACAGTGGGTTAGTGTCCCTTTTTCCCCACATCCTTGCCAGCATCTGTTGTTGGTAGATTTCTGAATGTAAGCCATTCTAACCAGGGTGAGGTGAAACCTCATTGTGGTTTTGATTTGCATTTCCCTGATTGCTAGTGACCTTGAACATTTTTTCATGTGCCTGTTGGCCATTTGGATTTCCTCTTTTGAAAAATGTCTATTGAGGTCCTTGGCCCATCTCTTAAGTGGGTTGTTGGTTTTGCTTTTGTGGAGTTTCTTGATCTCTTTGTAGATTCTGGTTATTAACCCTTTATCTGTTGCATAGTTTGCAAATATTTTTTCCCATTCTGTCAGTTGTCTCTTCACTCTCCTGACTGTTTCTTTTGCAGTACAGAAACTTCTCAATTTGATGCAATCCCAATAGTTAATTTTGGCTTTGACTGCCTGTGCCTCCCGGGTCTTTTCCAGAAATTCTTTGCCTGTGCCAATATCTTGAAGGGTTTCTCCAATGTTCTCTAATAACTTGATGGTGTCAGGTCATAGATTTAGGTCTTTAATCCATGCTGAGTGGATTTTTGTGTAAGGTGTAAGGTAGGGGTCTTGCTTCATGCTTCTGCACGTGGAAATCCAGTTTTCCCAGCACCATTTATTGAACAGACTGTCCTTGCTCCAGGAATTGGTTTTAGATCCTTGATCAAATATGAGTTGGCTGTAGATGTTTGGATTGATTTCTGGTGTTTCAATTCTGTTCCAATGGTCTATCCATCTGTTTCTGTACCAGTACCATGCTGTTTTGATTACAACTGCCCTGTAGTATGTCCTGAAATCTGGTATTGTGTTCCTCCGGCTTTGTTTTTGTTGTACAAGATTGCTTTAGCTATTCGAGGTCTCTTGTGCCTCCATATAAATTTCAGCATATTTTTTTCCAGATCTGAGAAGAAGGTCTTTGGTATCTTGATTGGGATTGCATTGAATGTATAAATTGCTTTTGGGAGAATGGACATTTTGATGACATTGATTCTTCCAATCGATGAGCATGGAAGATTTTTCCATTTTTTTTAGAAGTTCTTCTTCAGCCATGGGATTGTCTGTGTATACAAAGGCTGGTGATTTTTGTGCATTGATTTTATACCCTGCTACTTTGCCAAACTCTTCTATGAGTTCCAATAGTCTCTTAGTAGAGTTCTTTGGGTCCCCTAAATAAAGAATCATATCATCTGCAAAGAGGGATAGTTTGAGTTCTTCCTTCCCAATTTGTATCCCTTTAATTTCTTTTTCTTTCCTAATAGCTCTGGCTAGAACTTCCAGAACTATATTGATTAGCAGTGGTGAGAGTGGGCATCCCTGTCTGGTACCAGATCTCAGTGGAAATGCTTCCAGCTTTTCCCCATTCAATAGGATGTTGGCTGTGGGTTTTTCATAGATTGCTTTGATTGTATTGAGGAATGTTCCTTCCAAACCTAGTTTGCTTAGAGTTTTCATCATGAACGGGTGTTGTATTTTATCAAATGCTTTCTCAGCGTCTTCAGATAATCATATGGTTTTTCCTCTGCAGTCTGTTAATGTGGTGTATCACATTGATTGTTTTGCGCACATTAAACCATCCCTGCATACCGGGGATAAATCCCACTTGTTCTGGGTGGATGATCTTTCTGATGTGTTGTTGCATTCTATTGGCGGGAATTTTATTGAGGATTTTTGCATCTATGTTCATCAGGGATATTGGTCTGTAATTCTCTTTCAATGCTGCATCTTTTTCCGGCTTAGGAATTAAGGTGATGCTGGCTTCATAGAAAGAATTTGGAAGGACTCCCTCTTTTTCGATTGTTCTGAATAGTTTGAGAAGAATTGGAGTCAGTTCTTCTTTAAATGTCTGGTAGAATTCAGCAGTGAATCCATCTGGTCCTGGACTTTTCTTTGTTGGGAGGGCCTTTATTACTCTTTCAATTTCTATCTCAGTTATGGGTCTGTTTAGGTTTTCAATGTCTTCCTGGTTCAATTTAGGTAGGTTTCATGTGTCCAGGAATCTATCCATTTCTGATAGATTTCCCTGTTTGCTGGCATACAAGTCCTTGTAGTAATTTCTGATGATTCTTTTTATTTCTGTGGTGTCTGTTGTTACGTTTCCTTTTTCATCTCTGATTTTATGATTTGGGTCTTTTCTCTTCTTTTTTTAGTTAGTTGGGCCAATGGGGTGTCAATTTTGTTGATTTTTTCAAAAAACCAGCTCCTCGTTTGGCTGATTTTTTGTAATGTTTTTCTTGATTCAATCCTGTTGATTTCTTCTCTGATTTTAATTATTTCTCTTCTCCTACTAGATTTGGGTCTGGTTTGCTGTAGGTTTTCTAGATCCTTGAGGTGAATTGAAAGCTCATCTATTTGGTGCCTTTCCAATTTCTTGATGTAGGCACCTATTGATATAAACTTTCCTCTTAACACTGCTTTTGCTGCATCCCGTAAGTTTTGGTATGTTGTGCTGTTATCCTCATTTACTTCCAGAAAATTTTTGATTTCTCTTTTAATTTCTTCTATGACCCATTGTTCATTCAGGAGCATGTTGTTCAATCTCCATGTGTTTGTGTATGCTCTAGGGATTCCTGAGTTGCTCATTTCCAACTTCATTCCTTTATGGTCTGAGAAGCTGCATGGTATGATTCTAATTCTTTTGAATTTGCTGAGACTTGCTTTATGGCCTAGTATGTGGTCAATCCTAGAGAAGGTTCCATGTACTGCTGAGAAGAATGTAAAATTTTTAGCTGTAGGATTAAAAGTTCTGTATATATCTGTTAGATCCATTTGGGCTATAGTGTTTAAATCTACTGTCTCCTTGTTGATCTTCTGTCCTGTTGATCTGTCTATTTCTGAGAGTGGAGTATTGAAGTCCCCCAGTACTATTGTATTGGGGTCTAAGTCACCCTTTAAGTCACTTAATAAATCTTTTAGATAAACCTGTGCCCTGTAGTTCGGAGCATATAGATTGATAATTGTTATATCTTCTTGTTGTATTAATTCCTTAATCATGATATAGTGTCCCTCTTTGTCTCTCTTAACAGTTTTTGTGGTAAAGTTTATGTTGTCCGATATTAAGACGGCTACGCCTGCTCTTTTTTCATTTCTGTTGGCATGGTATATATTTTTCCAGCCTTTCACTTTCAGTCTGTATGGATCTTTGTTGGAAAGATGTGTTTCTTGTAAGCAGCAAATAGATGGGTTTTGTTGCTTAACCCAATCAGCCAATCGGTGTCTTTTAAATTGAGAGGCAGAGTGGACAGTGAGAGAGAGAGACAGAGAGAAAGGTCTTCCTTTTGCCATTGGTTCACGCTCCAATGGCCGCCGTGGCCAGCGTGCTGCGACCAGCACACCACACTGATCCGATGGCAGGAGCCAGGTACTTATCCTGGTCTCCCATGGGGTGCAGGGCCCAAGTACTTGGGCCATCCTCCACTGCACTCCCAGGCCACAGCAGTGTTGGCCTGGAAGAGGGGCAACCGGGACAGAATCCGGCGCGCTGACCGGGACTAGAACCCGGTGTGCTGGCGCCGCAAGGTGGAGGATTAGCCTAGTGAGCCGCGGCGCCGGCCTCATCACATTAATTTTTAAGCCAGAAAATGATAAACAAACAAAGATAACTATAGACCAATATCTGATGAACACAGACAAAAATAAAATCCTTAAAAAAATACTGGCCAATCAATCCCAAAGGGACAAATACCACTTGTTCTCCTTGATAGGTGACAAATAACTGAGCACCAAAAAGGAAACCTGTTAAAGTGAAATGAACACTATGAGAAACAGTGACTTGATCAGCCCTCAACCTGACTGTTGATGAGCAACTTAATATGTTATCCCTCTTAGTATTTTTTTGTTTGTTCTACTTAATACTTTTGGTTGAATACTGTAATAAATACACAATTCTTCTTAAGTGCTGAAACTTAACTGAAAAGTGATCGCTGTTAAATATAAGAGTGGGAATAAGAGAGGGAAGAGATGTGCAACTCGGGTCATGCTCAAGCTGACTTTCCTCAAACGGTAGAGTTAGAAACATACCAGGGGATTCCAATTAATCCCATCAAGGTGGCATGTACCAATGCCATCTCACGAGTCCAAGTGATCAATTTCTGTTCAAAATTTATCATAATGATAGGACTAAGAACCAAAGGGATCACATAAACAAGACTATTGTCTGCAAATACTAGCTGATAGAATCAAAAAGGGAGAGAACGATCCAACATGGGAAGTGAGATACACAGCAGACCCATAGAATGGCAGATGTCCTAAACAGCACTCTGGCCTCAGAATCAGCCCTTAAGGCATGCGGATCCAGCTGAAAAGCCCATGAGAGTATTTCAGGCATGGAAAGCCAAGACACTCTGGGGGAAAAAAAAAAAAAAAAAAACCCTAAATGAAAGATCTCCGCGAGTGAGATCCCAGTGGAAAGAACGGGTCATCAAAGAAGGAGGTACCTTTCTCTGAAGGGAGGAGAGAACTTCCACTTTGACCATGGCCTTGTCTAAAAATTATCAGAGTCAGTGAACTCAGGGGGCTTCCATAGCCTTGGCAGCTCATGACAAGAGCCTAGGGTGATTACTGATGCCATAAACAAGAGTGTCAATTTGTAAAGTCTACAACAGGAGTCACTGTGCACTTACTCCTCATGTAGGATCTCTGTCCTTAGTGTGCTGTACATTGAGATTTAATGCTATAACTAGTACTCAAACAGTATTTTGCACTTTATGTTTCTGTGTGGGAGCAAACTGTTGAAATCTACTTAATGTATGCTAAACTGATCTTCTGTATATAAAGAGAATTGAAAATGAATCTTGATGTGAATGGAAGGGGAGAGGGAGTGGGAAAGGGGAGGGTTGCGGGTGGGAGGGACGTTATGGGGGGGAAGCCATTGTAATCCATAAGCTGTACTTTGGAAATTTATATTCATTAAATAAAAGTTAAAAAAAATACTGGCCAATCAAGTTCTACAACCCATGAGAAAGAAAGATCTTTCACTTGAGACAAGCGGGATTTATCCCTGGAGTGCAAGGATGCTTTCACATTTCCAAATCAATAAATGTGATACATCAAATTAAAAAAACTGAGAACAAAAACTATATGATTATCTCAATCTATTCAGAGAAAGCAATTCATAAAATACAACATCCTTTCATGATGAAAACCTTAAGCAAATCGTGTATATAAAGAACATTCTTCAACACAATCAAGGCAATCTATGACAAATTCACAGCCAGCATCACATTGAATAAGAAATAGTTGGAAACATTCCTAGTAAGATCCAGAACCAGACAAGGATGCTCATTTTCACCATTGCTATTCAACATAGTCCTGGAAGTTTTAGGCAGAGCCATTAGGCAAGAAAAAGATATCAAACAGATACAAATTGGGAAGGAGGAAATCATATTATCCCTATTTGCAGATGACATAAAACTATGTATAGGGGATTCAAAAAACTGAATTAAGAGATTATTGGAACTCAAAAAAAAGTTTGGTAAAGTAGAAGTATACAAAATCAACAGACAAAAATCAATAGCTTTTATCTACACAGACAATGTGATGGCTGAGAAGAACATCAATCCCACTCACAATCACTGCAGAAGAAAACCTAGGAATAAATTTAACTAAGGAGGTTAAAGATATCTGCAATGAAAATTAAAAACATTAGAGGAAGAAATAAAGAAACACAAAACAATGGAAAAAATCTTCCATGTTCATGGATTGGAAGAATCAATATCATCAAAATGTCCATACTACCAAAAGCAATGTACAGATTCAATGTGATCCCAATCAAAATACCAATGACATTCTTCTCAGATCTAGAAAAATGATGCTAAAATTAACATGGAAACACAAGAGACCCCAAATTGCTAAAGCAATCCTAAACAACAAAAACAAATCTGGGGCATCACAACACAAGTTCTCAAAACTTACTACATGCACTTATAATCAAAACAGCCTGATATTAGCAAAAACAAAAGAGGTATAGAAAAAAGAAACAGAATAGAAACTCCAGAAATCAGTCTAAGCATCTATACCCAACTTATCTTTGACAAAGGAGCTAAAATCAATCCTGGAATAAGAGCAATTTCTTTAATAAATGATGCTGTTAAAACTGGATCTCCCCACACAGAAGTATGCAATAAGATCCCTACCTTGCATGTTACATAAAAGTGTAGTCATAATGCATGAAGACCTAAATCCGTGACCTGATACCAACAAAGTACTAGAGAACATTATGGAAACCCTACAAGACATTGACACAGGCAATGACTTCATGGAAAAAACCCAAAAGCATAGAAAATCAAAGCCAAAATTGAGAAATGGCATTATCTCAAACAGAGAAGCTCCTGCACTCAAAAAAAAAAAAATAGCACTCTAAAAAGTGCTGAGGCAACCAACAGATTGGGAGAAAATATTTCCAAACTATGCAACTGATACATGATTAATGTCGAGAATCTATAAAGAACTCAATAAACACAACAACAATAAGACAAACAATACAGTTAAGGAGTATTCAAAGGATTTGAAAAGGCATTTTTCAAGAGAGGAAATTCAAATGGCCAACAGACACTTGAAAAATGCTCAGGATCACTAGCAATCAGGATTGCTAGTGCAATGAGGTTTCCCCTCACCCCAGTTAGAATGGCTTTTGTATAGAAAACAACAACAAAAAAACCCAAATTATTAGGTACCCTAATCCATTGCTGCTGGGAATGTAAACTGGTACAGCCACTGTAGAAGACAGTTTGGAGATACCTCAAAGATCTGAATATAGACATAACATTTTATGAGCATGAAGTGAACTGAAAAGAGATATTTGAATATTAAGAATTGGAATAGGAAAGGGAAGAGGAAGAAAGATGGAAGTAACAGTGGGAGGAAGAGTAGGGTGGGAATAATCACTATGTACCTAAGTTTGTATATATAAAATGCATGAGACTTGTGTAACTTAAAAATAATTTAAAGAGATATTGAACTTCTATGAAAGAATAAAAATTAATATGTAAGATATAATAAAATATTACCCACATCTTCAATTTTTAAGAAAGATAAAAGCATTGAAAGAAAAATAACCTGATATAAACAAGTGTATGTTTTAAAGAATTATTTTATTTATTTGAAAGATTTACAGAGAGAGGTAGAGCCAGAGAGAAAGAGGTCTTCCATTCTGCTGGTTCACTCCGCAAAATGACTGCAGTGACCAGAGCTGAGCTGAACCAAAGCCAGGAGCCTCTTCTGGGTCTCCCACGTGGGTTGGGCCATACCCCACTGCTTTCCTAGGCCATAACAGAGAGCTGGATCCGAAGAGGAACAGCTGGGGTACTAACCTGCGCCCACATGGGATGCTGGTGCTGCAGGCTGGGGCTTTAATCCATTGCACCACAGTGTCGGTTCCAAATAAATGCATTTTTAAATCTTTGGGGAAGTTATATTATAATGAATTTTATGTATTATTTTCAAATTATTTGAAATTCCAAGACAGAGTAGCAGTTTCAAGTGGAGGGCAGGAA
Organism: Oryctolagus cuniculus; assembly: GCF_964237555.1. Classification (NCBI taxonomy): domain Eukaryota; kingdom Metazoa; phylum Chordata; class Mammalia; order Lagomorpha; family Leporidae; genus Oryctolagus; species Oryctolagus cuniculus. The sequence goes on along the minus strand of NC_091432.1, from coordinate 15,752,943 downwards.
GAGACACAGATAAAAACATTCCATCACTGGTTCACTCTGCAAATATCTGCAACAGCCAACATGAAGCAAAGAGCCTAGAACTCAATCTGTCTCCCACGTGGGTGACAGGGATTCAACTCCTTGAATTTTCACCTGCTGCCTTCAAGCATACATATTAATAGGAAGCTGGAATCAGAAACAAAGTCAGTACTTGAATCCAGGCGTTCTGATTTGCTATGTAGGCATCCTAAACTGTGTTTAACCACTGCACTCACATCTGCCCTAGGGGATATTGATTTTACTCATTTATAATGTATCATAAAACTATTGGCCATTCATCCCATTTGATCATGTAATGTTATGAATGAGAGATAAAGTTACTTATAAAGTCATATAATGAAAAGATCTTGGAATAAATTATTTTTCCAAGCATTGAATAAATGTGGGTGTTATATTGAGAGCAAAATGATTAGGTATGGACTCCCAAGTCAGAAATATATGGATTTGAAAGCCAACTCAGATCAGCAGCCTGACACTTTTCTGCCATTTTTCTTTTGTGTAAAATGGGTGTAATAATGAGAATTTTTCATCAAGGATTAGTCAGATATAATGAAGTAAATAAGTATTGCACTTTATTTACTTATTTACTTATTTATTTATTTATTGACAGGCAGAGTAGACAGTGAGAGAGAGAGAGAGACAGAGAGAAAGGTCTTCCTTTGCCATTGGTTCACCCCCCAATGGCCGCTGTGGCCGGCGCACCACGCTGATCTGAAGCCAGGAGCCAGGTGCTTCTCCTGGTCTGCCATGAGGGTGCAGGGCCCAAGGACTTGGGCCATCCTCCACTGCACTCCCGGGCCACAGCAGAGAGCTGGACTGGAAGAGGAGAAACTGGGACAGAATCCGGCGCCACAACAGGGATTAGAACCCAGGGTGCCAGCGCCGCAGGTGGAGGATTGGCCTATTGAGACGCAGCGCCAGCTGCATTGCACTTTAAATACAGTTATTTTCTTTACTATAAGCAGTTTTTCTGGTTGAACCATATCTGCTAAATCATGAAAATGGGGCCGGCGCTGTGGCACAGTGGGTTAAAGCCCTGGACTGAAGCACTGGCATCCCATATGGGCACCGGTTGTTGTCCTGGCTGCTCTGCTTCCAATCCAGCTCCCTGCCATGGCCTGGGATAGCAGTGGAAGATGGCCCAAATCCCTGGGCCCCTGCACTCACATGGGAAACCTGGAAGAAGCTCCTGGCTCCTGGCTTCAGATAGGTGTAGCTCCAGCCATTGTGGCCATCTGGGGTGTGAATCAGTGGATGGAAGACCTCTCTCTCTATCTCTACCTCTCTCTGTAACTCTGTCTTTCAAAAAACTAAAATAAATCTTTAAAAAAGCAATGAAAATCCCTTATCCTAACTTGTTGCTATCATTCTCCACTCTAAAATTTCTATTTTAATAGAATCAATTTCTTTATTGATGATTCCTACTTTTTATTTATTTCCTAAAGTACTTTAAATATGATACTTTTCTATCTTTTGAAATACTATTCACTGTTTCCTTGATGTGCCTTCCTGCTAAATTCAGCATCTGGACACACAGACAGTTCCCACTCACTACAAACTTCCCACCTCAAACCAGGCTTCACTCTTTCCATTTTCTGTTTTTTTTTTGTGACTCACTGGCTTTTACTGAAAACTACATATGTTGTGATATGTATTCAAAATTCTGAATTGGATTTTCTCCTATGGTTACTTGCTGCTTCCATGTTTCTTACATTTAAATTTTGTTAATTCATTTTAATTTCAGTTGTATGGAATTAGCATGTGGAATTTGACCAGCAATTCCTTTGCTCAGTATCTTTTTTAATCTTATGTTTCAGCATGTCTTGTTAGTAGCCAATCAACGATTGTTAGTAGCCAATCAACGATTGTTCACTGCACCAGGGAATGACACCGTGACCAGCTGGGGCATTTTTTAAGGCAAAAGGAATACAAAAGGTGTAGTAGAAGAAAACACTTATAAATACTAGCTCCTATCAAGTATTGTCTTCAAGCACTGAGGATTGTAAATGTCTTAAGTATTACCTCTTAATTTTGTAACAAATATTGTCTATGCTTATTAAGCAAATATAGTTTCTTTTTCTTTAGTCCCTAACAACTTAACACAAGAAATATTAACTTTATATCAGCATTTAAATATGATTAACTTTGCATCATAGACGGAATGTCAGGACATTAAGAGAAGAGTTAACATTCATCATCTAACATACTTCCTCTTTTGGAGAAGGGATCAGTGAGTTTTCATTTGCTTGCGGTACAACTGATTCACATAAGGCAGGACTATAACATTGTTATTGTCTTTATCTGGAGATTAAATCTGGCTTAGGAGATGAGGTGAGTACCAGGTTAACAAAGGGTGGACTAGTGATGGACACGCATGTGTGTCAACTCTGGGCTCTACGTTGGCCAGAGGATGGTCAAAGTCCTTTCTGGGTGTTCCACTGAGCTTGTTTCTGACAAAGATTAGAATCTGAATGACTGAGTAAAGGAAGTCACTCTCATTGGTGATGTGGCATCAATCCAATCCAAAGTGGTGCTGGACTGAATAAAAAGCCAGAGATAGAGTGAATGTACCCCATGCTGGAGGTTGCATTCATCTTCCCCTGCTATCAGATACTGGCCTCCTGGGTTTGCATCCTAGGAATTTGTATTTTGGCCTGCATCATTGTCTTCCTCTCTTCTAAAGCTCAGGTTTGCCCTCAGCTACAATGAAGACTCAGAGTTTAAAGAATGCAAATCACAGGACTTCTCAGCCTACATGATTACATGTGCCAGTTCCTCATAATATCTACCCATCTACCCATCATCCTATTCCGTTTATCTGAAGAATCCTAGTGTGCACACTGGTAAATATGCATTGCCCTTGACAATTAACACACAGTCTCTAGGCAGTCTATTATGCACTCAAATGCTTTAGGGACAATCAACAAATTGTTTGCATCTCCTTGGGGAAAGTCTCCTAAAGTGAAGAAAATCCATAAATTGTTCTCACTAGGCCATGTGTGAAGCACAGGGTGGACACAAGACAGAGGTAAAAAAAAAATGTTTCATACAGAGCTACGTATTCACAATGTTTCAGGGCAGAGTGAAATTCCGCTTGACTTTTCCAGCACAATCATAGCAAACTGTGCACGTCTGTCATTGAGTTCTCTATGCTTTCCGCTGACCACTGATGGTGGAGAAGAAATGAAGGTCTCAATTTGCCATGTCAGGTACTCTTCTGGTTTACTTTAACGTTGTTCAGAGCTTGATGCTTATAAGTATCTTTGAAACACCATCTTGAATTTCTTATAAAATATTAATTTTACCTAAGTAATTTATCGCCAGATGAGGTCAAAACACATAAAAGATAGCACACCTAAAAGGTATGAATTGTTTTTAAATAGCAAGATGAAGGGACTGCAAATATTTATTTGCTGAAGTTATTGTTCTTCTAAGTACTTAGTTATCTAGTGACTGGACTCCTTATGTTGTTTTTAAAAGTAATTTAACAATCAGTGATTATATTTAAATACATGTGTAGGTATTATCATTTCCCCATCTCCTGAAATAAATAAAGGGTTTTCTTTCTCATACTCAGGTTTGAAAAACCTGAAGTTTGAAGATTAGGACACTTTAGAGAGAAAAGATTTATGTCAGAATACAATATTAAAATGTACTTTAATTTTCAAAAGGAATTGTCGAAAAGCAGATGCAATTTTCTCAAAAAGTATGTATTTTTAAATGCAGTTGGTATTCAATGAAATATTAAAATTAGAAAATCAATGTTTCTTTCTCCTTAACTCCAAGAATTGTGAGATGAAGTTCATTTCTCTTTTCTTGCCTAACAATAAAATAAATGTTTATCAATTGTGGTATTATTTGGTTTTGACTTTCACAATTGCAGAAGAAAATACATTGCTTTGCATTGCATTTACTGAGATTTTTTATAATGTCACTACCTACTGGTACATATTTCCAAATTTCTAATATAACAAAAGTGTGTTTATTATGTCAATGTAGGATAATATGAAGCCACAGTCTTATATTCAATATTTTAATTGATTCAACTGCAAGTTACCGGAAATCCTCTTAAAACTAGCATTTTTAAATTATATTTTATTTTAGTTTATAGTTGACACAAAATCAACTGTCACTAAAATTCTTTGTGAATAGTGTAATTTTTCTTTATTTGCGAGCACCATTTGGGGTTATAAAATTTATGGCCGACACTGCGGCTCAATAGGCTAATCCTCCACCTGCAGCGCCAGCATCCCATTTGGGTACCAATTCTAGTCCTGATTGCTCTTCTTCCAGGCCAGCTCTCTGCTGTGGCCCGGGCGTGCAGTGGAGGATGGCCCAAGTTCTTGGGCCCTGCACCCTCATGGGAGACCAGGAGAAGCACCTGGCTCCTGGCTTCGGATCAGCTCAGTGCGCCGACTGCAGTGCGCCTGCCACAGCGGCCATTGGGAGGTGAACCAACAGAAAAGGAAGACCTTTTTCTATGTCTCTCTCTCTCTCTCACTGTCCACTCTGCCTGTCACAAAAAAAAAAAAAAAAAAAAAAAAAAAATAAATCAATAATAGTTCTCTTACTTTTACATATCTCAATCTTCTGTTTGGGTTTATTTTTATTCTGCAGTTTTTTATTGATATTCAAACATGTTTAAATTATTATATACATTAACCTGCGTTATATGCTATATCATAATGATTTGTGTACAACTCTTATTTAGAGCATTTTGTCTTTATAACTTTATACTCTATGGTTTTAAACAATTATTTCTAATGTTTTTATTCAAAGAGGAGTCTTCATAAATTTATGTCCAGTGACTTATTTTCTCAATTTGCTCATTTGCCTCATACTCAATATTTTGCATGATAAAGTGCATTTCACTATCAAATACAAATGATAGCATCTCCTTTATAATGAAAATGCCCTCAGAGGAACATTAAAACAATTTATGTGAAAATAATTTATGTTTAAAATGTCATTAAATTAGCTGTGAAATAAATGATAAATATTTGAAATCAATAATCTTTTTATTTCCCAATTTTGTCTTAAATGGGGGAGTAATTTGAGGAATGGAATAAGTTCCAAGTAACACAACTCGTTTGGTCTCCTCCTGACATCACCATAGCCCTGACAGAAAAGTTAATTCACAATGCAGAATGAGCTATATGTATGCATGTAAAGAAAATCTCTTTCAGGTAGGGCATAGCCACAAATTAATAAAAAACAAACACAAATTTTACTATGAACTTGTTATTTCAGAAATATTCCCTGGTGGCAAAAACACACTGAATCATTTTATTTTCCCTCACCCTTGTCAACAATACATTGCTCTTGGAAATGAGAAGAAATAAGTTTTAGATAAATTATGCATCCACAGTAACCTTTCAAATACACCATAAATTAAGATATATCACACCCATCTCATATTTTCAATGTATTAAAATTTCCATTGTACCACTTCTAAGGATAAGTGTATTCAGAGGACTATGTTTTCTTTGTTTTTTAATATATATTTTATTTAAGTTATTCAAGTGCCATATATTTCCTTTATAGCATTAGAGGAACATAGTGGCACTTCCCCATCTGCCCTCCCACCTGTGCTCCAACCCTTCCTGCCCTTCCTCTCATATTCCCAGTCTCAATTTTTACAATGATCATTTTTTAGTACACTTAATGCTCATAGAGTTCAAGCTACCCTAAGTAAAATATTTCAACAAATATTATGTGGAAAAAACAAAGCAATGCACAACAAAATACTGTTCCTAAATAAAGAAACAAGAACTAAAATCCATCATTGATTTTCAAAATGTCTGTTTCACTTCAATACACTTTAATCCCGGCACTCTATTCATGTCTCTGAGCAGGGAAAGCATAGGATATCTGTCTTCAGGATTGGCTTGTATCAAAAAGCATAATGGCTTCCAGTTGCCATCATCTTGTTGCACAACACAGGATTTCAGTTTTTTTTATTTCACCCTTGATCCAGCCATCTCACTCCTGGAAATTTACCCAAAATTCAAAAGAAATAACTATATGAAAGAGTTATCTATAACTCCATGTTCATTGCAGCATCATTCATAATAGCCAAGACATGGAATCAATACAGATGTCCATCAACTGATGACTGGATAAAGAAATTATGGTGTATGTATACACTATGGAGTACCTCTCAGAGGACTATGTTTTAAAGCAAATTGTCTTATGCATTTGGAAGATTTGTGGATTGAGCTTTTTGTAATACTGGAGTTTTTGTGAAACATTATCACATTTAATTTGTAAATATGTTTATAAGATTGAAATACCATGGTAATAATGCATATATTAAACACTCAGAATTTTAATACTGTTTACCTTTTTTTAAACTTTTATTTAATGAATATAAATTTCCAAAGTACAGCTTATGGATTACAATGGCTTCCCCCCCATAACGTCCCTCCCACCCGCAACCCTCCCCTTTCCCACTCCCTCTCCCCTTCCATTCACATCAAGATTCATTTTCGATTCTCTTTATATACAGAAGATCAGTTTAGCATATACTAAGTAAAGATTTCAACAGTTTGCTCCCACACAGAAACATAAAGTGCAAAATACTGTTTGAGTACTAGTTGTAGCATTAAATCTCAATGTACAGCACACTAAGGACAAAGATCCTACATGAGGAGTAAGTACATAGTGACTCCTGTTGTTGACTTAACAAATTGACACTCTTGTTTATGGCATCAGTAATCAATCTAGGCTCTTGTCATGAGCTGCCAAGGCTACGGAAGCCCCCTGATTTCACTGACTCTGATCATATTTAGACAAGGCCATGGTCAAAGTGGAAGTTCTCTCCTCCCTTCAGAGAAAGGTACCTCCTTCTTTGATGACCCATTCTTTCCACTGGGATCTCACTCGCGGAGATCTTTCATTTAGGTGGTTGTTTTTGTTTTTTGTTTTTTTGTTTGTTTGTTTGTTTGTTTGCCAGAGTGTCTTGGCTTTCCATGCCTGAAATAGTCTCATGGGCTTTTCAGCCAGATCTGCATACCTAAAGGGCTAATTCTGAGGCCAGAGTGCTGTTTAGGACATCTGCCATTCTATGGGTCTGCTGTGTATCTCACTTCCCATGTTGGATCATTCTCTCCCTTTTTGATTCTATCAGCTAGTATTTGCAGACACTAGTCTTGTTTCTGTGATCCCTTTGGTTCTTAGTCCTATCATTATGATCAATTGTGAACAGAAATTGATCACTGGGACTAGTGAGATGGCATTGGTACATGCCACCTTGATGGGATTGAATTGGAATCCCCTGGTATGCTTCTAACTCTACCGTTTGGGGCAAGTCAGCTTGAGCATATCCCAAATTGCACATCTCTTCCCTCTCTTATTCCCACTCTTATATTTAACAGTGATCACTTTTCAGTTAAGTTTCAGCACTTAAGAAGAATTGTGTATTGATTACAGTATTCAACCAAAGGTATTAAGTAGAAAAAAACAAAAAAAAAATACTAAGAGGAATAACATATTAAGTTGCTCATCAACAGTCAGGGTGAGGGCTGATCAAGTCACCGTTTCTCATAGTGTTCATTTCACTTTAACAGGTTTCCTTTTTGGTGCTCAGTTAGTTGTCACCTATCAAGGAGAACAAGTGTTATTTATCCCTTTGGGATTGGCTTATTTCACTCAGCATAATGTTTTCCAAATTCCTAACAGGGATCAGTTTTCAGTTAAAATTTAAACACCTAAGAATAATTGTGTGTTAATTGCAGAACTCTGTAATACTATTTACCTTTTAAAATCTTGTTTACATATTTAATTTAACTTTATAAGTAATTACATAACATCTCTCTCTATCATTGGTCTATTTTATCAATGTTTTTCAAACTTAGCAATATTGATACCTTGGGTTGGTTGTTTTTGTTATACAGATGTTGGACAAAGTAGGATTTTAGGAATTTAAATGGTTTCTAATAATTAGGATAAACTGCAGCCAATCTCCCAGCAGTGACAAAGAAAATGTCTTGGATATATAATTTGGTGAGTAAAATCAACCCAAGTAGAGAACAATTAACCTATACATGTCTATGTCTCTTCTGTACAAACACAAACACACACATACACACAAATATCCTTATCTGTGACAGATTGGTCTATTTTCAAATATCATAAATTGGAAAGTTTGTATGTATCTTTTAATGGTTTTGTGTAATAAAAAATTCACCATTTAAAACAGAAAAATAATTGAATGCGATGATATCTTTATCTGGTATAGGTTTTCTGATCAACCTGGATGGAAAAACACAACCTCACAGTGGTGAAGGAATTCATTCTGATGGGAATCACAGATCGCCCTGAGCTGAAGGCCCCATTATTTGCATTGTTCCTCATCATCTATCTGATCTCAGCAGTGGGTAACCTGGGTATGATCATCCTCACCAAGATAGACAGCAGGCTACAAACACCCATGTACTTTTTTCTCAGACACCTGGCTATTACAGATCTTGGTTACTCTACAGCTGTGGGACCCAAAATGTTAGTAAATTTTGTTGTGGAGCAAAACATAATATCCTATTATTTTTGTGCTACGCAGCTAGCTTTCTTTCTCCTGTTCATTGTTTGTGAACTTTTTATTTTGTCGGCAATGTCCTATGACCGCTATGTGGCCATCTGTAACCCTCTGCTCTACACAGTCATCATGTCAGAAACGGTATGTCACATACTGGTGGCAATCCCCTATCTCTACTGCACATTTGTGTCTCTTCTAGTCACCATAAAGATCTTTAATTTACCCTTCTGTGGTGACAATGTCGTTAGTCATTTTTACTGTGATAGTCTCCCCTTGCTATCTTTGCTCTGCTCAAATACACACGAAATAGAGTTGATCATTCTGACCTTAGCAGCTTTTGATTTGATTTCATCTCTGCTGGTGGTCCTTGGGTCTTACCTGCTGATCCTAAGAGCCATTCTCAGGATGAACTCTGCTGAGGGCAGACGCAAAGCTTTTTCCACCTGTGGTTCTCACCTGACAGTGGTCACCGTATTCTATGGGACTTTGATATTTATGTATGTGCAACCCAAATCTACTCATTCTTTTAACACTGATAAAGTGGCTTCCATATTTTACACCTTGGTTATACCCATGCTGAATCCTTTGATATACAGTTTAAGGAACAAAGATGTTACTTGTGCCCTAAAAAGGACATGGAATAATGTGCGCAGTATTTTTTCTTCAAGTGTGCATACAACATGATTTATGTAAGTTACATTGTGTGTGTCGGTCTCTGCTCTGTGTGCCTCTAAAATCAGTAAGAAGAACAAATAGGTTCAATATATGTTTCCTATTTTCTTGCATATGCTCTGTTTGGCCTATTGCACTGCTGCTCATAGATGAATAAGCAAAATAATAAAAATATTTGCATTTTTTCTAGGGATAGATGGAGTGTTAAACATAATCGCAATTTTATAGAATATTAGATCATATCACGTGGAAATGAAATTGAGCAACAAAGTGATTTTGCTGTTGGGGAGTTAGGAACTGTGGTAATTCAGAAAGAATTATGAGGAGTCTTGTGACTTATGACCTGTCAGAGTAGAATTTTTAGTTTCATGTCTGTGTGTATGTCAGCTGTTTCTATATCAACTCCCATAACTTTCTTGCTATATTTGGAGTTGTATCTAAAATCAGTTATTTACGTGACCTGTGATGATTTTAATGGTTGTAAATGTACTGAAATAAAAATTATCCAAACATTGGAATATAATTACTTTCTTAACAATGTGAGTTGAACATATTTCATTATTCAATGATTCAAATATTGTAGTAAGCATCTGACTTTGTCTTAGCCTTCTAGTTTTGACACTAGGGGACATATCAGTTTAGATAGATTTTTTAAAATTTATATAAGTTCTCAGGTTAGTGTTTTTACTATAATATTTGACCCTCATTATTAAATGATTTTTTGTTTCATATATTTGTTTCTTTAATTATTTTAGTAACTGGCTTCCCATATTTTATAATGTGCTCAAGCGTTTTCATAATTTGAGCAGTGATGTATATTCTATGATGAATTAAATTTTTGGCTCACTTTCTTTGTGTTTACATATCTCAATTTTGAATAATTGTTGAAGATTAACTATTTTTTTTGCTTTTTCCCCATTTAAATACTTCCATCAATTGTTGTGATATGAGAGACAAAAAGAAAACAATCAGATTATTGTACAATATCATATTTCTAGTCCATCGTTGGGAAGTGTTTCTTGGTGGTTATAGACTTAAACTATCACAAGTGAGGTCTGATGTGTAGGCAAAGATGTAATTATCTTGCCTAACACTGGACAGAATTGTTCCGTGTAACTCCATACAATGTCTCATGAAAATTTGCTAACTTAAAAAAAATCCTAAGATATTTTCTTAGTTTATCATAGTGAAATAAAATTCCACATGCTATCAATGCAAGTTGCTTAAATATCTTTTAATGGATTGAAATATAGAAGTATATAGTACATTGTTTATGAGGATAAATATCATCATATTGTTCATGCAATTAAAATGAATCTTTAAGACAGTCCTAGGAGCTACAGGTTAGTAATGATATTTCATACTTACTGGGTACTCTATGATAGATATTCTTCTAGGAGCTACAGTTTAGTAATGATATTTCATACTTATTGGGTACTCTATGATAGATATTCTTCTAGTCTACGTTAATTTGGTCATCACCACATCAGTAAATAGAGTTCATCAAGATATTAGGTATTGGAGCTAGGTTTCAAAGTGAGATTATCTGGGTCCAGATATTTTATTCTTAACAACCATCCAATATTGTCTCTTAATATTATTTTTCTTCTTCATTGATGTCAGTCTGAGATGATAAAGAGTGAAATCCCACATTGGCAGGTGTCAGATTAGAAGAGGAGACTCTCAGGGACTAGTTTAAAGATTAATAAATTCTGGGACTTTAATGTAGGGTGTGGTAACCCTGGTTTGTAATATTGCATTTTTACTTGAGTTTTGTTGAGTAGCAGCTTTAAAATATCCTTACCCACCCCATCCTTACACACATCCAAGCAGTAGGTAAATAGGAGTGGTGATTGAAATGTTAATTAATTCAGTTGTAGTAATCACTATATGTATACTCTAGACATGGAAATATATTTTATTTATTTGTTGAATATTCCAAATAAAATAAAGTATAATGAATGCCTAAGACTTTGCTAAGCATAGAAAATAAATTATACAAATATATAATTAATTAATAAATAATCTCGAAAACATCAGCTAACAATTCCATTTTAGATGAGTAACAGTGCTAATATAGAAAATCATTACAAACTGGATGGGTATAGATAGGTTGAACAGATTTTTAATAAATTATAGAGAAATTATTCACATTGAATACACAAGAATATTCTAAACAAGAAATAATCAACTTGTTTCCTTGATTTCTGTTCTGAGAAATTCGGCCACTTTTCAGAAAGGAAGCTTAAAGTGTAGCAGATTTTTTAAAAGGTTATTGCTGTTGATTCAAAGGGAGAAGTCTACCAGGGTGAAAAATAATAGAAAAATTCTCCTTCCCCAAAACGGTATGCCTGTGAGGCTTTAATGTATTCTCTATTATCATTTCTTTCTTGAAATTGAAACATTTTATGTGAGCCTCTACTATTTGGGGTAATAATTTAATAATAAGCACACTGGCTCCTATATTGTTGAGCTTCTGATGCAACAAAAATGAAAGCCACCATGCTCTAATATTAGAAAACTGATTTTGAATTATGCTGTTTTTATTAACCAGTATTTTTGAGCATTACTTACATGACCAAATAATATCTAAATGACACAATGGAGATAGAAGAAACACTGCAAATCCTTGTGAAGTTTGGACAATATATTATTCCTAGTTGGGTGGTTCATACAGGCTAGAATGAGAAGAATATTTTTCTCAAATAAAACGTAAGTTTCTCAAATAAAAAGAGCTTGATGATTATGAAATAATGAGTGGGTAAGAATTGTTATTTGGGGGACTGGTTTTGTGGTGCAGCCACCTGTGATGCTGACATCCCATATCATTTTGTAAGTTATGTTATCTTGGTACTTTTCTTATTAAAAATAAATATATTATAAATGCAAATTGAAATATATGTTAATATTGAGGGGATGGAAAATTTTAAATTTGTTTAATTACTAAAAAGTGGAAAAACTCCATGAAATCTGTGAGTGTAACAAGTCAATTAATGAAATTCTGTATACATTTTCAAATACAAGGAAACAAAAGTATTACTTTGTTATAAAGATTTATTTATTTTATTTGAAAGGCAGACTTACAGAGAGAGAGGGATGGAGACAGAGAGATCTTCCATCCACTGATTCACCCTGCAAATGACCACAATGGCTGCAACTGTCACATACCAAAGCCAGGAGCCAGGATCTTCTGCCAGGTCTATCACATGGGTGCAGAAGCCCAAGGACTTGGGCCATCCTCAGCTGCTTTCCAAGGCACATTAGCAGGCAGCTGGATAGGAAGTGGAGCAGCCAAGAAGTGAGGAATCAAACCAGCACCCAAATGGGATGCTGTCATTGTAGGAGCTGGTTTAACTTGCTACACCAGCGCGCTGGCCCCCAGAACTATTCATAAGTGCCACTCCTATATCAGGAGAAATAGCAATATTTCATAAGTATAATTGATTTTGAGTCACATAAATACTAATCATCAAATAAAATCTCATAAACTCCATTTCTCACTTGCCACATCCTACAAATGCCTGAAGTCATGCTAATGAACCAAGAACTTGGTAAAGTATGGGTGAGTGGGATTAACTGATTTTAGCTAACATCATATTTTTGAAATTTCACAAAGATATATTATTTTGTGATTTCAGTACTGAAGCCCAACTCATAGCCTTGGAAATACAAAGGAGGGAATTTAAAATTTGAGTTTCATTAGCTTCATGATATCTCTGCTCCTCCATTTAAGAATATCCACACAAATCGTCAGACAAAAATGGAAGTGCATTAAAAATCTGTGATAAAATAAAGCAAATAAAATAAATAAACGTAAAATAAAGTCTACCAATTATATATTAATATTTACAGAATTTTGTTATCAATGGACATATTGCAAACTAAAGTATCACTATTTTTGTGTGTGTGTGTGTTTTCTTTTTTTTTAACTTTTATTTAAAACCCTCCCTTTTCCCACTCCCTCTCCCCTTCCATTCACATCAAGATTCATTTTCGATTCTCTTTATATACAGAAGATCAGTTTAGCATATACTAAGTAAAGATTTCAACAGTTTGCTCCCACACAGAAACATAAAGTGAAAAATACTGTTTGAGCAATGGTGATAGCATTAAATCTCAATGTACAGCACACTAAGGACAGAGATCCTACATGAGGAGTAAGTGCACAGTGACTCCTGTTGTTGACTTAACAAATTGACTATTGAGAGATTTACCTATGCAATAACACAAGGAGCTATACTTTGGATAGGAAGTGATTGAATTATTTACTTTATTAGGTTACTAAAGAGAATAATTTTTTCAGGTTTTATTATTTATTTTATTTATTTGAAAGGCAGAGAGAGAAAGAAGGAGGCGCGATCAACTTCTGATTTTCTTCCCAATTGCCCACAACAACTTCGCCATCCTCAAAGATATTTTTTGAGTACTTATTTATTTATTTGAAAGGCAGAGTTACAGAAAGGCAGAGGCAGAGGCAGAAGCAGAGGCAGAGAGGTCTTCCATCCACTTGTTCACTCCCCAGATGGCTTCAATGGTCAGAGCTGGGCCAATCTGAAGCCAGTGCCTAAGAGCTTCTTCTGGTTCTCCCACATGAATGCTGGAGCCCAAACATTTGGACCATCTTCTAATGCTTTCCCAGGCCATTAGCAGGGTGCTGGAGCAGAAGTGGAGCAGCCGGGTCTCAAACCGGCACCTGTATAGGATGCCCACCCATGTGGGATGCAACATTGCAGGTGGCAGCTTTACCGGCTACGCCACAGCGACAACCCCCAAAATGATATTTTAATAGTTTTGCCAAAACAGCTGTTCTGAGAATTATTTTTCTTTCCCCCAATATAAGTAAAATCTCCACTCTTCCTGTAAATATTATAATTTGTTTGGGTAATGCTGCATGAAATATTTTAACAGCTCCTCTGCTTTTGGTGTTTTTTTCCCCCAACAACCTGACTACACTTAACAGGCCAAAAGATCCTGACAGGAATGATTGAATTCATTCTGTAGTCACAAGGCAGCCTGAGCTGTGGCTTCCCTTCCTGCAGGTCTCCCTCACCACCATCACAGCAATGGGGAACCTGATCATTTTGAAGAAGCTGAACTCCCCTGCACTTATGCATTCTTACGTCAAGTACTTGCTGCCTTTGATTGATTGATCTTGGAAAGTTCACTGCTATTTATCCCAAGATGCTGGTAATTTTTTGTTTGTTTGTTTTTGTATCAAAATACCATTTGCTTTAATGGCTGTACCACACAGATGAACTTCTTCCTTAAGACCTATTGATGTGGTCATCTATAGCCCTCTGCTCTAAGATGTTGTCATGTCTCAGAGACTTTATCATGTACTGGTTGACATTCCATACCTCCATTAATACCTGTCAGGCTCTGATGATCACTATTAATTATGGATCAAACGTCATCTGTCATTTCGACTAGGATACTGTTCCATTGTTTAATAGTCTATATGGAATATCGTTCTGATAAACTATAATAAACACAAATATCACTTGTGAGTCTTTGTGATAGATGTAAGTACATTAGTTTTGGCTACACAGCACAAATGGAGCAAAGAACTTAAACACATAAATTTTCCCCTGTTTTATTCAGCTAAAGGAATCATAATGCTTTAGATACCAATTTCCTGGCACTACATTACCTTTATTATGATGCAGCATTTCCTTTTCTTACTCACAGAAGTAAGTGGCAGTGTTCACAGAATCTCATTTTCCACCCACTTTAAATACTTATCATGCTCTACATTAATAAATTATTTTTTCAATTTTTTAAAATGAGTATATTCTCAGTTTTGTTTCCATTGCATATTCTGATGCCAAAACACAGTGCAAATAAAAGAATCCCTAGAAGACAACCTATATTTAGATAAAATGTTGTTGTTACCATCGTTGTTTTGTAAATCTTTTGCCAATCTCTGCCTTTTGATTGAGATCTATTTCATTTGCTTATAAAGTAATGATAGATAATGAAGAACATATTTTTGACAATGTTATTTGTTTCTTATATGGCATATATTTTTGTTGTTATTATTAACATTTTCCTTCATTACAAGTTCCTGCTTGAGTTTCTTGCCGAACTTTAAAATATGTAGGTATGCACTGACTGCCCAAAAATCACATAAAAATGGCACATGAAAGCTGAACAATTCCCAGGGATTACACTGGAAAGGGAGACATTTGATTCCAAAAAAGCCAGATTATACTGTTCTCATTCCATGCTTGGATAATCTGTGGAGAACTCAGGGGAAAAGTTCTTTTGGATCCCTTTAATAGCTTGAAAATAATTCTCAAATAGAGACTTTGGAAGTTTGTTTAAAACATTCCTAAGGAAAATAATACAAAACTAAACAACAAACTAAACTAAATTTCACAATCATTATCATAAAAGTCACAATGTGCAGTATCTAATCACATAAACTAGAAATATCAGAAAACCAAAGCATGTAACTTTATTGAGGAGATAATAGTTTTACTGATCTGAAACTATTTTAAAACTTACTGAATAAGAGTGAAATAAACAAAATTTCATTTTATTATTTTAAAGCCCTTGCCTATATCCATGCTGAACTGTGGTCTTTTAAATTTTTATTTGCTGAACTCTTTATTTAGTGGAGAATTAAGTCTTTGTAAACATAAATTTAAAATGTTACCTCAAAAATTTAAAAATTAAAATATTTAGAAATACATATTCTGAAATGGCAGTGGTGAGAAAATCAGCAGGTAAGGACATTGTAAGGCTACTATTAATATTTTCAAAATACTAGATAACAAGATCTGTAGAGAAGAATATACAATATCAGATATAAGCAAATGTTTCTTGAAGGAGAATACTGAGTATCAAATATTAAAAAAGAAAAATGACTTAATTCAAAAATAGTACCATATAGATTACACACAATGAAGTGAGAAATAATCTCAAATACTGAACAAAATCCATGAAAAATACTCTCAATAATCTGCAGAATAATAGTGTCACCTTTCAAATTAATTTTAGACAAAAGAGGAAAGGAAACATTATAAAGAACAGAAAGAAATGGGAAAAAAACTTCAAGCAGCATAAATACAAAGAAAAATACACCAAAGTGGCATCACAATAAAATTTCTGAAAACCATGGATAAAGAAATTTTTGGAAACAACCAGAGATAGATGACTTATTATAAATACATGATGAAATGGTTGCCTTGCAGAAACCAGACAGTGTTTTATCTCAACCTATATATTTATATATTATATATATAACTTTTATTCACAATGTTAAATTATCAAGTATTTTGAAAATATTAATAGTCTTATAATGTTCTTATCTGCTGGTTTTCTCATCACTGCCATTTCAGGATATATATATATATATGTATATCCATCAAAATACCCTTTAGCAATGAATGTAGTTTGAAATATCACATATTGTGGCAGTGTTCATTCTTCCATTTACTCATAAACTGTGGGAGGGGTGGATTTGGAGGGGAGTGAGTTTACCAGATATTGTGTAACTGAATTTCTGGCAAAGATTTATTAAGTGCTATTTCCAGTGTTTAGTGACATTGCATACTTTATTTTGTTCAGTTAGACTTCACTGTGAGAATTTTTGACTTTTCCTAATGGAACATTCAGAGGATAATTAACAGATAGACAGCACTTCCTCAGGTAATTACCTGTAATTTGTTTATCTTTCAATGCATATTAAAACTTTCACAAAATGAGTCTCAGAGGAGTAAAAGAAATTTAAATCCATTCTGAATCAACTTGTGAGGATTAAACGCAGGAAGCTAAAGCAGCTTATCTACTACAGTAAGTAGAACCATTGATCTTTGAAAATTTCCAAGAGCATATAGCTTAAACTGGGGCCCCATCAAACATCTTGGATAAAGTTTTCTTTCTTTGCAATACACTTTCTGTCACCAATACTATTAATGTCAAGATAAACTAATTATACTTCCAGTACTCCATAGTTTTCATTACTTATAAAACTTTGGTTTTACAATTAACTACTGATTCAGTTATCAATTTAACAAGAGTTTTTATCATTATATTCCTAGTGTTTCTCCTGTTCATTCTTCATTTTCTATCTACTCAGGATGTCCTTAATGGAGAGAGAGCACTGTACTGTGTTTATGAGAATATATTCTGAATGATTTTATTTGAATCCTGAAGCCACCAATTATGATCAGAGTAATCTTGTTAAGTTATCCAACTCTCTGTGTTTCAATTTCTCATTTCAAGTGGAGATACTACTACTTACTTCTTGAGTAATTATGTAGATGATACAAGTTAATATCTGTAAGTGTTTTGGAATTTGGCCTGCATACAATGAATTCTGTTTCTTGATGTTCAATTCTACTCTTTTTTTTTTCCACTGGACCTCTTTTTGTGATTCTCTATTAAGTGATCATAAGTAATCAGAATTGTCAGGTCTCTGTGCAGCAGACTGGGATAATGACAAATGTGGCAAATGCAGACAAATAGGTTTCTGAGAAATTCTAAGATTAACACATGGCATTAGTTTTTGTAAAAGATAAAGAAATTGAATTTATAGTGAGAAATTTTAAAACACTTACTTATAAGAAGTTTATCACAACTTGATTGATTACCAATAATTTGGAAAGTATTTTCTTTGCTTTGGTCCTTTAAATAGCCATGATAGTTGGCAATAGGTAAGGTTTATTGTTTGGATATCGATAATGTTTGTATAAATTACTTTAAAAATTCACAAGTTGAATTAAAATAGCTATTTTCTTGCTTTTTATTTTTTAAAACTTCTATTAATATAAAGAGAACAGATTTTATGTATTTCATAGATACAGTTCTAAGAAGATAACCATATTTCCTTCCTTCCCTCCCTCAATCTTCAAGACTTGAGATAAAAAGAAATAAGTCATAGAGCAACATTAAAACAACAACGTCAAAATCTCTCTCCCTTATAATTTCAAATATATGAGTGCAACTGTGTGTGGTTTGGGCATGATGAGAGCCGGAGTTTCTGCTTTTCATTTTCAATGAACGAAATGTCTCTTTATCACATTTATCTTGTTGTGAATTCTCTTAAAGGATAGCATCTCAGATATATTAAGTGTTGATGTTATACTTTATCCAGGTTACAAGGATGAAGCACATTGAGAAACTCAATCTTACTGCTGGGACGCAGGTTACTGAATTCATTATCATGGGGATCACCGATAACCCTGGACTGCAGGCGCCACTCTTCGGAATCTTCCTCATCATATACTTGGTCACAGTGATGGGCAATCTGGGCATGATTATACTGACCTATTTGGACTCCAAGCTCCACACCCCTATGTACTTTTTCCTTAGACATTTGTCAGTTACTGATCTTGGTTACTCTACTGCCATTGGCCCAAAGATGATGGTCAATTTTGTGGCAAACAAAAATACTATTTCCTACAATTTGTGTGCCACCCAGCTAGCATTCTTTGAGATCTTCATCATCACTGAACTGTTTATCCTATCAGCAATGGCCTATGATCGCTATGTGGCCATTTGCAAACCACTTGTATACATGGTTATCATGGAGGAGAAAGTGTGTTGGGTGCTGGTTCTTATTCCTTATCTCTATAGTACATTTGTGTCACTATTGCTCACAGTTAAGCTATTTTCATTGTCCTTCTGTGGCTCTAACATCATCAGGTATTTTTACTGTGACTGTCTCCCTCTCATATCTATGCTCTGTTCAGACACTCATGAATTAGAATTGATCATTTTGATCTTCTCAGGCTGTAACTTGCTCTCCTCCCTCTTGATTGTTCTGGTATCCTACATGTTTATCCTTGTAGCTATCCTCAGAATGAACACAACAGAGGGGAGGTACAAAGCCTTCTCAACCTGTAGCTCTCATCTAACAGTAGTGATCGTGTTTTATGGGACATTATTGTTCATTTATCTGCAACCTAAATCAAGCCACACCTTTGATATTGACAAAATGGCTTCTGTATTTTACACCCTAGTGATCCCTATGCTGAATCCACTGATTTACAGCCTACGGAACAAAGAAGTAAAAAATGCACTGAAAAGAACTTTAATGAATCTGATTAAAATGCACACATGATGCCCTAATATTCAGATGCACAATTGAACTCACAAACCATTTTCTAGTAATCTGTGAGACTAATCATAGCATCAAAGAGTAGAAATAGTTTCCCAGCCTAAGTTTCTTCTTTTTTCTGAGTGAAAAATTCCCTCTTCTATCAGCCTGTACCCTTCTCAATCTCAATAGAATAAATAAATATTGTGGCTAGATAATACAAAAAAAACCTCTAAGTGATTTTCTTTTTTTTTTAAATAAGAGTAAATCTTTCTTAATATAAAATGGTTTTCAGAATGTGCCACACAGCAAATCTGACTGAATGCTATTTGGAAGAGACAGATTTAAACAAAAACATCTGGGCCGGTGCCGCAGCTCACTAGGCTAATCCTCCGCCTTGCGGTGCCAGCACACCGGGTTCTAGTCCCGGTCAGGGTGCCGGATTCTGTCCTGGTTGCCCCTCTTCCAGGCCAGCTCTCTGCTGTGGCCAGGGAGGGCAGTGGAGGATGGCCCAAGTGCTTGGGCCCTGAACCCCATGGGAGACCAGGATAAGTACCTGGCTCCTGCCATCGGATCAGCGCGGTGTGCAGGCCGCAGCACGCCAGCCGCGGCGGCCATTGGAGGGTGAACCAACGGCAAAAGGAAGACCTTTCTTTCTGTCTCTCTCTCTCACTGTCCACTCTGCCTGTCAAAAAAAAAAAAATTGGAAAATTTGAGAATTAAATACATACCAGAGAAACAGAAACAGAAGGCAGAAATGGGTATGTTAAAATCACTTAACATGCAAATCAAGATGAAGATCATAAAATGAGGAAAGAAGGATGTTTTAATATGGAAGGGGTGTAATCCAGTGAAAATGAATTTATAAATATAAACACTCAGTAATATAAATCCTTACTGTGTTTCTGTATTTGCAAGACAAATATGTGGCATATATTTTTTCTGTACATGATTTATTTTGTTCACCATAATGCTCTCCAGTTTCATCCATCTGATGCAAATGCCAGGCTTTCATTATTTTTTTATTGCTGAGTAACATTTCATTTTGTGTGTATACTGAATTTTCTTATCCAGTCATACACAGCTTAGATCTAGGCTGGTCCCCTAACTTTGATATTGTGAAATGTGCAGCATTAAATATGGGAGTACAGATATATCTTTCCTATGTGGCTCTCATTCCAGGATAGGGTAGCTGGGTCACAAGGTAGATCTATTTTGTGTGTGTGTTTGAGAAAACTTCATGCTTTTATCCGCAATGGCTTTTTTTATTTATTTATTTATTTATTTATTTATTTATTTATTTTTTGACAGACAGAGTGGACAGTGAGAGAGACAGAGAGAAAGGTCTTCCTTTTGCCGTTGGTTCACCCTCCAATGGCTGCCGCGGCTGGCATGCTGCGCTGATCCGAAGCCAGGAGCCAGGTGCTTCTCCTGGTCTCCCGTGGGGTACACTCCCGGGCCATAGCAGAGAGCTGGCCTGGAAGAAGGGCAACCGGGACAGAATCCGGCGCCCTGACCGGGACTAGAACCTGGTGTGCTGGCACCGCTAGGTGGAGGATTAGCCTGTTGAGCCGCAGTGCCGGCCTCACAATGGCTTTAATAGTTTTCTCTCCATCAATGGTGTATTAAGGTTTCCTTTTCCAAAAAACTTGACCAGCATTTGTTACTTTTATTCATTTTGAGAATAGTCATTTTCACTTTCATTGTGATTTTTATTTGCATTTCATGATGGCCAATGATACTCAGCATTTTTCCTTCTATTTGGAATCATCCATATTTCTTCTTTTGAAAAGTGTTCATTCACATTCCTCTTAACTACATGGTTTGTTGTTGAACTTTTGTATTCCTTATGTAGTCTAGATATTAATTTCCTTATTCATATGAAAAGTTTGAAATGTTTTCTCTGATTCTGTCTATTATCTCTTCAATTTTGATTTTTTTCATTGCTTTGTAGAAGCTTTTCAGTTTAATAAAATCAGATTTTTCTATTTTTTTTTAATTTATTGCTTCTGCTTTTCGGCTCTTACCTAACAAAGTATTGCTTATGCCAACATCTTGGAGTACTTTCTGTATGTTTCATAATTTTTGTCTTAGGTTTACATCTTTGATCCATTTTGAGTTGAATTTTGTCTAAGTTGAAAGGTCAGGGTTTTTTCAAAATTCAGCATTTGGAAATCCAGTTTTCATAGCATTACTTATTGATGAGGCTGCCTTTCCCCAGAAACTATTTTAACACTTTTTTTCAAAGATAAGTTTGTTGTAAATTCATGGATTTACTTCTGGGTGTTTTATTCTCTTCTATTTGGTCTACGTGTATTTTTTTATGCCAATGCAATTCTGTTTTTGCTATAGTATCCCTGAAAAATGTATTGAAACCTGATACAGTGATGCCTCCAGCTTTGTATCTGTTTAAATTACTTTGACAAGTAAGGATCTTTTGTATTTCTGCATGAATTTTAGGATTATTTTCTAATTCTGTGAAGAATTTCTTTGGTATTTTGATGGGAATTCACTGAATCCATATATTGCTTTGGGTAGTGTGGACTTTTTGAGTATGTTCATTCCTCTAATCCATGAACATGAAAGGCCTTTTCACTTTTTTGTATCTTCCTCAACTCGTTTCATTACTGTTTTGCAAATTCCTTTGCAGTGGCCTTCACATACTTAGATAAATTTATTCAAAACTTTTATTTTTTGTAGCTAATGTGAATGAGAGTACTCTCATAAATTCTTTCTTAGTGAGTTCATGATTGCCATATAAAAATGCTACTGATTTTTTGTGTGCTGATTTTGCAACTTCACTGAATTCACTTATTCAAATAGTTTCTTGATGGAATTTTTCCTATATGTGTAGAATCATGTCACTTAAAGTTAATTTTCTAGGTTATATGGAAATCTATATAAATTAGC
This sequence comes from Oryctolagus cuniculus, assembly GCF_964237555.1. NCBI lineage: Eukaryota > Metazoa > Chordata > Mammalia > Lagomorpha > Leporidae > Oryctolagus > Oryctolagus cuniculus. The sequence continues at coordinate 15,730,744 of NC_091432.1, read as the reverse complement.
CTAATAAAGATTTGGTCAGACTTTCAGAAAAAAAAAAGTCTTAGGTTGATAAACTGGAACAAAATTAACTAGAAAATTAGTAATAGGTATTTCATAGAAGTCACCAAGCATTAAATAAGAAACATGATTGAACCATGAAAAATGTGTAGACTAGAGAGAAGCAGAGTAAAATGTGAGTATAACTCAGCATGCAAATCTGTTTCCAAAATCTGTGCTAAGTAGGAAATAAAGCATTCTACTTCAGATTTAGATTTATAATTAGATTACCAATATTTGATATGTCAAGGATTAGGTGAACATCTGTGAAGATTTTATTAGGAGCCATGAAATAAATACGGCATGAATTTAGATCCTCTTTGCCAGATCCTCACACCATAGCACAATGATTAATGATAGCTTACTGTTAAGATGACTTACAATTGATAACTTTAAGAAAAATGAATGATCTGCTAATAGAATGACATCAATGACCTGAAAAAATCTGTGGAGGTGAAAACATGTATTAAAGGTAACCCACATATTCAAGGTTTAATTGCATTTTTATGTGCGTCCGTTTTGGTCTCCTTTAGGAGCATGAATACAGAGTGAGAAGAGTGACAATACTTGGTTCACTGCCCAAGTTCCCACAATAGCAAGACTGACCAAGACTGAAACTAGGAACCTGGGACTCTATCTAGGTCTCACACACGAGTGGCAGGAACCCAAGTACTTGAGCTATAGTCTGCTGCCTCCCAGGGTGTGCATAAGCAGTAAGCTGATTTAGAAGTGGAGATGGTACTCTATCCCAAGCACTCCTTTATGGGATGCAAGTATCCCAAGCAACTGCTTTAATCCACTGTGCCAAAATACTCATGCTTGATATTAATACATAGTTCACATTAATTCCTATGTTCAGTCCTAAGGACCATCCACTTTTAAGTAACTACTCGAAAGTGCTTAATGTGAATCTATTTGTGCATGCATTCTTATAAAGTAGACATTACTGTTCCATGTGAGTGCATTTATACTTTATAGAAATGTCACCATGGCATATTTGTTCACCATAAATTTTAATTTAAGGCATGTAGGGGGCAATCTTGTCTCTCTCTCTCTCACACACACACACAGAATGACTCTTCAATAAGTTCATAGAAGGGTATATAATTAAAAAATTACACAAAAATTTCAAAATGTTTTACACAAAGACAAACTTGTTTATTTAGTCAAATTTTCAATAAACTCTTTGAAGTTATCACATATATCCAGATTTTATATATATATGATATTTCTATAAATGATGTATGGAATGTCTATACATATACATAAGTATAACTTTTGGATTGTAGCAATTTTCCCCCCATAACCACCCTCGCACCCACAAACCATCCCATCTCTTATTCCCTCTCCCATATCATTCTCCATTAAGATTCATTTTCAATTATCTTTATATACAGAAGATCAACTTAGTATATATTAAGTAAAGATTTCAATGGATTGCACCCACACAGACACACAAAATATAAAGTACTGTTTGAAGACTAGTTTTACCATTAATTCACATAGTACAACACATTAAGGACAGAGATCCTACATGCAGAGTAAGTGCACAGAGACTCCTGTTGGTGATTTAACAATTGACACTCTTACTTATGACGTCAGTAGTCACCCGAGGCTCTTGTCATGAGCTGCCAAGGCCATGGAAGCCTCTTCAGTTCGCCAACTCCGATCTTCTTTAGACAAGGCTGTAGTCAAAGTGGAAGTTCTCTCCTCCCTTGCAGAAAGGTCTTACTCCAAAGGCATATGCCTTACTAAAAATTTTTGTCAATGAATGCATGCAAAAAAGCCATGTGTGTACATTTTTTGGTGTTCTAAAAATTGCATTTGTATTTCAGGAAATTTATAGACATGTCCAAACATAATACAAAGGCTTTATTTTACAATAGCATGTTCGACTCTTCTCCAGTAGTTGTTTCTTTTCTTTTCTGAAATGTAAGCACAAAGGAAATAAGTAAAAGGATAATTTTATTTCTTGAGGAATGCATTTGGAGGACACATCCTTAACGTCCACTTTACCCCATTCTTTGAAATAATGACTATGCGTATTTGGTTTTTCAAGTAAAATGGGGAGGAGCAGTTTCTGGCAGTGAGGGTGGTTTAATAAACATGGTATGTGTGCTAGTTTCACTTCTAGCCCATCAACTGCCATCTCAAAAAGTCTGTGCAATAATGAGCTGAGAATTGAAATGAGGTACTTGGACAATAACACACTAATATCAGTGTCCCTTATCTGTCTTTGAATTGAACTCATTTCAATAACATTGGCTCAAACTCCCAAGAAGAAAACACAAAGGGTGTTCCTTTAGATTCCTACAGGGATGCTTTGTTAAAGAGCACATCCCTGGTGCCATCTTCCCCAAGGGTATAAAAAGCAATGTGAGGATCCTGGAATCACCTGTCTCTCAGAATTAGGGTCTAAGTGTTTAGAGACCCAGCCACCCACTTTGCTACAGCTGCGAAGAGACACTCACTAACAACCTGAATTAGATTCTCCCTTCGAGGTGGGTAGGAAGTATTGATCTCATTCTTGTTTATTAGTCTTTTTAAACAATTCAAAGCCATCTCTTAAAATGAACCATTTCACTTTTATTTTAGAAAGCACTTGGAATTATATTTAATCAAAGAACATAATGTTTAAACTTATGTCACTTTCTAAGATTTATGACTGATTTTGAAATACAAAGTGTCAATTTTTTTCCTAATTAAAATGGGCATCATTATGCCTTACATACTTAAGCAAATTTTATCTTTACTGAAATGATGGGTGTTTGCTCACTAATATTGTTTTATTTTAGTTTTATGTTTGCAATGTTATCTAAATTTAAAAATGAATGTTTTAGAGGATAACCTGTGAATAGAAATAGGATACACATCTACTGAAAATCTCAAAATGTAACTATAGATCACCAATATTCTAAGGAAAAAGTACATACATCTCATAACATACATATGCATGCATATATATACATTTATATTCAATACAGAAATGGAAATGTTTAGATAAGTCATTTATTTTACAGGAGAAATCTGCCAACATTTTAGCTGAGTAAACGGATTCCATTAGATATCAAAAAGATAACATACCATTTAAGGAGAGTCATTTGTGTATGCAGGAGGAAGATGTGATATGAAAACTGCAAAGGGGATAGTGCTGTGGCATAGCGAGTAAAGCCGCTGCCTGCAGTACCAGCATCCCAAATGGGCACCGGTTCAAGTCCTGGTTGCTCCACTTCTGATCCAGCTCTCTGTTATGGCCTGGGAAAGCAATAGAAGATGGTTCAAGTCCTTGGGTCCCTGTACCCAGGTGGAGACCCTGAAGAAGCTCCTGGTTCCTGGCTCCTGACTCCTGGCACCTGGCTCCTGGCTCCTGGCTCCTGGCTTCAGATCTCCTGGCTTCAGATCGGTGCGGCTCCAGCCATTGTAGCCATCTGAGGAATGAACCATCAGATGGAAAAACTCTCTCTCTTTTGTACCTCTGCCTCTCTGTAACTTGAATTTCAAATAAATAAATAAATCTTGGGAAAAAAAAAAAAACTACAGAACCCTAGATTCCTGTTTTGATAAAACAGAAAATCTATCACATTATCAACAGGAAAATTCCTGGTCCCCCTTAGTTCACCTGACCTAAAATACAATCCTCTAAAATGAACTTTGTTTTTAATTTCCTTTGCACTGTAATCCCAAGATAAGACAGCTGGACTTAATTGAAGTAGAATATGAATGAGTAATGAGCATATTAGGAGTTTTGTTTACAAATTGAAATAGATTTTTAATCACCCTACCATGATCTGGGTTGGCATTTCACAAGCACTTGCAACCCTAACTATACCAGTATATTGCAGATTTAAATATTAGTTGGCCTATGTGGTAGAAATATGCTTCATAAGCAGCTAAAGCTTAAAATGTCAAAAACACCATTCTGATCACTTGTTCCATCTTACTTCTAGAATTCTGACACCCAAACAATGGGAAACTGAACTTATTAGACCTAAAATCTCGAGTTGAGTAACTGAAGCAGATTAATACATAATTCAAGGAACCTTCAACAAGTAATTGACTTTGCTATCTAATAGCAACCCCAGAAAATAAGTCTTAAAGTTAGTAACCACTTCTTTTCTTCCTCAAACAGATGAAGTTCCCACTCCTGCATGGCTCCTGGAAATTTGAGCCAGGTCACTGAATTTATTCTTATAGGAGTCTCAGAGCGTCCAGAGCTGCAGCTCCCCCTCTTCTGTGTGTTCCTGGTGATCTATGGGCTGACCGTGGTGGGGAACCTGGGCATCATCACCCTCACCAGCGTTGACTCACGACTTCACACCCCCATGTACTTCTTCCTCCGACATTTGGCTATCATCAACCTGGGCAACTCTACAGTCATTGCTCCTAAAATGCTGATCAATTTTTTAATGAAGAGGAAAACTACATCCTACTATGAATGTGCCACTCAGCTGGGTGGATTCTTGGTTTTCATTGTGTCTGAGATCTTCATGCTGGCCGTGATGGCTTATGACCGCTATGTGGCCATTTGTAATCCCCTGCTCTACATGGTGGTGGTATCTCGGCAGATTTGCCTGCTGCTCGTTTCCCTGACTTATCTCTATGGCCTCTTCACAGCTATCATGGTTTCATCTTGTGTGTTCTCTGTGTCTTATTGTTCCTCCAATGTCATCAATCACTTTTACTGTGATAATGTGCCTCTCTTAGCTTTATCTTGTTCTGATACTTATATTCCAGAAACAGTAGTCTTTGTATCCGCAGCTACAAACTTATTTTTTTCTATGACTATAGTTCTCATATCTTATTTCAACATTGTCTTGTCCATCCTAAGGATACGTTCAACAGAAGGAAGGAAGAAAGCCTTTTCCACCTGTGGCTCACATATGATGGCAGTCACAGTGTTCTATGGGACACTGCTGTTTATGTATTTACAGCCTAGAAGTAATCATTCATTAGACACTGATAAAATGGCCTCTGTGTTTTACACTCTGGTGATCCCTATGCTGAATCCCATGATCTACAGTCTGAGGAATAAGGATGTGAAGGCTGCCTTACAGAGACTCATGGCAAGTCCGTGCTATTCCTTTAAGTCAATGTAATTTTAGAAACATGTAGGTAAATGAAGAAGTGGTTAAGATTAAGCTTTAAACACATCAGAGAGCAAAAGAAGTTTGATGGCTGACTTACAATTTTTCCAGAAATCCGGAAAAGCAAAAGATTCTAGGAGTTGGAAAGTACTGAATTTGAGTAACACACTGGGGATCTCTGAGTTATGAGAGTAGCACAGTAGCAAAGATGGTCTTCACTAACTTTTTCTGGTAATAAGCAGGTAGCTGGTTTGGAAGAAATGTTTCAGGAGTTATGAGAGAGATATTTATTAAGATTACATCAATGTGGACAGAATAATAATATATGGATGGGAAGTCAAACATATACTACCAATAAGTATATTTTGAAATCTTATCAGAGTCAGAATACATTTGAAATCATTCTATTTCAAAGAACATTGTTTAGATAATTTAGATGATTTTAAATGAAATCACCCTGTATCATCACAGAATACATTTTCATTTTCATGCTGTATTTCATTTGCAAGCATACTGAATTCTATAAAGATTTTCCTTTCTTCATGCTCTAAGCATCATTCTATTTTAGCATATAAAATAAGTGTCTTGTATTATGATATTATTACACATTTAAAAAGAAATTATCCTGAAAGTTTCTTACATAATTAGAAGAAACATTTAATTGTTTTTATAAAAATAGTTTATATTTTCTGATAGTTCTTAATTATTGAGTATGCACCTAAATCTGTTGTGCACCTTTGCATTTATATAGGAGGAGCACAGCCATCTCTCAGAACTAATGTATCAGAATAATATAATCAAGGTCATATTTTAATAAGCTTTATGGAGGAGTCTACAAGATAACTTTAAACATGAATCTTGACATTTAATCAAATAATTAGACTGGGAATAGCACATTAACATTATATATGCATGTTCACTATACTTGTGAGGCACTGTGCTAAAGAGTTTCTTCAAGTATAGTGACAACATCTTTGGGCATCATGATAACAAGACAAGAAATATAGTGCTGCAAGAAAAATTAGAGATATAGAAGAGTTGTAAGTTGTATATCTTTCTGTTGCCTTAGTGTTGAAATACAGAATCAGTGTTCATGAATAAACTCATGGTATCCCACACATATGGCCTTAATATGATTATGAATATCCCATCACCACAGAAATTCCCATTTGCTTATTTCCAGTAAATTCACATCCTCATTCACAACTACACACAATACTGATCTATGTTTTATTTGCTAATTGGAGAATTATCATAAAAATAGAACCATATAAATTATAGTGTTGGTTTCTTTCACTTAGCATAAGGTTGTGTGTGTTTCCTCCAAAAAGAGTGACACCTCAGTAGTAACAAAATGAATAGCCAGATCTTGGTCTCTGAAGACTCAGTGGTTCTATTAGCGGTTAAGTCCATGGCTCTTAATGACCCATGTTCACCTCTCTTTCTTCTCCCAGGATAAAGCAACCATATATTTTTATGGGAAAAAAATAGTAGACTTGGTTACATGGAACTGCTGTGATCTTCAGAGTGCTATTTTTAAACTAAGTCTGGTTCCTTATAAGGAAGATGTGGAGGTAATGCCACAATCTCAACAGCCTGAGCAATGTTGATAAATGTCAGCTATTTTTGTTGTTAATAAAGTCCATCATTTATTCAGATTTACTTAGCTTTTACTCACTGTCCATTTTATGTTCCAGGGTCTCATCCAGAATAGAATATTACATCTGATCATCATGTTTTCTTAAACTCCTCTAAGCTGTCACTTTGTATAGACTTTTCTTATTTCCTATGACTGCCACAGTATTGAGAATTGATCAAGTTGGGAATATCTTCTGTTGGGCTTTCTAGTGATGTTTTTCTCATGATAAAACTGGGGGAATGAATTTCAGGGAGGAAAATCAGAAAAGTGAATTGACAAACTAATCACATTACATAACAAGGACATGTACTATCAAGGTACCTTACAATGGCTGACAATAACTTTGAAGTGAAGGCTGAGCTAGTCTTTGTTAGGCTTCTCCACTTGAAGTTACTCCCTGCTTCTTTCATACTGTAGTCTATAGACAGAAGTCGCTATTTGCACTCACACTGAAGGAGTGGAAGTTACACACCACCTGCTTGAGAGCAGAGTATCTACATATATTATTACTGGGAATAATTCTGTGTGGCACATTTTTCTGTTCTCTATTTACAATTTACTAATTTATTTCTATTATTGTGGTGCAGGAATTTATTTTATACTTAGGATGATAATAACATTCTGAATTATTTATATTAGTTTTCAAAGTGTTGTGATATATGGGAAACTTTGCAGTTGGCACCTGTGTTATTTTGATATACCCTGCCATTGTTCTTTCTCTCTCTCTTTCTCTCTCTCTCCTCTTTTCCCTCTCTCTCTCCTTTCCTCTTCTTCCTGCTCCTCCACCTCCTCCTTCTTTTTCTTCTCTCTCTTTTCTTTATTTTTCCCTATTTCTCTTGGCACATCTTTACTGTAATATGCATTGGGATCATCACAGGTATTTTCAACTCTGTCTCATTCAGGTTAAGAATTACACATCCACAAGTATCTATCTAATCAAAATGAGTGACAGTATCAAGTATTAATGAGGATAGGAAGAACGTAGAACACTCATACTATTAGCAAGAATGAAAACATTGGAGACATTTTTGAAAGTTTCTGAAAAGATTTATACTAAACTTTCCAATCAGTCCCAAATTCTGGTCATAATTATTAACCCAATACAAAAGTGACACACAAATGTCATAGTAGCTTTCTTTGTATTAGGTGGAAAATAGAATAGCCATTGTATTACATAAGCTGTACTTTGGAAATTTATATTCATTAAATAAAAGTTAAAAAAACAGAATAGTCCTAATGTTGATCAACTGATGAATGCATAAACAAAATGTATTGTATCCACAGAGGCAAATATTGATCGGCAATAAGAACACTGATGAACACTGATTGTAAACTGATAAACTTAGAACTGGATCTGCATAGTATTATGGTTGATTTATTCAATTATTTAAATAAAATTTATTTCAGACAGACTTGGAATCCCAGAAATTGCATATTATCAGTGATATTGTCATTTCCCATAAATACGCAAAAGTCTCCATACTATTGAAGATAACTATTTTGTTTAAGCAGACCCTTATCACAGCATTCGCTTATAATAATGTCCCCTTGCATCTCAGGAGGGATTGTGAATAACTAGCAGTGTCTCAGTGGTGCCATCTCAGGCAACATGGGATGTAAACATAACTCATTTCTAATTCTCTAGAGCTTGAGCATGAGGAATACGACCATGATGACTCACAAATTCAATCTACATATGTCAATGTGGGAAAAATGCAGAGTAAACAAAGCTTCTCCATGAGGGTAGAGAGAGCACTGGATCTGGCTTACAAGGATTATCAAGAATTTTTCTGTGGTTATGCAGGACATTGGATTCACTACATTAGGTAGACCTGTCCTGTAATTCTGTTGACCCATGCCACAGATGTTAGAACAGCTATCTCTATTTATTATTTATTTTTTGTTTGTTCATTTCTTAATAGTTGATGAAGCTATTAAAAGTATCATTCCTTGAAATTTTAGAATTTCTCATATATATGTATATATACATATATACACATATATATGTATGTACACACATATATATGTATATATATACATATATATGTACTGTTATATACTTGCTTAAAGAGAGAGAGAGAGCACTAAATTTGTTCAAGGTAGTGTTTTAGGTCCCAAAGTACCTTGAAGAATAAAACAGCATCTTCTTTGCAGAATTTCTATCCTAGTGAAAAGGTGGATAGCAAACAGTATAATACAGTATCAGAGAGTTAACAGGACTTGTGCCTTCATGGAGAAAAGTGTCTCAGGCAGAGGAAATGGCAAGAGTACAGATCTTGAGACCTGAACGTAATCACATTATAAACACTGTTAGAATGTCAGTGTGACTAGAGATTAGCTATCTTGGAAGAGAAGCACATGGAATGATTCTAAAGAAGAAAATAGGGTCCTTTGAAACAATGAAAAAAGGAATCAATATTCCAGAGTCTTGATTAACAGATGAGTGAGTTATTAAAATTCAGTCAGGGGAGCAGGTGTTTAACATAGCACTGAAGATACCCACATCCCACATTGGAGTACCTGGGTTGAACTCCTGGCTCCAGTTTCCTACTGGTGCAGATCTAGGAGGCAGCTGTGATGGCCCAAGTAATTTCACCCATGTGAAAGATGTAGATTGAGTTCCCATTCCTGGCTTGAGCCCTGGCCCAGCCCAAGTCACTGAGTGAATTAAGGACTGAACTAACAAATGGGAATTCAGTATTTCTTTCTCTCTCTATCTCTCTCTCCCTCCCCTCTGAAATAAAAAGTTAAATTCAGTCAGTTGCACATGGCCATTGAGTGTCATTATTATGTTGAAATAGTTCTACTGGAGACTATTATATTAGTCATCAACACTGAATCTTAAACCATGTAGGAGGAATATGGAATCAATAAGACTCTCCTTCAATTGTTTTCTTTACTATGATCATTATCCATTGGAGAACCCAAGCACTTGGGCCATCCTCCACTGCCTTCCTGGGCCACAGCAGAGAGCTGGACTGGAAGAGGAGCAACCTGGAGAACCAATGAAACTAGTGAAAGTAACTCTTGATTAATAAACTATCTATTAACTGGAAGGCCACGGGAAAGCTTTTCTTCTAAACTCTTAATGTAGGAGGCAGAAACCTGAGTCATATCAGAAAAAAGATTCCTTTTGCCATTTAAATGAACACACTGTGGTAGCTTTTTTAGTTGTTATAGGGCATTCTTCCCTGCGTTTTATTGAAAGATTCTTAATGAACATCCACATTTTAGAATGGGAAAATTTAGCAGATGCTACAGTCACCAAGGAGGCTCCAGTGTTTCAGGGTCTGTTATTTCCCTAAAATACTGAAACTCATATCAGATGAGGGATTCACTGGTGAACTAATAGAAAGAATAGAATTATTTAGATCCTTTGGTTTCCATTCATTTATCAAGCAATTTTATCACTTCTATATTTATCTAGCCTAATGTTAAAAATGAAAATTCTTTTTTTTTTTTTCTATTTGACAGGCAGAGTTAAACAGTGAGAGAGAAAGACAGAGAGAAAGGTCTTCCTTCTATTGGTTCACCCCCCAAAATGTCTGCTATGGCCGGCATACTGCACCAATCCGAAGCCAGGAGCCAGGTGTTTCCTCCTGGTCTCCCATGTGGGTGCAGTGGCCCAAGCACTTGGGCCATCCTCCACTGCCTTCCTGGGCCGCAGCAGAGAGCTGAACTTGAAGAGGAACAACCTGGACTAGAACCCGTTTCCCATATGGGATGTCAGCGCCGCAGGCAGAGGATTAACCAAGTAAGCCTTAGCGCCGGCCCCACAAATGAAAATTCTTAACATCTGTGCAGCCAACCTCTGTGCACTGATGCATGGCTGGATTACATGACTATTCATGGACATAATACAATAAATCTTTTTGTGGTAAAAGATAGTAGTTGGGAAGCAGATGCTGCAGGAGGAACTAAACCAGGAGTTTATAATCCCTATCCTATTATCACAATATAACCAGGTTCTGATTTCTAAGCATTGGCTACATTATCTGTTTCAAAGTGCTGTGTTCTTAGGTAATGAAAAAGAAATACAAGATTCTGTCTTTCCAATCATTATACCTCACCTAGCATAGTTTATGGTTGGACATTTGTGGTCACTTAGAATTGTTGTTGCAACTCTGAATTACAAATTTAAGACCTTTTGTTTTAAAAATACAAACAGATCAAATACACACACTATTCAGAAATTTATAAACATTTATTTTACAAAGACAAATCTTAAGTGCATGCAGTATTACCTGCTTACTCTTTCTGAACTGTCTTTTTTAATCAAAGTAACTTCAGTTTTGACATTCCATGCACTCTGTAACATATCTTCTATCAGTTATAAAAGTCAGTTAGTTATTTTGTCTCATATTTAAAAAAAGAAAGTTGGGGTCGGGATTGGACACAGTGTTAAGCACTTAACATTGTTAACCATATTAACCATGCTGTTTGTGATTCTCATATCTCATATGGGAGTGCCTGGGTTTGAGTCTTGGCTTCACTCCTCATTCCAGCTTACTGAAAATGAACACTCTGTAAGCAGCAACAGTGGCTCAAGCAGGTGGGTCCCTTTCAACCTCATGGGTGACCCACTTTCAGTTCTAGACTCTTGACTTCTGTCTGGCCCAACCCTGGTAGTTGCAGGCTTGTGGAGATTGAACCAGCAGATAGAAATTCTCTGCCTCTGTCTCTCTACCTTCCAAAAAAAAAGAAAAATACAAAGTAAAAATGGAGAAGTCAAAAGCAATTTTCAGAGTCTTTAAATATTTTTGATTCATTGGGAAGAGATTCCTCTTAATTTCTTTTGTAGTCTAATGGTCTGTCTGGCTGACCATCCAAAGTCCTGAATTCTGTATGTGTCTGTGTTGTTTGGGTGTATATAATATTTCATGTATCAACTGAGTATCTCAATACCAGAATAAAAATCAAGGAACTTTGTTAAAAAGAACAAAATGGAACATTAAGCCTATTATATCAGAGGCATTCTCCCACTTGAAGAAAATAAAATATTTATTAAAAGTAGAAATATTTAATATATGGGATAAGCAATTCACACACAGTACTTTCTATCGTGATGGTCATTTGCATAATATAGTCCAATTTTGATTTCAAAACATGTGGTACATTTTTGTTTTCAGCCAAAATATGTTATTCATACACCATGGAAATGAAATATAAAGTTCTGTCTTTCAACTTTATACCTCAGCCCAGTGTCATATTTAGAAATTCATTTAATATAAACCATGGCAAGTTTTTAACACACTATCTGTATGTAAACACACAAATCCATTCTTCTTAGCCACACAATAAATTTGTGTTATATTTTGGGAGCAGAATGTAAACATATGACCAGAGGTTGGTTGGTTGGTTGGTTTGTTTGTTTTTTTTTTTTTTTTTTTTTTTTTTTTTTTTTTTTAATCTTTTATTTAATGAATATAAATTTCCAAAGTACGTCTCATGGATTACAATGGCTTTCCCCCCCATACCGTCCCTCCCACCCACCACCCTCCCCTTTCCCACTCCCTCTCCCCTTCCATTCACATCAAGATTCATTTTCGATTATCTTAATATACAGAAGATCAGCTTAGTATACATTAAGTAAGGATTTCAACAGTTTGCTCCCACACAGAAACATAAAGTGAAAAATAATAGATGATTTTTTTTTTTAAATGATGATGAAATCAGGTCAGACCTATTGTCATGTTTAATCCCAGTGAGAGTCAAGTTGGGAATTGATAGTTTCTTTTTTTTTTTTTTTTTTTAACAGAAGATCAGTTTAGTTTGTTTGTTTTTGACAGGCAGAGTTAGACAGTGAGAGAGAGAGACAGAGAAAGGTCTTCCTTACGTTGGTTCACTCCCCAAATGGCCACTATGGCCGGCGCGCTGTGCTGATCCGAAGCCAGGAGCCAGATGATTCCTCCAGGTCTCCAATGTGGGTGCAGGGCGGAAGCACTTGGGCCATCCTCCACTGCCTCCCCAGACCAGAGCTTTTAACAAATGCCTACGCATACAGTATTGAAGTGTATGATCCTTTGATAAATTGGGTCCACATTCCCTAAAGAACTATTTGCAGTAAATTTCCAAAGACAGTTCCCACCTTCCTTTCTTAACCAATTTAAGATTGACATTAATGAGTTAAAACAGCAACTTTTTAAACACGCACAGTATTTTGTGAGTTAGGGAATCTTTAGCAAAGTCATACGAATCACAAAACTGTAGTTCAGTAGTTCTTCAAGAGCAAAGAATCACATCAATACTTCTCCCAAAAGAGTATGGGATGTAAATATTCCTGATAATTTAGTTTAATCATGTGTTGCAGTAAGATCCTGTGGGACAGAGGCACTAACAAAACCAAGCAACCTGCTGTTTGCACTCAGTATGCAGAAAAACAGATGTACCCACTGCCTAGGAAAGTTAACAGAGTTGCGGACTGTGACTGATGGGATATAGAGTCACTTTAGATGCTGAAGGTAATTTTTAAATTAAAAGCATGTAATTTGTTTCATTAAATGAAAGAGTGGAAGTGCTTTTTGTAAAATAAAGACAAACTTTTTTTCTGATTTTCTTTTAGTTTGCATGCTGCATACATTATGATTTTAAATTAATTGATATATTGAAATGAGCAACAATTCCAATTTGGAATCTATGAAATTTGGAAAAATCAGAACCATAATTTGTATCAAAATTGTGTTTTTGTTCTCTCAGTAGCTACTGATTTTACCTGGGATCAGTGAAGAGTTCGTTAGACAAAGCTTGTCAGTGTGACCCCAGATGTATTCTCCAAAGCAAAGAATTAAACTTAAGAGTAGGAAAAGAAATATTCAAATAGCATTACCCCAATTAATCTTTAATTTCTCAAAACCTATCATGTAGAAGAGACAACATTAGAAAAACACTATGGGTGTCAACCACCTAAACTCTATCAGGGGAACAATTATACAAATGGTAATGACAAATGGGAGAATAATACACATAAGGCATGACTAAATTGTTTCTTGAATACAAATAGGAAAGGTACTAACTCAACAAAGGAAAGAAAAAACCTTGAAGAATAAAGTAGGGCTTTTCCCTTTTGTTGTCCTTTTTTCTCATGGCAAATTATACTAAGAAAGACCATGGAAATACATGTTGTTACAGACAAATGGAGATGTATCATTTATTAGACAAAATGGAGAAAAAAGCTTGGATGTGGAAGCTAGTATTGTAGAGGATGAACTTGGTATAAGCAGCCTAAATTACAAAAATTCTATTTTGTATAAAAATTTACTTCCTTTTTTCTCTATCCTTTCTCACTTTTGGGCTCAAAATTCACTTATATTTTTAACACAAAAAGTAGAGATTTGGAATTTATGGGTTCTTAAGTCCTATTTCCACTTTGCTCTGATCAATTATTAAATTTCATCTGTGTTAGGCTGTCAGGAGAGCATATACAATTAAGTTATGATAAAAATAAGATGGCTGAGTATAACTTAAAAGCTATTAATTTTGATTAAAATAAAAAATAACTAGTTTTTGATACACCGAAAAATAGTTCAAATATTCAAATGATATTAGTTAAATCTGAAGAATGTAGAGAATCACAGGATCTTATTTTATTAATATGACTATTCACAGAGTAACTCAGAGAATGAGTAAACATATTTGCATCTTTATATATAAAGGTAAAAGGGAGAGAAAAATAATTCAAAAGAAGTATGAGAAAATTGGCATTTGACATTTAAATATTCAATTCACTCATTAAAATTAATCAAAATTAATAAGAAAAAACAGAGAAATATTTTCAATTTTAAATTCACTAGAAAATAAATATTAATATACAAAATACAATTCTATTCCACATTAGAGTACCCACATTTGATACAGGGCTCCAATTCCTAACTCCAGTTTCCTGCTAAAGCAGACGCTGGAAGGCTGGAAGGCAGTCTTGAAGACCCAAGTAATTGACTCTCTGTCACCCATGTGAATATCTGGATTCCTGAATTGAGTTCTCTGCTCCTGGTTTTGATATCTGTCCAACCTATCTATCACAGGCATTTGGGAGTAAAATGGCAGATGGCAGCTCTCTCTGTGTGTCTTTTGTCTGTCTCTCTCTAGTTCTCAAATAAGTAAATTTTTTTATAAAGATGTGTTATGTGTTTCTTTGGTGAAAGACAAAAACATCAAGAGACATAAAGTCACACCTAAATATCTTAAAAAGCATCTATCAATTTTAGCTTAATTTACTATGAGATTATATGAGGATTCATTATCCTTTGATCATGTAAGCTTATGCTTGAGAGATAATGATTTTTTTACAAATATGGAAATAATTTAGGTTTCCACCAACAGAATAAATAGGATGTAGAATATGAAGAATATAAAATGATGATATGTGGACTCTTGAGTCAGAAGCAAATAGATGTGATGCCCAGCTGTACTCAAACCAGCTATCTGATTTTTTTTTCAGATGTTTATTTGTCATTCTCCTCTTCCTGATCTTTAAAATGTACGAAGCAATGAGACTTTTAAATTAAGATTTTTTGACATTAAACAAGGTAAACAATAGATTTCACATTCCATAAAGTTAGCTATTTTCAATATTTTATTAACACATCATGAAGGTTATATTGCAGTTGACACAGCTTAAACATGATGTTATCTGTGTAAAATTTTAAAAACAAAATTGTTTTTCTGCCAGCTTTGGGACAATGGCAGTTGTGTGTGTAAGGATAAGATGACAAATATGTCAGAGTGATGTGTCTTCAGATTTATTTTATTTCACTAATACCAACATCTGTTAAATAAAAAAAGAGCTTCAACTTTTTAACATGTCACATTATAGTTTTAGATAACGGAAAGTACAAAATGTTAAATGGAATCGTTGACAATGTACACTATTTTGCAGCTTTCATCTTTGTCCATAAAAAATGTTTGGGGGGGGTGGGATAGGCCTTTCCTACAGATATGCTTTCTTCTGTCCACCCCATTCCCAGAACTTCCCTATATGTTGTAATCCCTACACTGGGAAACAAAAAAATCGTTACAAGGTAGTGAAACACAAAAACACTACTTTCAGAAAAGGCATAAATATACTACTTGGATTGAATTCTTCTCCCAACTTCTGCATCCAGACTCCCTGAAGACACATGGCTCAGAACAACTGTACTCAGGTGACAGAGTTTGTTCTTGTGGGTCTCACGGATCGTCAGGTGTTGAAGATGCCCCTCTTTGTTATATTCTTATCCATCTACCTTTTCACAGTGCTGGGCAACCTAGGCTTGGTCATAATCATTAGAACAGATGCAAGACTCAATACACCAATGTATTTCTTCCTTAGCAACTTGGCTTTTGTTGATTTCTGCTATACTTCTGTCATTACACCCAAAATGCTTGGGAATTTCTTATACAAACAAAATGTTATATCTTTCAATGCTTGTGCAGCTCAGTTGGGCTGCTTTCTCACCTTCATGGTTTCAGAGTGCTTGTTGTTGGCCTCCATGGCTTATGATAGATACGTGGCCATTTGTAACCCCCTCTTTTACATGATAACAATGTCTCCAGGAACCTGCATTCAGCTTGTAGCTGCCCCCTATAGCTACAGCCTCCTGATGGCACTGTTTCATACTACCCTCACCTTTCGACTGTGCTATTGTCACTCTAATACTGTCAATCATTTCTATTGTGATGACATGCCCCTCCTCCGGCTAACATGCTCAGACACTCACTCCAAACAACTCTGGATTTTGACCTGTGCTGGAATCACATTCATTTCCTCTGTTCTGATTGTTTTTGTTTCTTACATGTTCATTATTTTTGCCATCCTGAGGATGCGCTCAGCTGAGGGGAGGCGGAAAGCCTTCTCTACATGTAGCTCCCACATGCTGGCGGTCACCATATTCTATGGGACTCTGATCTTCATGTACTTACAGCCCAGTTCTAAACATTCTCTAGACACAGATAAGATGGCCTCTGTCTTCTACACAGTGATCATCCCCATGTTGAACCCCTTAATCTACAGTCTCCGCAACAAGGATGTGAAGGAAGCCCTCAAGAAAATCCTCATCAATGGAAACAAGGCTTTTGTGTTTGTGAAGTTAAGAAAATGACTCCAGATGGACAGAAGGGGAGTTTACTTTATGATGTGTCTTTTGCTTATTAATATTAGTAAGTGCCTGGTTTAGATGATAAAGATTTATTTATAGTAAGATGAAATCATTCCCTGCTTCTGCTTTTCATATGCAGGAGTCATCGTGAGAAGTTACATCAAATAGTAACTTGCATGAGAAAATATATTTTGCCTGTTTATTATATCTTCTAATAGCTGGACAATTACATTTTACCGATGAGTAGACAACAGTGAAGACATAATGAATTCTCAGTTTAAAATGATAAAAATTCTTTAGTAATTCATTTATGAGTATTTTAATAACAAAGTAGATCTAAATAAAATTTCCCAAATTATTTGTAATATCTCAATTAAATTGCAATGGTTTCAACAGAGGGTAATTTTTTTCTTTTTAGGAAACATTTGTTGATACATGAACATACTGTTTTTGCTTGAGACAGAATGGAGTGAAGGAATACTAATGCTATTGAAAGGGTAGATACCAGATATGATACAAAATAATATTTAATTTACAGAACAGCTCCGCAATTACAAAAAAAAATTATCCAATCCAAAATGGTAATACTGCCAATATTACCATATACTGCCATACTGCCATAAACAATATATTTCAGTAACTCTGAAATCTGATATTTTTTTTTCTTCTGAAGGACGTTGCTATTGCTGAGCTCAGCTATTGCTGAGTCTTTCTCTATTGATTTTGGAAAGGATCTTATCTGGACTTAATTTGTAATGTGGTCACTTATTCATTAGATCAAGATTTCTTTTTCTTTCTTATCCTTTCACAAGTGTCAGAAAGTTGTTGCTTTTCCTGCTAGACTAGCACTTAATTACTGGTGAGTAGTCGTGCTGAAACCTTTCAAGTCTGTAAACCTCCAACCCTCATTTGTCAGTCTATATCTGGTTTGTAGAGTATATTTAATGTTTTATTAGTGTTAAAGAAATTACTTTCTGCTGATCAGTATCAAATCTCCATTCTTCGAGGTATAGGTCATCAGACAGATCAAGATATGTGAAAAATTGGGCTGTGTATCAAATTCATCAAAGGCCAATTCCTGTCTGGGTTCTCTCTATTAAATTCCTAGCTAGTCCTACAATTGTTCACTTGCTCCTATTGGTACCATGCCCTAACTCTTGGAGAGCTGCGTTTACTACCACGGCATAGGTTTTCTTAACTTGTTCTTTTTCTTTCTTGAAACAAAATATATTTATTTTGTTGCAATTATTTTTCTTTTTATTTTGTTTTGTTCCTTTAAAATTTGTGACCAGAGACTGGCATTTTGATGTAACAGGCAAAGCTGGTGCCTGCAACGCCAGCATCCCTTATGACCACCAGTTTGTATCCCAGCTGCTCCATTTCCAATCTAGCTTCCTGTTAAGGACCTGGGGAAAGGAACAGAAGATGGCCCAAGTGTTTGGGCCCCTGCTACCCACTTGGGAGACCGAGATGAAACTTCTGGTTCCTGACTTTGGCCTGTCCCAGCGCTGGTAGTTGGGGCCATCTGGGGAGTGAATCAGCATATGGAAGATTGCTCTCTCCTTGTGTTAATCTCTCTCTTGTAATCTGTACCTCTATCCAACAAATGAATAAATCTTTGAAATAAATACATAAGCAAAATTTATGACTAATGTATAATTGTATCTCTTTATTGGGCACAGTGCAATGTTTCAGCACAGGCATGCAGTATAAAGGGATCAGTCGGGGCGATCAGCATCTCCACCTCCCCACCTTCCTCCAGGTTCGGACCTTGCCAATTCCTCTCCTCCCACTGTTGAGTGTTCCACTCTTTACTCCATGTGGAAGGCACTCTGCCTGCCTTGGCCTTGAAGCTGCTTGCTTCATGTCCATGCCTGCCTTGAACAGTCTTAGGTGTGGCTTGGGGATAACCTCTGCCAAGATTGCCACAGACTTGCACTGTTCTTATCTAAAATTTTTCAGTTTTATATAAATATGACTTTCTTTTCCTTCTTTCCCATATTTCAAGAGACCTGAAACTATTGAATTATTGGTTTTAATATTTTGGAGATACAATGAATTTGGGAAAAACTTGCCAAAATCTCCACTTTTGATTACCCAAAAATCCTATCACAAAAATATAGACCCAAATCAAATAATTGAACCCTCCAAACAACATTATTTACCATATAATTTGCTGATTCTTGAGGAAATGTAAGTAAAAACAAAATCTTCTCTCAACGCAGGAGATCTCTCTGCAAAGATAGAAGAGAAAGAAAAGAGTTGTGTTATTGACTGAGCATTAAACCGGAATATAATGTGTATCACAGGCAATCCCCTGAGAGACTACAAAAACAAATCCCAAGGTTTTATACAAGGAACAGAAAGAATCAAGTATACATGTGTTCCCCAAATAAACAGTGAATATGACTCAAATAAGAGAACTTGATGGCACCAACTTCAACATACATTTCATCCTTAGTGCATTTCATAATTTTGAACCATCTGCATTAGCAAGTTCTCATCCAAATGTAAAATAAACTCTTATCTTCAAGACTAGAGGTAATTTGCAGGTTGGAGCAAAGTCCATCTAATTAAGGCTCATCCTCCCATAAAATCTATGAGATAGGAACACTCTCTTCCTTAATGATTGTATGTCAGAGATATTTCCAGGATATTTAACAAAGGTATTCCTGGGGCTGGCTCTGTGGCGTAGTAGGCTAAGCCTCCACCTAGGACACCAGCATCTCATATGGGCCCTGATTCATGTCCCAGCTGCTCCTCTTCCAATCCAGCTCCCTGCTTATGGCCTGGGAAAGCAGTAGACAAAGGCCCAAGTGCTGGGGCCCCTGCACCTGAAGACCCAGGACAAGCTCTTGGCTCTTGGCTTTGAGTTGGCCAAGCTCCAGCCTTTGTGGCCATCTAGGGAGTGAACCAGCAGTTGGAAGAGTTGGAAGACATTTCTCTCTGTTTCTTCCTTTCTCTCTCTGTAACCCTGCCTCTCAAATAAATAAATAAAAGCTTTAAAAAAGAAAGATATTCCTATGCCTTAGAGCAGTTGGTGAAAGACTATTATTTTATTGAAAATTTAAGATGTTATATGCACTTCTAATTAAAACAATGTGCAATCACAAAATATCTGTAGTAAATATTCTAAGATATGGTATGCATGAGTGGGAATGGGGGAAATGTGAGAAGTCTCTTCCATTATTTCAACAGAAAAAATTAAGCCACTTATTTTTTATGTTTTTATTTATCATTATATACCTCTCCTAGTTAAAGCCTTTTTGACTATAAAACTTCAGTGAATCAGCAGTAGATAATATATTGCAAAAGTAGGCACTTCTCTATAAAATAAATATCAAAATATAGTTAAAAATATGAAGCCTTCCCTAAGAATCCTCTAATCTACTTGGAGTTTGACTCTAGCTCTAGTTTCCCAATTTACTCTCTCTTTTTTCCTCCATGCTAATCTACATTCTAGTAAGCAAATTAATTCATCATAACATTTGTTGTTGTTCAGTAGTTAAGTCAGAGATTCAACGGAATGATCCTAAAATAAATGCAAACATTCCAGCTCTTTACCACTTTGTTTTCTGTCTCTCTTAGATTGAAAGGGGGATCTCAAACTTCCTTGGAATGTATGCAGGGCAGCTGTACTCCCCGAACCTTCTGCTCCCAAACTCATGTACCTAAACTATCTAAGTTATAGACACATAAATGGACCTTCCATTTAAAACAGAGTTACCTAGTATAAGACAATTGCTATTTAGGATATACATAACACGATTACTGTGGTTTTTCAAAGAGTAAGATAGTATTTGGAATTGATGCAATCAATGTCTTGCGCAAATGAACCATTTTTGATTTGTTCTTAAACCTGAGCATGCATCGGTGTCACGTGGAGAGCTTATCAAAGCGTAGGCTGCTGAGTCAAATTCTCAGGGCATAAAGTCAAGCATGGATTCAAAACAGTTGCATCCTACCAAGCTCTCAAGTTTTCCTGATGCTTCCTGCATATGCCAGATTTTAATAACCACTGTTCCCTAAGCTCCATCTGCCATATGTGTGCAGCAACTCCTGGTGTCTTTTCTCTCTCAAGAGCTAGTACCTACATCTCTGTGAGGAAACTGTCTCAGGCTTCCTTTGGTTCTTTAGCTTACGTGTGAGGTGAATCAGAAGTTGCTAGGAATTTACTTCTTAGGAGAAAGCCCTTAACCAATAACTGCAATTAACAGAGGATACATTCAACCTCCCCTGTTCATTAGAGTAATTCAGGGGTTGGACCCACCCTATCCCCAGAATTCTCCCACAGGAATATAACCAAAGTTAGTGCCCCAGACTTTGCTGTTACAGCTCATTGGATATGCTTTCTTCTTTGGTCCCACTTCTCACACAATAACTGTTCTTGGGCACAATTCCTAACAAATGACTTTTACACAAATCTTTGACTTTTTCTAAAGGATCCCAACCTAATTCCTGAACCTTATAGCATTTGTATAACTTACCAGAAAACAGCTCTATCTACTTTGCTTCTAGTCACAAAATCCTGAGAGTTTTCTGTTCTGGGTAAAGGATGCTCCATGAAAAGTTGACTTTCAGGACATGGGGACCTCACTATGAATAGAACCACAAACTGACTATACTTGGAAAATTCATTATTTCCTTCTTTGTGCCTGGATTTTCTCATTGACAAAATGGTGGTGCTATGCTAACAAACAATGGGGTTTTATTTTTTTTTTAGTTTGTAAATTTTTTGTATAAAAATGAATTTTTAAAGATGTATTTATTTATTTGAAAGTCAGAGTTGCAGGGAGAGAGGGAGAGACAGTGAGAGAGAGAGAAAGATCTTCCATCCACTGGTTCATTCCCTAGGTGGCTGTAATGGTCAGGGCTGAGCCAGGCCATAGCCAGGAGCTTGGAGCTTCATCCAGGCCCTGCACAGGAGTAACAGGGGAGCAAAGCACTTGGTCCATCCTCTGTCGCTTTTTCTAGGTCTTTAGTAGCACATTAGAAAGAAGTCAAATCAGAGGTAGAACAGCTAGGAGCCAGGACATCAACTGGAACCCACATGGGATTGATATAAAGAGAATAGATTTCAAGTGTTTCATTATGTACAGTTTTTTTTGTTTGCTTGTTTGTTTGTTTGTTTGTTTACAGGCAGAGTGGACAGTGAGAGAGAGAGACAGAGAAAGGTCTTCCTTTTTGCTGTTGATTCACCCTCCAATGGCCGCCGTGGCCGGCGCACCGCACTGATCCGATGGCAGGAGCCAGGTATTTATCCTGGTCTCCCATTTGGGTGCAGGGCCCAAGGACTTGGGCCATCCTCCACTGCACTCCCTGGCCACAACAGAGAGCGGGCCTGGAAGAGGGGCAACTAGGACAGAATCCGGCACCCCGACCCGGACTAGAACCCGGTGTGCTGGTGCTGCAAGGCAAAGGTTTGCCTAGTGAGCTGCGGCGTTGGCCTCATTATCATTATGTACAGTTCTAAGATGATAACTGTATTTCACTCTCCCTTGTCTCCCTCCCTTGTTACCCCTCCTTTTTTTTTTTTTTTTTTTTTTTTTTTTAGGATTTATTCAGACAGAGGATGGGAGGGAGAGGGAGGGAGAGAGAGAAAGAGAAAGAGAATCTTTTGTCTGCTGTCCCACTCCCCAAATGGCCACAATGGGCAGAGCTGGGCCAGGCTAAAGCCAGGAGCCAGGAGCTTCTTCTGGGTTTCCCATGTGGATGCAGGGGAGCAAGCAGCCATTTTCTGCTGCTTTCTCAGGCCATTCGCTGGGAGCTGGATCAGAAGTAGAGCACCAGGGACTAAAACCAGCACACATATGGGATACTGGCATTGCAGGTAGAGGCCTAAAGAGTAATGGCCCTGGCCGGCGCCGCGGCTCACTAGGCTAATCCTCCGCCTAGCAGCACCAGCACACCGGGTTCTAGTCCCGGTTGGGGTGCCGGATTCTGTCCTGGTTGCCGCTCTTCCAGGCCAGCTCTCTGCTGTGGCCAGGGAGTACAGTGGAGGATGGCCCAGGTGCTTGGGCCCTGCACCCCATGGGAGACCAGGAAAAGCACCTGGCTCCTGGCTCCTGCCATCGGATCAGCGCGGTGCGCCGGCCGCAGCGCGCCGGCCGTGGCGGCCATTGGAGGGTGAACCAACGGCAAAGGAAGACCTTTCTCTCTGTCTCTCTCTCTCACTGTCCACTCTGCCTGTCAAAAAAAAAAAAAAAAAAGAGTAATGGCCCTTTTTTCCTTTTTTCTTTAATTTTTTTTTAATCTTTTATTTAATGAATATAAATTTCCAAAGTACGACTCATGTGTTACAATGGCTTCCCCCCCATACCGTCCCTCCCACCCACAACCCTCCCCTTTCCCACTCCCTCTCCCCTTCCATTCACATCAAGATTCATTTTCGATTATCTTAATATACAGAAGATCAGCTTAGTATACATTAAGTAAGGATTTCAACAGTTTGCTCCCACACGGAAACATAAAGTGAAAAATAATAGATGATTTTTTTTAAATGATGATGAAATCAGATCAGACCTATTGTCATGTTTAATCCCAGTGAGAGTCAAGTTGGGAATTGATAATTTCTTTCTTTCTTTCTTTTTTTTTTTTTTTTTTTTTTACAGAAGATCAGTTTAGTGTACATTAAGTAAAGATTTCAGTCGTTTGCACCCCCATAGAAACACAAAGTGAAATATACTGTTTGAGTACTCGTTATAGCATTAAGCCTCAGTGTACAGCACGTTAAGGACAGAGATCCTACATGAGGAGTAAGTGCACAGTGACTCCTGTTGTTGACTTTACCAATTGACACTCCTGTTTATGGCATCAGTAATCTCCCTATGCACCAGTTATGAGTTTCCAAGGCTATGGAAGCCCCTTGAGTTCTCCGACTCTTATCTTGTTTAGACACGGTCATAGTCAAAGTGGAGGTTCTCTCCTCCCTTCAGAGAAAGGCACCTCCCTCTTTGAAGACCTGTTCTTTCCACTGGGATCTCACTCACAGAGATCTTTTTGCCAGAGTGTCTTGGCTTTCCATGCCTGAAATACTCTCATGGGCTTTTCAGCCAGATCCGAGTGCCTTTAGGGCTGATTCTGAGGCCAGAGTGCTATTTAGGACATCCGCCATTCTATGAGTCTGCTGAGTATCTCACTTCCCATGTTGGATCACTCTCCCCTTTATTTATTCTATCGGTTGGTGTTAGCAGATACTAGACTTGTTTATGTGCTCCCTTTGACTCTTAGTCCTTTCATTATGATCAATTGTGAACTGAAATTGATCACTTGGAGTAGTGAGATGGCATTGGCACATGCCACCTTGATGGGATTGAATTGGAATCCCCTGGTATGTTTCCAACTCTACCAATTGGGGCAAGTCAGCCCGAGCATGCCCCAAATTATACATCTCTTCCCTCTCTTATTCCCACTCTTATGTTTAACAGGGATCACATTTCAGTTAATTTTCAACACTTAAGAATAACTGTGTGATAATTACAGAATTAAACCAGTCATATTAAGTAGAACAGACAAAAAAAAATACTATGAGGGATAATGCATTAAGTTGTCCATTAGCAGTCAGGGCTATGCTGATCAAGTCACCATTTCTCATAGTGTCCATTTCACTTCAGGAGGTTTCCTTTTTGGTGTTCAGTCAGTTGTCACCGATCAGGGAGAACATATGGTATTTGTCCCTTTGGGACTGGCTTACTTCACTCAGCATGATGTGTTCCAGATTCCTCCATTTTGTTGCAAATGACTGGATTTCGTTGTTTCTTACTGCGGTATAGTACTCTAAAGAATACATATCCCATAATTTCTTTATCCAGTCTACCGTTGATGGGCATTTAGGTTGGTTCCAGGTCTTGGCTATTGTGAATTGTGCTGCAATAAACATTAGGGTGCAGACCGCTTTTTTGTTTATCAATTTAAACTCCTTTGGGTAAATTCCAAGGAGTGGGATGGCTGGGTCGAATGGTAGGGTTATATTCAGGTTTCTGAGGAATCTCCAGACTGATTTCCATAGTGGCTTGACCAGTTTGCATTCCCACCAACAGTGGGTTAGTGTCCCTTTTTCCCCACATCCTCGCCAGCATCTGTTGTTGGTAGATTTCTGTATGTGAGCCATTCTAACCGGGGTGAGGTGAAACCTCATTGTGGTTTTGATTTGCATTTCCCTGATTGCTAGTGACCTTGAACATTTTTTCATGTGCCTGTTGGCCATTTGGATTTCCTCTTTTGAAAAATGTCTATTGAAGTCCTTGGCCCATCTCTTAAGTGGGTTGTTGGTTTTATTTTTGTGGAGTTTCTTGATCTCTTTGTAGATTCTGGTTATTAACCCTTTATCTGTTGCATAGTTTGCAAATATTTTTTCCCATTCTGTCGGTTGTCTCTTCACTCTCCTGACTGTTTCTTTTGCAGTACAGAAACTTCTCAATTGGATGCAATCCCAATAGTTGATTTTGGCTTTGACTGCCTGTGCCTCCCGGGTCTTTTCCAGAAATTCTTTGCCTGTGCCAATATCTTGAAGGGTTTCTCCAATGTTCTCTAATAACTTAATGGTGTCAGGACGTAGATTTAGGTCTTTAATCCACGTTGAGTGGATTTTTGTGTAAGGTGTAAGGTAGGGGTCTTGCTTCATGCTTCTGCATGTGGAAATCCAGTTTTCCCAGCACCATTTATTGAATAGACTGTCCTTGCTCCAGGAATTAGTTTTAGATCCTTGATCAAATATAAGTTGGCTGTAGATGTTTGGGTTGATTTCTGGTGTTTCAATTCTGTTCCATTGGTCTATCCATCTGTTTCTGTACCAGTACCATGCTGTTTTGATTACAACTGCCCTGTAGTATGTCCTGAAGTCTGGTATTGTGATGCCTCCGGCTTTGTTTTTGTTGTACAAGATTGCTTTAGCTATTCGAGGTCTCTTGTGCCTCCATATGAATTTCAGCATCATTTTTTCCAGATCTGAGAAGAATGTCTTTGGTATCTTGATTGGGATTGCATTGAATCTATAAATTGCTTTTGGGAGAATGGACATTTTGATGATGTTGATTCTTCCAATCCATGAGCATGGAAGATTTTTCCATTTTTTGGTATCCTCTTCTATTTTTTTCTTTAAGGTTTTGTAATTCTCATCGTAGAGATCTTTAACGTCCTTGGTTAAGTTTATTCCAAGGTATTTGATTGTTTTTGTAGCTATTGTGAATGGGATTGATCTTAGCAGCTCTTTCTCAGTCATGGCATTGCTTGTGTATACAAAGGCTGTTGATTTTTGTGCATTGATTTTATATCCTGCCACTTTGCCAAACTCCTCTATGAGTTCCAATAGTCTCTTAGTAGAGTTCTTTGGATCCTCTAAGTACAGAATCATATTGTCTGCAAAGAGGGATAGTTTGACTTCTTCCTTCTTGATTTGTATTCCTTTGATTTCTTTTTCTTGTCTGATGGCTCTGGCTAAAACTTCCAGAACTATGTTAAATAGCAGTGGTGAGAGTGGGCATCCCTGCCTGGTGCCAGATTTCAGTGGAAATGCTTCCAACTTTTCCCCATTCAATAGGATGCTGGCTGTGGGTTTTTTTATAAATTGCTTTGATTATATTGAGGAATGTTCCTTCTATACCCAATTTGCTTAGAGTTTTCATCATGAAAGGGTGTTGAATTTTATCAAATGCTTTCTCTGCATCAATTGAGATAATCATATGGTTTTTCTTCTGCAGTCTGTTAATGTGGTGAATCACATTGATTGATTTGCGAATGTTGAACCATCCCTGCATACCAGGGATAAATCCCACTTGGTCTGGGTGGATGATTTTCCTGATGTGTTGTTGTATTCTATTGGCCAGAATTTTATTGAGGATTTTTGCGTCTATGTTCATCAGGGATATTGGTCTGTAATTTTCTTTCAGTGCTGCATCTTTCTCTGGCTTAGGGATTAAGGTGATGCTGGCTTCATAGAACGAATTTGGGAGGATTCCCTCTTTTTTGATTGTTCTGAATAGTTTGAGAAGAAATGGGATTAGTTCTTCTTTAAATGTCTGGTAGAATTCAGCAGTGAATCCATCTGGTCCTGGGCTTTTCTTTGTTGGGAGGGCCTTTATTACTGTTTCAATTTCTGTTTCAGTTATGGGTCTATTTAGGTTTTCGATGTCTTCATGGTTCAATTTTGGTAGATTGCATGTGTCCAGGAATCTATCCATTTCTGATAGGTTTTCCTGTTTGCTGGCATACAGGTCCTTGTAGTAATTTCTGATGATTCTTTTTATTTCTGTGGTGTCTGTTGTTACGTTTCCTTTTTCATCTCTGATTTTATTGATTTGGGTCTTTTCTCTTCTTTTTTTAGTTAGTTGGGCCAATGGGGTGTCAATTTTTTTTATTTTTTCAAAAAACCAGCTTCTCGCTTGGCTGATTTTTTGTAATGTTTTTTTGGATTCAATCCTGTTAATTTCTTCTCTGGTTTTAATTATTTCTCTTCTCCTACTAGATTTGGGTTTGGTTTGCTGCAGTTTTTCTAGGTCCTTGAGGTGCGCTGAAAGCTCATTTATTTGGTACCTTTCCAATTTCTTGGTATAGGCACCTATTGCTATAAATTTGCCTCTCAATACTGCTTTTGCTGTATCCCATAAGTTTTGATATGTTGTGTTGTTGTCTTCATTTACTTCCAGAAAGTTTTTGATTTCTCTTTTGATTTCTTGAATGACCCAGTGTTCATTCAGGAGCGTGTTGTTCAGTCTCCATGTGTTTGCATACTTTCTGGGGTTTCCTGAGTTGCTAATTTCCAGCTTCATCCCGCTGTGGTCTGAGAAGCTGCATGGTATGATTCTAATTCTTTTAAATTTGCTGAGACTTGATTTATGGCCTAGTATGTGGTCAATCCTAGAGAAGGTTCCATGCGCTGCTGAGAAGAATGTGAAGTCTGTAGATGTAGGGTTGAAAGTTCTGTAGATATCTGTTAGATCCATTTGGGCAATAGTGTCAATTAAATCTACTGTTTCCTTGTTGATCTTCTGTCCGGATGATCTGTCTATTTCTGAGAGTGGAGTATTGAAGTCCCCCAGTACTATTGTATTGGAATCTAAATCTCCCTTTAAGTCCCTTAACATATCTTTTAAATAGACCGGTGCCCTGTAATTAGGTGCATATACATTTATAATAGTTACATCTTCCTGTTGAATTGAACCCTTAATCATTATATAGTGTCCCTCTTTGTCTCTCTTAACAGTTTTTGTATTAAAGTTTATTTTGTCTGATATTAATATGGCTACACCTGCTTTTTTTTGGTTTCTGTTGGCATGGAATATCTTTTTCCAACCTTTCACTTTCAGTCTGCATGCCTCTTTGTTAGAGAGATGTGTTTCTTGTAGGCAACAAATAGTTGGGTTGTGTTCTGTGAGCCAGTCAGCTAAACAGTGTCTTTTAACTGAAGAATTCAGACCATTAATGTTTAATGTGACTATTGATACGTAGTGACTTTGCCCTGCCATTTTCCCGGAAATATTTTCTAGTATATGCTTTGAGCTTCCCATGCTCTTTTACTGGTAGGTGTTCTTTCTTTCCCTTCTTTCATACTGATGGCCGTGTTTCTGTGTTTCTGAGTGTAGCACATCTTTAAGTATCTTTTGCAGGGCCGGACGAGTGGCGGCAAACTCTTTCAATTTCTGTTTGCTATGAAAGGTCTTTATTTCACCTTCATTCACAAATGAGAGCTTGGCAGGATATAATATTCTGGGCTGGCAATTTTTCTCTCTTAGCACCTGTGCTATGTCTCGCCATTCCCTCCTAGCTTGTAGGGTTTCTGATGAGAAGTCAGCTGTGAGTCTGATTGGAGATCCTCTGAGAGTAATCTGACGTTTCTCTCTTGCACATTTTAGGATCTTTTCTTTATGTTTCACTGTGGTAAGTTTAATTACCACGTGTCGTGGTGAGGATCTCTTTTGGTCATGTTTATTGGGGGTTCTATGAGCTTCCTGTACTAGGATATCTCTGTCCTTCTCCAAACCTGGAAAGTTCTCTGCTAGTATCTCACTAAAAAGGCCTTCCAATCCTTTCTCTCTCTCCATGCCTTCAGGAACTCCTAGAACTCGAATGTTGGTTTTTTTAATAGTATCCTGTAGATTCCCAACAATATTTTTTAGATTTCTAATTTCCTCTTGTTTTCTTTGGTTTGACTGTATGTTTTCCTGTGCTCTATCTTCTAAGTCCGATATTCTCTCTTCTGCTTCACCCATTCTGTTTTTAAGGCTTTCTAATGTGTTTGTCATTTGATCTATTGAGCTCTTCATTTCATTTTGATTTCTCTTCACTATAACACTTTCCTGTTCTACTAGTTTCTGAGTTTCATTTTGACTCTTCCTTAAAATTTCGTTTTCACGAGAGAGATTTTCAATCTTGTCCATTAAGGATTTCTGTAGTTCAAGGATTTGCTTTTGAAAACTTCTAAATGTTCTTATCATAAATTTTTTGAAATCCGTATCTTGCATTTCTTCTATCTCATCATCTTCATACTCTTGGCTTGGGGTGTTTTGCTTATTTGGAGGCATCATAGTGTCATCGTTGATCTTGCTCCCTCTATTTCTGTGTTTGTTACTCGGCATAGTTAATTCTTCTTGCGTCACTGTGCGTTTTTTTTTTTTTTTTTTTTTTTTTTTTTTTTTTATACTGTGTCCGTGTTAAGTGGACTGCCTGCTGTTGGAGGAGCCTTGGAGGCTTGAGATGGGTGCGGCCTGAGAGCTCTGCCTGGTTCTTCCAGGTTAAGGGTGTGCAAAGGTGACACCCTCAGGTTATGCGTGGTAAATCTCTCTCTTTTTATTTATTTATTTATTTTATTTATTCAGGGGGTAAGTAACACCGCAGGGCATGGCTGTGCAGAATTGATGGTATTTAGCTTCCAGTCTTTGGCTCCTCTGGACTCCCACTGGGTTGCCTAGGCTACTGAATTGTAGTGACTCAGTTCCTTAGCTCTCCCCCATTGATATGTAAATCCAGAGAGCAGGCCTGCTCTTTGTCTCTTGGGAATTCTTCTAGCCTCCCAGTCTTATAACCTTTGCAAGGTTAGGGGGAAGAGAAACCCCGAAGCTTTTTTTTTCCTTCTTTCCGGTAGTGAGTTTGCTTCACTTTCTGGCCCCCCTCTAGATTCTGACCCCCGTTTCCCCACCAATGTCTCGGGTTATTGAGCTCACCTCCCCTTCCAGCGCCGATGTGTGGACTCGGAGCCCTGAGCGTCCCAAGTCTCCCCGCTGTTGTCTGTGTGGCATGCACTCCCCTTGGAGCACTGGGGCTTCTGCGGCTCAGTCCCGGGACTTGCCTTCCGCGCGGTGGGCGACCTTGTTCTCCCAGTAGGTCCTCCGATTCACGATTCCCGTGCAATTTTTTCCTGGTTCTTTTTTCTGCGGCTACCGTAACTCCCCTTTTATTAAACTAAATTTTCCCGGACTATCGGTGCGCGCCCTCACTATTCCGCCATCTTGGCTCCGCCCTTTTTTCTTTAATTTTTGCAGAGACATAATTTCAACCTACTCTAATTACAAGCTTAATTCACCACTAAATATTATATTCAAGAAAATAAAAGCTAGAAAGAGCACAGTTCCACAGAATTATAAACAAGGAATGAAGACAACAATCATATTACAAAATATCCATTTAATTCCTACACTGTTTTTGGAATTCTATATTAACTGTCACATGTTAGAGAAAGTATATCATGATATTTGTCTTTTTTGGGAATGTTATTTTTCACTAAATAATGTTTTCCATTATGGTTTCCAGTTGCATACATTTTGCTGCAAAAAACAGGATTTCATTATTTTTTATTGCTGATCAGTACTCCATAGTGTATATTTGTAATTTCTTTTATCCACTTGTCAGATGATGGACAGCTGGGATGTTTCCATATTTGAATTATTGTGAACTGAGCTACAATAAATATGAGGGTACAAATAATTCTTTCACGTTCTGATTTGTTTGTTTGGGTAAGTTTCCAGAAGTGGGACAGCTGACTCATGTGCTAGATCTATTTTCGCATTTCTAAGACATCTCCGTACTGTCTTCCATTATGGTTGTGCTAGTTTACATTTCCATCAGCAGTGTATTAGGGTACCATTTTCCTGACATCCTCAGCAGCATTTATTGTTTTCGCTTTTCAGATGAGAGCCATTCTAACTGAGGTAAGATGAAATCTCATTGTAATTTTGATTTGCATTTCCCTGATGGCACCCCACTTGCTGGTGTCATAGCTACAGCTGTGACCAGCTGTGGGAACTGCCATATTGGACTTTGGGTCTGTTGCCCATCTTCCAGGAAGGGCAGAAGTCCCTATAGGAGCCACCATCTTGGCAACCACGTGTTTTTACTGGAAGTCACCATATTGGGGCTAAAGTCTCACCCTCTGAGGCAAGAAGTGGAACCTCCACCATGTTTGGATACCCCTCTTCCTGATGCTATCATGGTTACTAGGCAACAGAAAGTGTTCTCCCACCCAAAACTAGCATGCCTGATTTGAAAGCCAAAAACCTGTGGCAAAGCAATTGTTGGTAACCATAAAACCATTCCATGAAACTAAAGGCTTAAGTTTTAACCTCCTTAAGTGCGTAAATTATCCTTAAAAACACATTACAAGTAATTTGGAAACATTTATATATTGGTAAACACTAGTAAACTGCACACTCTTTTTCACACCTTTCCTACCACATCTCATTAATACTAATAGTCTGTATTGGCCTCTTGTTTCCCAAAAGCTACCAAAATCAGAAACATAAAAGATACTAATCTTTGCATTTTAGCTGCTCTACTCAAACCATGAGCACTGAGAGAAGAGACTGGGAAAGAAAAAAACTTTCAGGATTTTGAAACTGTACATTGCCAAGACAATGCATTTAGGCTCCGGCACACTGGGTTCTAGTCCCAGTCAGGGTGCCTGATTCTGTCCCAGTTGCCCCTCTTCCAGGCCCGCTCTCTGCTATGGCCCGGGAGTGCAGTGGGGGATGGCCCAAGTCCTTGGGCCCTGCACCCCATGGGAGACCAGGATAAGTACCTGGCTCCTGCCATCGGATCAGCGCGGTGCGCTGGCTGCAGCGCGCCGGCCGCAGTGGCCATTGAAGGGTGAACCAGCGTCAAAGGAAGACCTTTCTCTCTGTCTCTCTCTCTCTCACTGTCCACTCTGCCTGTCAAAAAAAAAATGCATTTAAGTTCCACTTACCATACTGTTACTGCTGCTTTTGAAATATTGTTCCTCCCTGGCTGGCTCACCAATATGTTGTGGGAAAAATTAGGCCCAAAGTCCTATTTCAGGCACTTGCCTTTTATTTAGAGAATTCTAAGTACAAGCACAAACACAATATGCAGTGTGAAAAGTTTTATTTTTAGAGCGAGAAGAATACACAGAAATATGAAGGCTTTATTTTAGGGAGATTGGGCCAGGAAATGTTAGGAGAGACTTCTATAACCTGATTTCCTTGGGCCTATGAGGGGAGAAAAAGCCCCCTACCCTTCACCAAACTTCTTAAGAGCCTCAAAAAGGGGAGTGGTTACATTGTACTGCCCCAGGTCCCAGATAGAAGGAGGTACATCCTGGGGAGGGGTCATCTGAATGACAGGTGGATTGATAGGATTACATGAGAGTGGGGGAGGCATGGCCTTCAGCTCCTGACCTATCTCCCTGGCTTTTCCCACATGAAATGTAAACAGAAGAATTTGTCTTGATTATTATTTCAGTCCAAATAACAAAACACCAAGTCATATATTTTATAGAAAGATATATACAATATTTTAATGTCTAAAAATATTCTTGTTTACAACAAAATTAGATATTTTGTCCTCATAGATGGATTAATATCCCATAGAAAGTATGTGGAAAATTTTATATGCAAAGTCAATATGTGAAAGAGAAAAGCCCACCCATTTCCCCTCAAATTATATTAACCTAAGTTACACAATATCAAATCCAGAATCCCTGAAAATACAAGCTTTTTGCTCTGAATCCCAGAGTTTGTATCCAATGCCTTCCTGGTCTCGCACCAGTGTGTCCTTTTAGTGTTTTCCCCGATGAAAACATTTTATGATTTTTCCTTCTTCCTGTTTGACCTTCTTACAAGATATATAAAGGGTATTTAGGTCATACTCAGCTAAAAACTGATCCCTCTAAATTACTGAGAAGACAGAAGGAAACACTTTATTTTTAGAAAAAGGAATGCCATAAATAATTGCTTGCCCTCCTCCATTTGAAAACTCTCCCAAATATTTTTACATTGCGGATGACTAATTTTCTTCCTCAGAGATGCAGTCTTATTTGGTTCAGGCCATTAAAAATTATGGTACTCTTAAAAATACATGAAAAGGGGAATTAAAAAAAAGTTCAGTAAAAAATTTGAAATTCATGAATAATTTTTCATAGTATGCATTTTATCAACTTTTTTGAAAATCCATGTACATTATGACTCCATCCTGTCCTCATTAAATCTCAAATAATCCGACTCCAAATACCATCATCTCAGTAATTTGTGAAGTATGACAGGGACACAAATCATTCCATAGCAGATGTATGGCTCCTTATGAAGAGTTAAAATTGTATATGTGCAGGTGTAAAAAGTTAAGCTTAAGCTTACAGGTTTAAACCTTCCTGGTACAGCTGTAAAAATAAGACAGAGTGAAGTAGCACCTTGACAGTAGGGACTCCATTTTGGAGCACTTGAGACTCCATTCTGAGAAAGCACCCCCCACACCGTGAGACTCTGGTCTGAAACTATGATCTCAAATGGTCGGACAACAGCAGTGCACTACATCACCCTTGGCAGAGCACAAAAACCCCCTAGCATGATTGCTCAAGCTTAAAAGTAAAAAGGTTGCACCTGGGTTACCTGGGCTAATAATAAAGATGTGATTTGTCTGTGTCTTACATTAATGTCAAGTCCTAATGCTAATTGTAAGATTGTAACTGGTATTGTCAAGATTATGATAAATATTAATTTCACTTAGGTTTTAGGTTATGTTGACCTCAGTAACCATATACTCTCTTTTGATTTTATGTACTTTCTTTTGATCTTAGCAACTGTGTATAGCAACCGTGCATAGCAACCGTGTATTCCCCCCTTCCCGCTTTTGCGGTTTTTGCCTTTATAAACCCTAACCTTTGGTTATTCAGGGCTGCTCTGCTCTTGTATGATCAGACAGCCCCAGCATGCTGGATAATCAATAAATCTTTAACCCTTTGCTGGTTGCATGAGAGAAAAGTCTCTTGGAGTCGTTCCTCGGGCGGTGGGCTTTTTCAGACCCTAACACTTAGCAAGTATTAATACCATTTTGTTCTCCTGCTATGATTACAGATTGGCTAAGAAAAAAATCTGGAAAAGTACTGTTTAGACCAAGTAAATAAGGAAACTAAATAATGACAGAGACAATCTTGAAGAGGAACCAAATATTTCAGAGTAAGCATTATCTATCTATCTATTTATTTATTTATTTGCCAGGCAGAGTTAGACAGTGAGAGAGAGAGACAGAGAGAGAAAGTTATAGTCAGTGAGAGAAAGACAGAGAGAAAGGTCTTCCTTTTGTTGGCTCACTCCCCTAATGGCCGCTATGGCTGGAGCTACACGAACCGAAACCAGGAGCCAGGTGCTTCCTCCTGGTCTCCCATGGGGTGCAGGGCCCAAGCACTTGGGCCCTCCTCCACTGTCTTCCCGGGCCACAGCAGAGAGCTGGGCTGGAAGAGGAGCAACCGAGACTAGTACCTGGTACCCCAACTGGGACTAGAACCCGGGGTGCTGACGGCACAGGCACCAACTGAACCATGGCGCCAGCCCAAGCCTTATCTTTTTAAAAAAGTTTTTGTTTTATTTATTTGAAAGAGTGAAAGAGAGTGGGAGAGACAGAAAGAATTCTTATATCCTCTGATTCACTCCCACAAATGGCTGGGAATGTCAGAGCTGGACGAGGCAAAAGCCAGGATCCAGGAAATACATCCAGGTCCCCATGTGAGTCGCGGGGATCCAAGCATTTGGGCCATCCTCTACTTCCTTCCCAGGCCCATTAGCAGGGAGCTGGATTGGAAGTGGAGCAGCCAGGACTCAAAAAAGCACTCATATGTGTGTGGGCAGTGGCTCAAACCACTGCACTACAAGACTAGCCCAAATTACTAATATCTTTTGACATTCTTGAATAAGCCTTTGATACGTAGCAATTCAGATCTTTGAAAGATATGCTTAAGGGTTTCCTGATAATTTTTATCTTTCTTGTGAAGAAAACTTCAAACCTGTCACTTAGCAACAACATTAGCAATTAAAATAAGAATAAATAGGTATTATAAATTTAAATAAATGCTATTATTAATCAATGGAATCACTAAATACTTAAATATATATTCTAAAAATGAAAACATTAGGACAGCAATGTCATGTTAAAGGCAGATATACAGATCTGTGGTTCCTGGAAACCAGAGAATAATATTAATTGGTCTCTAGCCAGTCTTGGGATCTCTAAAGGGCACACACTGATGATCTTGCATCATACTCCTAAGTAAGGTCTTTTGGGACAGAGTTATGACAAAAGCTTACAGATTGTTGCTGCTCAACCCACTTGTAGAAGAAATAGGAACACCCTCTCCCCATTACAACATGCAACTCAGTCTATAGGAACACCCTCTACCCAAGTAAGTTCAAAGAAAATATTAACTTGGGGTCAAGATAAGCATCTCAAAAAATAAGTATAATTGAATTTAGTGGACTTTGTAATAAAAGATGTTAAGTGGCATTTTTCAGAATGAGACTAAATAATATTAACTATAATTTAGTTATATGAGAGTACTTTCAAAAGTTCATGGAAATGTATTTAAATAAAAAAACAGCTGAGTATAGATTTTTTAAATTTTTGAATAAAATTCTCCTTTTAACCCAAATTCCATGAACTTTTAAAATTATCATTGTATGTATGTACGTATGTTATAGAAATATATTTCTTATTAGTTTAAGATGAAAAAATCTGAGAATTTCAAGTTAAATCTATTAGAATGCTTGGAAATATTAAGTATTTAATATACTAGGTTGAAGTCTAAGACAAAACATTCCTTCTCAGTTTCTGCAAAAGCTAGTCATTTACCCAAATTAAGTTTACATATCAATACTAAGTCACTGGAGGCCAGAACAGTGGTATGGGGGGCTAATTCTTTGCCTGTGGTGCAGGCATCCCACATGGGTACTGTTTCTAGTCCCCGCTGCTCCTCTTCTGATGCAGCTCTCTACTATGTCCTGGGAAATCAGTAGAAGATGGCCCAGATACTTGGGCCCCTCCACCTGTGAGGCAGACCCAGAGGAGGTTCCTGTCTCCTGGCTTTGGATCAGCCCAGCTCCTGACATTGCTGCCATTTGAGGAGTGAACTAGTGGATGGAAGACCTTTCTCTGTTTCTCCCTCTCCATGTAGCTCTACCTCTCAAATAAATAAAATCTTAAAAAAAATAATTCAGCACTATGTTACTTAATATATTTGATATGTGTAAGAAAATTAATTATGAATAAGGCATATAAACTGAAATGTTATTGAACATTTTCATATTTAATTTCTTATTATCCAGCACTGAGAAGGAACTACATTAGCAAATGACAAAAAAAACTGTGACTTGTACCAATGGAGTCCACAATCTATTAGGAGAAAAAATATGAAGATAGATGGCTGCTATTTATGCAGGAGGATATGTAAATGAGTTACATATCTTGCATCTCCAGATGACAAAGATGAAAGGAGTTAACATAAGGTGGAAATTAAAAATCAGAGATGTATTTAAGGACAAACAGGATTTTTCCCTTTGATTCACCAATCATAACTCTACCAGTAGAGATGTGCAAAGGGAAAAGTACATAAAAAAGCAGGGAAGCATGTGAAGGCAAATCATATTAGAGGATTGCAAAACAATTACTCTAGTTAGATTACTGAGTGTTGGTTGTGACAAATGAGAAGAGATGTGCTAGAATTTGAATGTAATGCATAATGGGCTATAATGTAAAAATTCAAATAAAATATATTTTCAAGTGTAATTTGTACTCTACCTTAGACATAAGGTGAAGTAGCAAAGTGAACATGAAATTGGGCAAACACTGCAGTCTTACCTGGTGACTCCAGATTTAAAGATCAAATTTCCAGCTTAAAAGATGCCTAGTTATTTCAAAAGGGAATTTATATATTTATAGAAACACCAACAAAGATTTTAAAAAGCTAATGTAATAATAAGTGGCAGTAATGACTAATATAATCAGTGGTTGTCTTCATTTTAAAAAGTTGTAAAGATATGTTTATTTATGTATGTATTGGGAAAATGATAGAAAATATACACATACTCAGAAAAATTGTCTTTGGTTTCTGTGTTCAGGCTTTGCAATGAATCTGACTTTTGATGCATTCTTGTAAGATTTATCTCCCCATTTGTAAATATAACAAGAAATGAGGTAAACAACTATAAGGCATATTATTGTATTGATATGAAATTACCCATTTCCAGTATTTTCATTATTGTAACCAAATATAAAGATTGTGTGCAATGCTGTAATGATTTAACTGATACAATTCATGAACCTAGAATCAAAGAACAAAAACTTCTGTGTATATCATCATTGAAGCAGCGTGCACCATTATTTCGCACAGATATGGTGACAGTTCTGTTAGAAATACTTAACTATAGAACAGTATTTTGTTAGTGCTAACATTTATCAGTAAAAATAGTTTTAAATATTTGAAAATTAATGTTAAATTTACATAGTGTAAGACACACAGCTTTGAACACTTTGAAGACTCAGACAAATGAGTTATGTGTACCCTAATAACTCAACTTTATAAATGCAGTTTGGCTGGGAGATATGTGTGTTTTTTATATACTACTTCCTTTTGCTCTTCATCTCATCCCCCTACACCAAGTGAAATAATAAACTAATATGACATTAACACTTTCAGATTAAAACTAAAGTTGCTTTTCAAGATAATAAGATATCAAAGTCATATATGGAAATGTTAAACTTGACCGACCTCATCTCTCTTTCTCCAGACTTGCTGAAAACAAATGGATCAGAAAAATTGTACTCAGGTGACAGAGTTTGTACTCGTGGGCCTCACAGATCGTCAGGTGTTGAGGATGCCCCTCTTTGTGGTATTCTTATCCATCTACCTTTTCACAGTGCTGGGCAACCTGGGCTTGATCCTAGTCATTAGAACAGATGCAAGACTCAATACGCCAATGTATTTCTTCCTTAGCAACCTGGCTTTTGTTGATTTCTGTTATTCTTCTGTAATTACCCCCAAAATGCTTGGAAATTTCTTATACAAACAAAACATTATATCCTTCAATGCATGTGCTGCTCAACTAGGCTGCTTTCTGGCCTTCATGACAGCTGAGTGCTTGCTCCTGGCTTCCATGGCCTATGATAGATACGTGGCTATATGTAACCCTCTCCTCTATATGGTTGTAATGTCCCCAGCAATCTGCATTCAGCTTGTAGCTGCCCCCTATAGCTATAGCTTCTTGGTCGCACTATTTCATGCGGTGCTAACTTTCCACCTCTGCTACTGCCACTCCAATGTTGTCAATCATTTCTACTGTGATGACATGCCCCTCCTGAGGCTAACTTGCTCAGACACTCACTCCAAACAGCTCTGGATCTTTGCCTGTGCTGGTATCATGTTCATTTCCTCCCTTCTGATTGTCTTTGTCTCCTACATGTACATTATTTCTGCCATCTTGAAGATGCGCTCTGCTGAGGGCAGGCGCAAGGCCTTCTCCACATGTGGCTCCCACATGCTGGCGGTCACCATATTCTATGGAACCTTGATCTTCATGTACTTACAGCCCAGCTCTAACCATTCTCTTGACACGGATAAGATGGCCTCTGTCTTCTACACAGTGATCATCCCCATGTTAAACCCCTTGATCTACAGTCTCCGGAACAAGGAGGTGAAAGAAGCTGTGAAGAAAGTGGTCCTCAATAGAAATCGGGCTTTTATGTTCATTAAATTAAGAAAATGATTTGAATATCGATAGACTACTCTTTATGTATGATCTTTTCCTCTATAAAACTGTTAGCAATGGCTGTTTCTAATATGTGATCTTACACAGATCTGATCCATATAGACAAATTTTCTGGAGATTTCTACTGAGGATGTGATTTCAGATTGAAAGCATTTGTAAGAATTTACACGTCTTCTCTCAGTTTTCAAGTAAGAAGAGCATGAAAAGTAATTGTGTAGTCCACAAAAAACATACAGCAATTTTTCTACTTCTCAAATGAAAAAAAAATTACAAAACTATCATTAGGTACATCATTATCAAGATATATAAGTAATTACAGGCAGAGCGCAGACACCATTTCACATAGTCTTCCTCCTCTAATTCTCATTTAGGAATATAAAGCTGTATTAATAATAATTCATGTGAAAACCCTAGTTATATATTCTAAAATTTTTCCTGATTTCCTAACTTCTTTCAGAGAAGGTGTGGCAATATAAACTGCCTCATATTGATACATTTAGCAGATTATCTTTATTACAGAGGGCAGTGGTGCATGCTACCCTCATCTATGTCATTGACCAAAGCCTGCTACAGTCCTGGAAGTCCCATTTGATATCTAAATACCAGCTCTAAATGAGGTGATTTCTTATGTCTATGAGACAACATTGTATTATTTTCCAGATTATCTTTTTAAAGATGTAATTCAGGGATAGGAACCCTGGGAGTGGAGCAGCAAATTCCAAACAAATTAAAAAATTAACAAATGCAAATTAACAAATTAACAAATGCAAGTTAATTGAAACCCCATAGAGCATTTCATCAATAACAGAGATTGTATACAGAGTTGGCCTGGCCATTAGGACACCTATGGGATGACTGCATCACACATCACAGCACCTGCTTTTGGGTTCAGAATCCACGCTTGAGATTCTGTGTTCCTCCTAAAGACTGCATTTCTGGTTCCTACTCCAAAGCTCCAACTGTTGCAGACATCTGGGTAGTAAATCTGTGGATGGGAGTTCTCTGTATCTCTTTCTGACTCTGTCTCGCTGTCTCTCTCTCTTTCATTCTCTTTAAGAAATATATTTTTAAAAGGAATATATATGCAACTATGTGGTACAAAACATTTATAAAATGGTCATTATTTATTAAGGTATAGCATATAACACAATGAACCCATCAGACACGTAGTCTAGTGAAAAGCAGATTCCAACTTCTAGTCAGACAATGTGGTTAGAACCCAAACACAGCATTGCACTTTCTCAATGCTCTTATCAGTCTATTCTTCAGTTAAACTATAACAAATGTTACTAAATTTATAGTCTTATGATTAAACCACATGAAAAGGCATAAGTGTTCATTGAAGGTACTTGTGTATCATCTCTCTTCCTTCTTTGAGCCTTAAGATCTGAATTCTGATCATAAACCTTCTAATTGTAAGCTATGTGAACAGGAGGGAGCAACTGATAAATGAAGATTATCACAACTGATAAGACAAAGGGTTAGTGTGACAAATTTTTCTTAAAATGCATTTCACCTTTTTTCATTAAGCATGTTTGACACTTCCTGTTTTCTCAGAGTAGGACAAACCTCTTCTAACATGTTTCAAGTTTGTAACCTATACACAGAAAAGTGATACTTAATTTTCAAGGTCATTTAAGATTTTGCCACATTAGTTCCTTGAGGTTAACATGGTAAGATACAGATTTATTTTTAATTTTGTGTACTCTTTTAACTTAACATCTTTTTTAACCTATTCTGCCTCTTTATATAAATTGTGTAAAGCATATGAGCTCTTCATTCAAATGGAAATTATGATACTTATTCTGCCCTGTGTTACTTAGTTGCTTCTACCTTAAAATAAAGTGCTTGTTAAGGCATAAAAAACTGCTAGTATTGGCCGGCGCCGCAGCTCACTCAGCTAATCCTCCGCCTAGCGGTGCCGGCACACCGGGTTCTAGTCCCGGTCGGGGTGCCGGATTCTGTCCCGGTTGCCCCTCTTCCAGGCCAGCTCTCTGCTGTGGCCCGGGAGTGTAGTGGAGGATGGCCCAAGTCCTTGGGCCCTGCACCCCATGGGAGACCAGGAGAAGCACCTGGCTCCTGCCATGGGATCAGCACGGTGCGCCAGCCACGGCGGCCACTGGAGGGTGAACCAACAGCAAAGGAAGACCTTTCTCTCTGTCTCTCTCTCTCACTGTCCACTCTGCCTGTCAAAAAAAAAAAAAAAACTGCTAGTATAAAGAAAAAATTGATTTTCTTATAATTTTAAGAAATTTCATATTTTTAAAAAAATTATAATAAAGTCCAAAACTTAATAAACAAATATATTAAATAGGTATTTTCCTATCTGATGACATCAGATAATGTCCAAATATGATCATCTGCATATCTGGTAATAAGAGAAATGGATATAATTTTAACTAAAATAAGCTGATCACTTATACATTTCATCAATGAGATTAATAGACTTTACCTTTCTTTTTAGAGTTACTTATTTATATGAAAGGCGTAGCTACAAAAAACAGGGAGAGACAGAGACATAAGTCTTCCATTCGCTGGTTCACTATGTAAATGGCTGTAATAGAAGGGCTGGGCCAGAAGGAAACCAGGAGACTGGAGCTGTATCTATGTCTCCCACAAAGATGCAGGTGCCCAAGCAGCTGGGTCATCTTCCACTGCTTTCTTTTTTTTTTTTTTGGGGGGGGGTTTTCCATATTTATTTTTTTAACTTTTATTTAATGAATATAAATTTCCAAAGTACATCTTATGGATTACAATGGCTCCCCCCCCATAACTTCCCTCCCACCTGCAACCCTCCCCTTTCCCGCTCCCTCTCCCCTTCCATTCACATCAAGATTCATTTTCAATTCTCTTTATATACAGAACATCAGTTTAGCATATATTAAGTAAAGATTTCAACAGTTTGCATCCACATAGAAACACAAAGTGAAAAATACTGTTTCAGTACTAGTTACAGCATTAAATCACAATGCACAGCACATTAAGGACAGAGATCCTACATGAGGAGTAAGTGCACAGTGACTACTGTTGTTGACTTAACAAATTGACACTCTTGTTTATGGCATCAGTAATCACCCTAGGCTCTTGTCATGAGTTGCCAAGACTATGGAAGCCTTTTGAGTTCAGCAACTCTGATCATATTTAGACAAGGTCGTAGTCAGAGTGGAAGTTCTCTCCTCCCTTCAGAGAAAGGTACCTCCTTCTTTGATGACCTGTTCTTTCCACTGGGATCTCACTCGCGGAGATCTTTCATTTAGGTCCACTGCTTTCTGAGGGCACATTAGCAGGAAGCTAAATCAGAATCTGAACAGCCAGCAAGACTCAAACTCACATCCATACAAGGTAATGGCATCACAGTCAGTAGCGTAACCTGCAATGCTACAATGCTGGCCCCAAAACGTATTTTATTTTGAAAGTTATATTTTCAAGAGTAACTGTGCTTGCTTAAACTTTCACAAATAATGAAATGAACATTTACTGACTGCTTAGTATGTCTCAGAAATCTGGTGATTTAAAACATTACTTGGTAATTTGCACAATAGTACTATAACAGGTATGACAGACTATTTTATAAAGGAGAGAATTAGGACTGTGGACATAGCTTATGTACACACACACGCACACACACACACACACACCTCTCTATGCTTAACCCAATGTTTGAATCTTGCTTTACTTGATCCTAGAGTTCAATTTCACAGTTACTTTAGCACACTTCCAAATATGGAATAAACAGAAAGATTTCAGTTTAAAATCCAATGACTCCCAATATGCCACCCAAGAGTAGATAATTTTAAAATGTTTTATAGTTCCCTAAATCACTACAAGGCATAGATGCAAGGGAGCCTCAGCATGTAGCATACAATTGCATTCAGACATGTTGCTTCCTGTCCTTTGAAAGGAAATGACCACCAATGACAAGGCAGAGAACATCTCCCTGGGTAGCCTTTGTAGTTTTTTTTTTTTTTTTCCATTTAAGTGATGTTAAATTCAAACATCTCTTAAAATTTCATGACTTTTAATAGAACTCTGCCTTGACCATTCTAGTCAAGTGTAGGTATATATTCCAAAGCATCAATGTCACCTGGCACTTCCAAT
Source organism: Oryctolagus cuniculus (assembly GCF_964237555.1). NCBI lineage: Eukaryota > Metazoa > Chordata > Mammalia > Lagomorpha > Leporidae > Oryctolagus > Oryctolagus cuniculus. The sequence continues at coordinate 15,687,840 of NC_091432.1, read as the reverse complement.
TTCCAATTTTGTTCCTGGACAAATCTCTACAAGGCACTTAGCAACTCAGAGACCCATTTTTCTATCCCATGAAAGAAATATTTTCAGCATTTGATTATCTTTAAAGGTAACTCTGTCCTTTTTCTTATGTGAAACTCAGTATTAACCTGAGAATCTGCATTACAAGCAAAATTTAAGTAGCAAATGTGACATAAAATCCATATTGTTAGCTCATATCTTTGGACCATGTGAAGTAGACTCTTGTAGAAACTCTGACTAATAACCCTAGGCCAAATCATTCTTGTAAGACTCTTCAATGATATTCTACTGAGTATTCATTACTACTAGAAACACATATCTGTATACTTTGTGTTTTTTAAAATTTATTTATTTACTTAAAAGGCAGAATAACAGAGTGTGTGAATGGGAGAAAGACCAGGATACACACACACACACACATACACACACACACACTCAGAGAGAGAGAGGAAGAAAGAGAGATGGGGGGATTCTCCAACAACTGGTTCACTTGCCCAATGTTCAAAACACCCAAAGCTGAGTAAGGCCAAACCTAGGGCACAGGTACACAAGTAATCTATCTGTATCTCCCACATAGATAGCAGGGAGCCAAAGTACTTGTGTTACCATCTGCTCCATTCTTAGGTTCTTTACTGGGTAGCTGGATGGGAAGCAGAGGAGATGGGACTCAAAATGGCCCTCCAACATAGCATGCCTCTGCCCCAAGAGGTAACTTAACCCATTGATCCAAATATCTACTTACTATTAGTCTATCAGACTACTGTCACCCACATTTCACACATTTTATTCTCTGCCATGTTACTCATATCTTCCCACGATTGTGTATATATTTATATTTCTTTTTATGCTTCTTTTTTCATAAAGAGGTTGTCAAATATTCTGCTCAAAGAGTTACTCACTGAATGATTATATTCCAACAATGTCTTTCTTCCTTTCTTTCTTTCTTTCTTTCCTTCTTTCTTTTTTTACAGGCAGAGTGGACAGTGAGAGAGAGAGAGACAGAGAGAAAGGTCTTCCTTTGCCGTTGGTTCGCCCTCCAATGGCCGCCACGGCCGGTGCACCACGCTGATCCGATGGCAAGAGCCAGGTGCTTATCCTGGTCTCCCATGGGGTGCAGGGCCCAAGGACTTGGGCCATCCTCCACTGCACTCCCTGGCCACAGCAGAGAGCGGGCCTGGAAGAGGGGCAACCGGGACAGAATCCGGTGCCCTGACCGGGACTAGAACCCGGTGTGCCAGTTTCCAAGGCAGAGGATTAGCTTAGTGAGCCGCGGTGATGGCAGATGTCAACAATGTCTTTCATGGTCACCAATGATGGTCTTATATTGAATCAGTCTGAAGTCGTTTTTGATTTATTGTCTTAGACCACTCTTCTATCCAGATTCCCCTTAAATTCAACCAGCACTTTCCTTGGATTGATTGTTTCTGGATGGAAGGACTCCAACTTTACTACACATGGCACTTAAAAACCTATTACCATTGCCCTTGTTAATTTATAGTTGTGTGTGTGTGTGTGTGTGTGCATGTGTTTTCTTGTTTTGTTTTGCAATTTCCCTTTTCTGGTTGTCACTGGGAACAGAAGTTCCAAAAGATGGTATGTGAGTTTCTATGTTCCAGATATAATTCTGCTGGCCCTATATTTCCTTAGCATCTCTAATTTCCCATGTTAACCAGAGTTGATTATCTCAGCCAACACACCAACTTCTTCTAACTTGCTGTTCTTTGGCATAAAGCAGTCACAGATCCATTTGTTAAACTCCTTATTGTGACCCTGGTATAATACTCAGCAATGTCTAATATTATGGGAGTAGAAAGCACAAATTCAGAAACTATAACTCTTGTTGTAATAGTGGTAAGGGTCAACCCTACTCCACTTCTTAGTCTGTATGCTCGTGATTTATGCTATTAACTGTCAGGTAAAATATAATTGGTTGAGAACCCACAATGTGTTATGGAAAATGATAGTCCAGGATTAGCAAATTATTTTTCTGAGCTGGTAACTTAGTTTGGCTATCAATTTATCATTCATATTTTCTGGTGAGCCAGCTTATTATAAGTGATGGTCATATCAAAATTTCATTGCCTTCGAATGAGTGTATTCTTCTGAAGCAATGTTGTAAGGTGTACTATTCCAATGAAAGAAATATCCTAAATTTCCTTAGGCACTGCATGTAGGAAAAGCAAATCTATAGTTAACCTTTAAATTTTTAAGATACAATTTAATCACTATTTGCATGCATCTGAGCAGATAATTGAGTTTCAGATGAAAAGCTAGATCTTCAATGTAGTCTAAATCATGATTTGATAGCCTCTCAATGTTGGCTAACAAATTAATTTCCCATGCATACTGTAATACCTTAACTAAAACTTGTAAACACAGCAAAAAATATGCTGAAATATAAAAGGCAAATAAAAACTGTTTAAACATTTTGTGAGTTAATCCATATATGTTAAAATGATTTTGCTGTTACATGTTGATTCTTTATGACACTTGAGCTCAATTTCTAAGCAAATTGAGTCCCAAAAGATCAACCATAATATAATCACTCAGGCTTGTGATACATCATTATATTTTTGGTTCACAAATTATTTAAGGTGACTGAATTCAAGGAAAATAGTCCATGGGGACCAACAGTTGATACAAAATATAATGTCTCAAGTATTGCCAAGTATTATTGATGATCACAGGGTTTTCCTCAAGATACATTGTACCTTTTTGTAATCTATTGAGGACTAGTCATAAGTAATATGTAGACACGAAAAAGAAAAGGTAATTTAGGTCCTATGAAGGGGTTTAAACTCATTTCATTTAATCAATTATTCCACTAGTATAATTAGAGCTGTTACAGATTGGTGATTCCTGGTAAGTATTGGGGGAAGAAATAAAATGATCTTTGCTTACCAATAATTTTAAAATGTAAGTAGGTTGCAAATACATTAGGAAATGACTAAATTGTTGGATTTAACAATTGCTGGTTAAAGATAAACCTGCAGAAGGCTTACAAAAGAACACCCAGGTAACAGAGTTACGTAAAGCCTAAGCAAAAGAAACAAATACAGGAAAATGAAAGTCTACAGGAAGATGTGAAAATCCAGAGACTGTGGGGACCTGGACATGAGAAAATAATGTAGTTTTATGATGAAAGTTGAGACATTTATGGTACCCAATGCTACAGAGATATCACCATTGGCATGGGAAGAAGGAGATGTTGACGGATCTACAGAGAGTAATTGCATTGCAGTGATGAGATAAAATGTCAGAATCCAACAGATGGAGATATAAATGTGAATAATAAAGTGAGCTTCAGTGAGTTCTTCAAGGCATGTGGTACCAAAGTAATGAAGAGTGGAATAGGAAAAAATGAGTAAAGGTAGAGGAATAGAATTCGGAGGTCACCAGTGAGGATTTTTGTATATACTGTTTTTTAGGTTTATGGGAGTGAATAAATTAGCACAGGAAAAAGATTTAGGAGCTAGAAGAAGAGCTAGAAGAGTGTAGAAACCAAAGTGTAAGTTTATATAATAGAAATAGGGTGTCCTCTACTCACCTCCTCCCAAGGTGGATATAGTAGATGTGGGGGCAGGTAATTTTGTGCAAGTGGTTAAGAATTACTAGAGAAGTTTTTCATTTTATTGCTTTAAGTCTGTCTCTCTCTAATGTCGGAAATGTTAGCATCCACAGAGAGTGTAATTGGCAGGATATAATGAAGGAAATATGAGGGAATTTAAAGGATTTGAAATAAGTGGATAAATATTGGGAGACAGACCCGGGGTTCAGGAGAAAGCAGGTCAAGCTATGTGCCTAGTTCATTGTGAAAGTGATAACTTCAGAATAATTTGCATTTGACTCGATGTCGTTCTTGGCATTTCAGATATAATCCCAAACAGATAAGGAATAATTAGTAGCTTTAAAAGATTATTGATATGAGTGAATACATGCAAAGTGATAGGTCATAACTGAAGTGAATAGGTAAGAACAAAAGCTTGTAACCCTAAAATAATGATTTAATTTTGTGTATTTAGTATGTGATCAATTTCTAGATAAAAGAATTGCATGATGGAGCCATGGGAGTGGAAAGCTCAAGTAGAAGGGTGGCGGTTAATATCAAGATCAAGAATCTGAGAAGCCATGCACTCATGGTTATGCAAGCTGCTCTAACATGAAGATAGCTCCTTGAATGTGTTCAGCAGGGATTGTGGAGGATCAGAACCATCTCCTAACATCTTCTTGGTCATTGCAAACAGGAACAAGTACTCAGAACATGTACTCTGAAAACTTTTACACTTACTTCATGGCTAAAAGCAATCACTCAGTAGTGTCAGAGTTTATCCTCTTGGGGCTCACAGATAATCCAGAGCTTGAAACCATTCTCTTTGGTGTATTCTTAATAATCTATTTAGCTAGTGTCATTGGTAATCTCAGTTTGATTGTGTTAATCCAAATCAGTCCTCAGCTTCACACGCCCATGTATTTTTTCCTCAGCCATCTGGCTTTTGTTGATTTTTGTTATACCTCCTCTGTCACCCCAAACACTCTGGTGAATTTTTTGCGTGAAGTTAAAAGTATAATGTTTTATGCTTGTGCTATTCAGGTATGCTGTTTTATAACATTTGTTGTTTGTGAAATGTATCTGCTCTCAATCATGGCATATGACAGGTATGTTGCCATCTGCAACCCCTTGCTTTATGTCATTCTCATGCCTCGGAGACTCTGTACTCAAATGATTGCTAGCACATACATTTATGGATTCACTGTGGGTCTTGCACAGACCGTAGTGACATTCAATTTGTCCTTTTGTGGCTCCAATGTGGTCAACCACTTCTACTGTGATGATGTTCCCTTAGTCGCTCTGGCCTGTTCTGACACTCACATCAAAGAGTTGATGCTGTTAATCATTGCTGGGTTCAATACTCTTTGCTCTCTGGTGATTGTGATAATTTCTTATGTCTTCATCCTTTTCGCAATCCTGAGGATTCATTCTGCAGAAGGAAGACAGAAAGCGTTTTCTACATGTGCTTCCCACCTGGTCTCCATTACAATATTTTATGGCACAATAATTTTTATGTATCTGCAGCCCAAGTCAAGCCATTCTCTGAACACAGATAAATTTGCTTCTGTGTTTTATGTAGTAGTGATTCCCATGTTGAACCCATTGATTTACAGCTTGAGAAACCAGGAGGTTAAAAATGCACTAAAGAGAATTACTGAAAAGTTGTATTTGGCTGTCAAATAACTTAAGAATCATTGAACAAAGAAAAGAGGACTCTGAATTATGTCTTATAGAGTCAAAATGCTGGTGAGTAATAGAATAGAACCAAATTCCTATCTTTGAGAGTTTGAACTCACTGAAGATGTGCCTCATCCACTATTCCATTCTCAGTGATTACCACCCTAAATTTTATAAATTTATAATTATTAATTTTCATTGTTGAATTAGGAAGATAGGAGAGAGAGAGGGGAGTGGGGAATCAGCATTTTTAACTACATCACTTTTGTCAGTAATTATAGAAACAGTATTGTTAAGTAGAAGCAAGATCTGAACTCTATTATGCTGAGAAATTTGATTTATACTAAAATAGACCAACTTCTACTATTTCAAATTTGCTGCATAATCAGGAAAAGAAATCAAAATTCAAAACTATAATTTTGTTTTTTAATATTTTTCATAATTTCCCTAGCTCTCCAGGTCCTTTGCATTCTGCTTGAAAGGGTAACACTAACATTGAGCTTGATTTCATCATTTAATGACATTGATACTTTATCAGTTTAGATGGTGCCATTTCACATTTTAATTCACTGCCTGCTCTGAGTGTGTGGTTAGAAATTACTTTTCAAACACTTTGGCTGGTAACTTTAGGTTTTCCAATTAGTGAGTTGTTCTGGGTAAATTATTTCACATATTGTTACCTCAGTATCCTCATTTTCAAAATGCAATAGCAATGATTCCTTTCTCCTTCACTGATTGGGAATATCAATGAGGTTATAAATACAAAGGCCCTGCACAGTTCTTAGCATATTAGTTAGTGTGTCTCAAATGATGGGTATTATACTTAATTATCATTGTGCTTTTATCATAATTACCTTTATATGATCTACATAACAAGATAATAGCCCTTTTGAAAATAGATAGCTATTATATTCATTTTAAAGTCAACAGAATGAAAGCATAAAAGTTAAGGGGTTATTTTATTGTAATCATTAAGGATTTAATTATTTTAAATTTCTTTAGCGTTTTGTTGAAAAGACTTTAAAATGATGTCTTTAGATCCTCTCTACATACTGATTAAAACATACATTTTCTTTAAAAATAAAAATGAAGCCATTTTTGCTTTATGTTTCAGAGATTAGATTTCAATCTTATGAACTAATTAAAAGTAAAAATAACTTATTGAATGTTGTTCTTGTGTCAAAAGCTTGGTGACATCTTTTAATTGAATTACATTAGTTAATTTTCACAACCCCCAACTGAGATGCGTTCTTAATGAAAAAATACAAATCGATTTGTGAAATTCACTATAATATATTTAGCTAATGACTAGAAGAACCAGGATGTTCATTAAATCTTTTGCAACCATAAGCTTCATTTTTAAATAACTATCTCATTTTTCCAACTGCCATTATATAAAGTTACAATTTAAAAATAAACTGAATGGTGATTTGCAAAAACATTGTCTGAAAACAATATTTAAATTAAAATTCTTCAGAAGTTAAAAAATAAAAATAAAGGTTAAATGCACCTGAGACTGGCATAGAAAATGTATACCCAACATTTCTCCTATGTTGGTCATCAACTCTGAGAAAAAAAGTTAATGGAGATATTACCCCATGTAGGACTCAGGACTCCCTGCCTTCATCATCCCATATGTCATTATTCTTAACTTCAGATGTTTCTGAGGGACTCTCCTGTGTACTCAAAGCCAGATTCTTAGCTGACCCTGAAGCTTAGCCATATTTTACTGTAATATTTTAAATCACTGAATCTTGTTTGTTAATATGTGACTTCATGGATTGGAACATAAGGAAAATAATCTCGACAACTTTAAAAATGAAAGCTTTTAGGACAACTGATCTGAATTTTCTTGTTTCAAATTAAGACTTTTGGGAGCAATAATCTTCGATGGTCCTTAACCTGTGTGAATATTTACCTAGAATGTGACCAGGTCATTCCCTATACTAAATTACTTAAAACCTAAATCAAGTGTCAAAAGGAAGGCCTGAGGGAGGAAGATGTAACATCCATGAATACATAAATACTAGTGGCTCTTCTTTATAGGAAGCAGGATAATACTACCTTGATGGCATCAAAACATTGAAGAATGTATACAGACTCCTCTGAACTAATCCTTCAGAGATGAATTGAGGACATACAAGAGAATGGTAAGCAAAGAGAGGCAGTTAGGAGGTTAGGAGGTCACTTGGGATGCCTACTTCTCATAACAGATTTCCAGGAAGTAAGGCTTGGATCTGCTCCCAATGCCAGCTTCCTGCTAATGTACACCTGAGAGACAGTGATGATGGTTTAAGGAAATGGTTCCCTGCCACCCATGTGGAGACATGGATTGAATTTCTGGCTCCCAGTGTTGACCTGGGCCAACTAATAATATATGTAAAAACAATTATCTGGAATTTTATTCAAGGTAGATCACTAATCAGTGTACATACAAAGAAAAGAAAAGAAATCTTTGCAAGAAGACGTATTAGGCATGGTTCCTGTGGCTAACACACACCATGGTGCCAACCACTGTGCCGAGGTAATTACACATCTATCTAAATGATCAAATACAAGCTTGCAAAATGAGCATTTTTCTTATTTTGTTAGTAATTGGAGCTTTATGTATCACAAAAGTAGGAGTAATGAAATGCAAATTTGGGATCAAATGTTTCTCAAAACAGGAAGGCATGTTCTGGGGCCAGTGCTGTGGGGCAGCAGGTAAAGCTGTTATCTGCAGCACCAGGATCCCCAATGGACACCAGTTGAAGTCCTGTCTGCTCCACTTCCGATCCAGATCACTGCTGATACACCTAGGAAAGCAGAGGAAGACAGCCAAGTTCCTGTAAACCTGCCACCCACATGAGAGATCAGAAGTTCCTAGCTCCTGGCTTCAGGATTGCTCAGTCCTGGCCATTGCAGCCAGGTAGGGAGTGAATCACTGAATGGAAGATTCTCTCTCTCACCCTTCTCTCCCCCCACTCAATTCTGCCATTGAAATAAATAATTTTATTTATTTTTTAAACTTTTATTTAGTAAATATAATGTTCCAAAGTACAGTTTATGGATTACAATGGCTTTCCCCCCCACCAATAATTTCCCTCCCACTCGCACCCCTCCCATCTCCCGCTCCCTCTCCCATGCCATTCACATCAAGATTCATTTTCAATTATCTTCATATACAGATGATCTATTTAGTATATATTAAGTAAAGATTTCATCAGTTTGCACCCACACAGAACATAAAGTGTAAAATACTGTTTCAGTACTAGTTATAGCATTACTTCACATTGGACAACACATTAAGGACAGAGATCCCACATGAGGAGTAAGTACACAGTGACTGCTGTTGTTGATTTAACAATTTGACACTCTTGTTTATGGTGTCAGTAATCTCCCTAAGCTCTAGTCATGAGTTGCCAAGGCTATGGAAGCCTTTGGAGTTTGCCGACTTCGATTTTATTCAGGCAAGGTCATAGTCAAAGTGGAAGTTCTCTCCTCCCTTCAGAGAAAGATACCTCCTCCTTCGATGGCCCTTTCTTTCTACTGGGATCTCACTCTCAGAGATCTTTCATTTAGGTCGTCTTTTTTTATTTTATTTTATTTTTGCCAGAGTGTCTTGGATATCCATGCCTGAAATACTCTCACGGGCTCTTCAGCTAGATCCAAATGCCTTAAGGGCTGATTCTGAGGCCAGAGTGCTATTTAGGACATCTGCCATTCTATGAGTCTGCTGTGTATCCTGCTTCCCGTGTTGGATTGTTCTCTCCCTTTTTTATTCTGTCAGTATTAGCAGGCACTATTCTTGTTTGTGTGACCTCTTTGACTCTTTGACTTATCAGTGTGATCAATTGTGAACTGAAATTGATCACTTGGACTAGTGAGATGGCATTGGTACATGCCACCTTGATGGGATTGTATTGTGATCCCCTGGCACATTTCTAACTCCACCATTTGGGGCAAGTCAGTTTGAGCATGTCCCAAATTGTACATCTCCTCCCTCTCTTATTCCCACTCTTATATTTAACAGAGATCACTTTTCAGTTAAATTTCAACACCTAAGAATAAATGTGTGTTAATTACAGAGATCAACCAATAGTATTCAAATAAATAATTTTAAAAATCCCAAACATGCATGTTCATTTTTAATCTGGACTACATATGTTTATGTGACTTTTTTTTATCACCCTCTTGGTTGTATATCCAGATACCAAAACATCCTAGGTAGCCCAGAATGCCAGATGCTTTTATTTAAATAAACCTGGAGACAAAATGAGCAGCACTGAACTTGGTGTTTTGACTGAGGAACTGGTTTCAAGAGATGAGTACAGCAACGATGGACAATCATTGAATCAGTTTGGAGGCTGCACTGAACATGGATTTATGTTCCAGAACAAGTGGGATGACTTATTTATCCATACATTTGACTCTCTTATCTCATGCTAAGAGAACAGTTTGCTTTACCTCGACCCATAACCGATAGAAGGGAATGGTATGAAGACATCCACACTTTAAGCATTGCTGCCATATTGATTTCCTGAAGCTGAAATGTGAATGAAAGGGCAAATGATGAATGTCCTTCCAGTGAGTCATTAAGATTTAATAGGCCTGAATTTCCTTTATTTTAAAAGATTTAATTATTTATTTGAAAGGCACAGTTACAGACATGGAGACAGAAAGATAGAGAGAAATCTTTCATCCACTGGTTCACTCTCTCCAAATGTCTGCAACTGCCAGAGCTGGGTCAATACAAAGCCAGGAGCCAGGAGCTTCATCAAGTTCTTCCAGTGGGTGCAGGGGCCCAAACACTTGGGCCATCTTCCCCTGCTTTCCCAGGACATAGCAGGGAGATGGATTGGAAGTAGCACAGCCGGGACTCGACCTGGAGCCCACATGGGATGCCTGCACTGCTGGCAGTGGCTTTACCTGCTATGCCACAGTGCTGGCCCCAAGCCTGAATTTCTTGACCTGCACAGAGAGATGCTGTATCTATTTCCCATGTCTGTGTTGTGTGTATCTATCTACACAAATGTACACTCATTTATGAAGCATAGTAAATTGAAACAACAGGCTTCCCAGTTTAATCCAATAACTGTAGAATTCACTCAATATAGACTCCAACAGTACCTCATGGAGTATATCTGATTCATTTACAAATTAAATGCAGAGGAAAAAAGAAACCCTTTGTCACGCAAACATCAAACCATATTCTACATAACGACTGCAAGTTACATAACCTTCCAAAATGGAAAAATAAAGAATATTATGAAATCACTGGTACAATTAATTTTTATGAAAAGTCAGAATAATTAAAGTATGTCAAATATTTATTTTAATTGCATTGTTATGATCAACAAAGATGATTGAATAAATAGTAGGTACAAATGACATAATGACAAGGTTATTTCCAACTGAACAAGCATGCAAATACACTGAAGGAATTCATTTAAAAACACAATTCTTGCAAACAATGTTTTCCAATTATATTTTAAAATATGATATAGACACATTTAAATGCAATTATAAAAAATAAAAATAAATGCAATTATAATACCTTCTATTCTTAATACTCGTAAGGTTTATAAAATAAAATTCAGATGGACTTGAATTTGCAGTTAGAATTTTCATGTTAGTAATTATGTGACCTTAGGAAAATTATGAATAATTGGGAGCCAGAGATTAAAACCTACACATCTCTGATGTTTGTTGATGACAATAAGAACTACTTGGTAAGTTTGTAACAAATAATAAAAATCTATCCTTTATACCTTTTACCAGGATAATCCTTTGAGAGCACACTGAATTAATATTTAACCTTATATAATAAACATTTATGTAGCTAACACAAAGCGCTTATTATTGAACATTGTTGTAAACATTTTTATAAATATATAATTTTCCAACCAACCAGTTGAGTTCTATTAATTCCCAGAATTCCTAACAGACTAACACAGAGTTTAGGTCAAGTTTCTCAAGTTGCAGGGCAAGTAAATGAAAGAAATAACATACAAATCCAAGTTGTCCAAATTGCCCCGTTCCAGAGTCCTGAGGCCTAGCAAAAACATGTTGTGGCCTTCACTCTGCACAACACGTGAGTCAGTGTGTCTGAGTTGGTGTTTCAACAAGACTTCAGTCGTATCTCAAGGCTGCATGAGCCTGAACAGGACTCTTTAATCACACTGATTTGCCAGAATCTTCCCTGACCCTTGTAGAAAATGTCACAATCTAGTAAAATAACAGGCACATGTACGGTTGGTTTAAAAAAATGATAATAAAAAGTTTTATTGGTTTCCCTGGTTGCACTTAAATAGGCATTATTATTTTCTTAATTTTAATATCTTTAACATTTCACAACCTTTATCCAAGGCTTTCTTTGAGGCATCTTTCACCTCTTTGTTCCTTAGACTGTAGATTAGAGGGTTCAACATGGGGATGACCACTGTATAAAACACTGAGGCCATTTTGTCTGTGTCCAGGGAGTGGTTGGATTTGGGCTGTAGGTACATAAAGATCAGGGTGCCATAAAATATTGTAACAGCCACCATATGGGACCCACAAGTGGAAATGGCCTTGCGTCGCCCCTGGGTAGAGCGGATCCTGAGGATGGCAGCGATGATAAAGATGTAGGAGGTGAGCACAATGGAAGAGGAACAGATCATATCAAAGCCAGCAAAGGCAAAAATCAGAATTTCCTTCAGGCGTGTGTCTGAGCAAGCCAGAGCTAAGAGGGGGAGGTCATCACAATAGAAGTGATTAATAACATTGGGGCCACAGTACGTCAGACGGAAGGTGATGATGGTATGGAATAGGGCAACGAGAAAGCTGTATATATATGGAACCGCCACTAACTGAATGCAGACTCTTTTTGACATCAGCGTTGAATAATGCAAGGGACTACAGATGGCTGCATAACGGTCATAGGCCATGGAGGCTAAGAGGAAACATTCAGTGATCATGAAGGTGAGGAAACAGCCCAGCTGTGTTGCACAAGCAAGGAAAGGAATTGTGTTACGTTCCACCACAAAGTTCACCATCATCTTCGGTGTAATAGCAGAAGAGTAACAGAGATCAACAAAGGCCAAGTGGCTGAGGAAATAGTACATAGGTGTGTGGAGCCGAGCATCAATCCTAATTAATGTAATCAATCCAAAGTTGCCTACAACTGTGACCAGATAGATAACTAAAAACATCAGGAAGCATGGGACCTGAAGTTCTGGCCTATCTGTTATTCCTTGGAGGATAAATTCAGTGACATAAGTGATATTAAAGTCAGCCATTTATTACAGAAGAGTATGTGGATTTTGCTGCAGTTGAGGAATAAAAATGATAATTCCCAGGGTCCTAACAGAGTTAGGGAAGGTGATCACCGATGTCTTCCAGTTTTGAATTATGTCATCGTGTGGGCAGAACATACAGCTTACCTCTCTAACGATACACCATTCTTGTCCCCAAAGAGGTGCTGATTTTCAGAACAGTCTTCTTGGGCGGTGCTTTGCTTTCTAATTTTAGAAAATAAGGGAGTATGCTGGTTAAAAAGGGAATATTATGAAACTTCTTAAGGCAGCTAATATCAATATTTCACTGTTTTGCTGGAACTATTTCTATGCATTATATAAATACAACAAAATATAATTTGTAATTCATAAGCAGAACTATAGTTGTAATTCCTTTTTTTAAGATTTAGTTATTTTACTTGAAAGGCAGAATTACACAGAGAGGGAGAGACAGAGGTCTTCCATCTGCTGGTTCACTCCCCAAATGGCCATAATAGCCAGCTCCGGGAGAGACTGAAGCCAAGAGCCAGTCAGGAATTTTTTCTGGGTCTCTCACATGAGTGACAGGGTCTCAACTACTTCCGCAGCATTCTCAGGCACAGTACTAGAGAGCTGAGTAACGTGGAGCAGTCAGGCCTTGAACAGGCACCATATGGGATACTGGTGTTGCAGGCGGCAGCTTAACCTGCTACAGCACAGCTCTGGCTCAATATTCCTTCATTTTTGCAGTTCTGTGCATGCTCCCATAAAATATATCAAAACAATATATATAATGTTTTTACATGTAAAAATAATTTATATATACCAATATCTGCTTATTTTTCTATATAAACTTCTCCTTTGTATTGAACAAGTAGTTTGTGCTGCAAAACTATAAGAAAATTTATGAGAAGTGTGGCAAAACATACAATTTTATTCACATAAAAAGTAAAAGTATTTGGGATATTTTCCATTATAAACTACACTGAAGTTTTAGGTTTTTGTCCAGGGGTCCAAAGAGCTTACAGATATCAAGTAGTTTATCAAATTGATCATTATTATAAGTTATATGTGAATACATATCTTTTACCATAAAGATGTGTCAATATATTTCAAAAGTTCAAAATATCTAAGGTCTCTACTCTGGTTGTACTTCTAGCAACTTATATAAGGAAATATTCAGTTGTAAACAGTTTTATGAAAATGTATAAAACCTGGAGCTATTTTTATGTATCTTTCACAATAATTGTAATTATTTATATTTCTACAAGCCCTGAAAAAGACTAGTTTCATTAAGCATAATATTAGCGAACCTAAATTTTATTTTTGCTCCTGAGTTTATAGTCTACAAAGTAGAACCATAAAATATTAAAAAGAAGGAGGTCTTATAAGACTATACTGTATAAACTCTTTATATATTAATTTTAATTTATTAGTACTGTTATTATTTGGTTTGTTGTAATTGAGTGCTGTCCCTATGAGACAAATACTGGTACATACATTAACTTGAGATAGTCTCCTGCATAGCCTATGACAAAAGTTGTTTCTTATCACCATTGATTAACAGTTGAGAAAATCCAGGCTTATAGCTATGGTCACAGAGAGTGGACAATGTCAGAAGGATATGATTAGGTAGCTTTAACTACAGAGCCTGTATTTCTAACCATCACCATGTTGGCCAAAGTGCAGTGGCTTTCTCCTTCACCTTAATCGCTGGGGTGTAGGAACAGGTTAGAAATGGTCCATTTTCCTATAGTAGCAGGCTTAATGTTTACCACAAAGAAAATAAGACAGCTACCATTTATTGAATCTTGTAAAATTTTTCATTTTACTCAGTCGAGGTAAAATTGCTGACTCTTGGATTAAAAAAAAAAAAATTAAGCGTGTAGTGCTTTCCTTCACAGCAAAAGCTGTTTCATTCCAGCCTATTATGAATTAAGGATTCTCAGCCTTGCATGTAGGACTTGAAGATACATGACATTTGTCGCACAATATTTTATTTCAACTCCAGCTGTGAAGTTATGATTTCAACCCTAATTAAGGGTTATTTTAAGTTAGTATACAATGTAAAAGTAAAAATAAAGTAGACCACCATACACAAAAATGATGTAAGGAAGGTTTTTTTAAGAATTCTTTTTTTTTCTTTTTATTTAATAAAGGCCACTTGCATGTTAGAAATTTTCATGTTACTCATTTTGTACAACTTAAAAATTTGTTGTGATTCCAAGGTTCATGTGTAATCAAATCAGAAGGAACCATCTGACAAGTTAAATTGATCAATGGTAACAATAACTATGGTTGATATTTACTATTTAAGTATAATATTGAAGTACTACAAATAAAATATTTCTTAAAAATCAGCCATGTGTGAACACAAGTATTTTGAGAAATAATCCCAATGATTGCACGGGCAAGCAGAATGCACCCCTACTTTCCAGGTTACTTGTTTCTCTTTTGATATTGTTGGCCTATCCTTTGGTTGAATTCTTTCAGTACATGATTCCCCCAGCTAGTGGAATTCAAATTTTATTATGAGAAAACTAACCAAGATTATTCCACAAGAATAGTCTTAACAAATTCAACTTTCAGTTCTTCTAGTTCCATGGCTTTCTTTTCTAAAAATGATTGGTCTGAGAGTGTGCAAATGTTTTGGTTCCTTTTTTGTCTTCCCACTTAAAAATCTACCCTTCTCGGCGGCACCACGGCTCACTAGGCTAATCCTCCGCCTAGCGGCGCCGGCACACCGGGTTCTAGTCCCGGTTGGGGCGCCGGATTCTGTCCCGGTTGCCCCTCTTCCAGACCAGCTCTCTGCTGTGGCCCGGGAGTGCAGTGGAGGATGGCCCGGGTGCTTGGGCCCTGCACCCCATGGGAGACCAGGAAAAGCACCTGGCTCCTGGCTCCTGCCATCGGATCAGTGCGGTGCGCCGGCCGCAGCGCACTGGCCGCGGCGGCCATTGGAGGGTGAACCAACAGCAAAGGAAGACATTTCTCTCTGTCTCTCTCTCTCACTGTCCACTCTGCCTGTCAAAAAAAAAAATCTACCCTTCTCCCATTGTACAAATGAAAGGCATACTTTTCATCTATCTGAAATCTTACTAGGATTTATTGCTTCAAAGTAAGCAAGTATTCTAGTTTCCAAATAATTTAAGCTTTTCAGATTATTATTTCTATCAAGACATCATAAAATGGCTCCCATCATATCAGAAGATACATTTTAAATATAAGGCAAATTTAGGTTTTATCATTATTAATCAAAATTGAGAAAATAGAGGCTATTTTAATCATTTTGTGATATAATATATTTACCTTCAGGTGTAAATTTAGAGTCACATGGAATATATATACACTTATGTGTATATACAACATATCTTAAAATCCCAATGCTTATTACATGAAAATAACAACTTTACACCCATTAAAATGGTGGAAAGTTTTTAATACTCACTTAACCATGTAACTTGAGAAAAATATTTTTTCTAATTATTTTAACGAATGTCAAAATTAATCAGTAATGATCACTTTGGTCCTTTTTATTAGTTGGTTAATTCTTTAACACTAAGCAGTTTCATTCATTGGCTTCTATTATTCACTCCTTAGAGTCTATTTTGCCAATCTAGATTCTCAAAACATAATTGAAGAACAAATTAAATCCCTGCTTTGAAGGCTTTATCTTAGTTCTTAAGAGCTAGGGATTTACCTATGATGTTTTAAACATGTAGGTATCAAATATTATACCAATGTTTTGCATAGAAAAAGTATTCAGTAACAGAGAAAAGAAAATGATCATTAAGAAACCTCCTCTCATCTCTCCACTGATTTATTGATACAAAATGTTCCTCTTTTCTTCACTGCCTACAATTATCCATATCCTACCTTGTCCCTTCTCAGTGTTTATTGGGCTTTTCCAAGTCAAGCATCCTTCATCCCAGGACTCCATTAAGACTGATTTCTAAACTAAAGCTCAATACAGGGTTAAAGCATTCTGTGCACCACCACTGTGTGCCAGACACACAGACATAGACATTTCAGCCAACAGATACCACCTCTACATGTCCCAAAACACATGTGTCAAAATGACACAATATGGCACGAGAAAAAGGTTGGGAAGAAGTGGTTTCAATCTGATTGCCTTGGGACCCCGGTTAGTGCCAAATGCTTTTTCTGAGAAGCAATATAGAGTAAATATTTTACCAGTGGTTTTCTATTTCATGTAAGTATTAAACAATTATATTGTGTATCCATTCCTTATTTAAGAGGGAAATTTTTACCTTATATTAACTGTTGTTAAAGGCCAAGGATAACTTTTTATGAAGACCAGCTCTTCTTATAAGAGAAGTTTAGATGGAAAATTTCACCAGTCCCTGTATCTCTTCTCCATCATCCTATTTGTGGGCAACACTGTACTGCAAGAGAGAATACACACTCTAACTTTCATGTTAATATATCATGAGTGTGTGTGTGTGTGTGTGTGTGTGTGTGTGTTTTAAGAGACAGAAGGAAATGGGGAATAATAAAGTGACATTTAAAGATGTAAATATCCCTTGAAAGCTCTGAAAAGAAGAAATATGAAGCTATCAAATTACTTTAGGATGCATTCTGATGCCACTTAATGCCATAGTTCTACAAGGAAGAGTTTCCGATAAGGAAGTGGGGTGCAAGCGTAGGTTTGGCTCTTGGGCCCATATGCAGACTGCATCTGACTCACCTGCTTAGTAATGATCCTGGATCCCAGTGAGCTTACCCTGAGGTTATTTTGGCTATTTATTATAACCTAGGTCCCTTTGGATCTAAACTTGAACCACCTGGGGTATCTGGAAGCTGTATTATTAACTCCCATGTTTCTCTAAATGTAACATTAGTTGGATAAATTATATTGGGAATTTTAAAATTCTTTTTAATTCTCAGTGTTTGTGAGGACTCATACTTCAAATATACCAATTTAATTTCACAAAGGCAGGGGTGGGTCTAGTAATAAATCAAAATATGAAACCAAAATATTTAGATCCTTTTGATTAAGAATTCAAGCTCTGTGAAATGATAACATCAGCGCTTAAATTCTGAGTAGTTTGCTCAGGACATATTGAATAAAATCTATATTTAGTTTAAGCCTCGTCTTTCCCAATTTTAAAATTAAGAAAAATTATATTTTCTTTGTAATTTTCCCAAGTTAGAATGATTAATGTATGTAAAACTGTAGCAAATAGTAAGTGTTCAAGAGATGCCTACTTTCACCATTACTGTTAAATGTTGTTCTGGAAGTTTTATCCAGAGTCATTAGGGAAGAAAAAGAAATAAAACAGATACTCTTCAAAGAAGGAAGTCAAAGTATTCATGTTTGCAGATGATATGATCCTATACATAGGGAGACCAAATAAGAGAACATTGGAACTCCTATGAGTCTGGCAAATTTGCAGGATATAAAATCAACACAAAAACTCAATGCCATGCATAAGCAATGCCATGACTGAGAAAGAACTTATAAGATCAATCCCATTCACAATAGCTACAGAAAAATGATATACCTTGGAACAAAAAAAGAAACAAGGATATGCAAGATCTCTACATGGAAAATTACAAAACATTAAAGAAAGAAATAAAAGACACACAGACACACAAAAAAATGGAAAAATGTTTCCTGTTCATTGACTGGAAGAATTAGTATCATCAAAATGTCCATATTACCCAATGCAATCTATAGATTCACTGAAATTCCAATTGAAATATCAAGGACATTCTTCTCAGATCTAGAAAAAACAATCCTAAAATTCTTAGGGAAACACAAGAGAACCCCAATAGCTAAAGCAATCTTAATAAAATTAAAGGTGGGGACATCACAAAACCAGATTTCAAGACATTTTACAGGGCACTTAAAATCGAAACAGCCTTGTACTGGTACAAATATAGACATGTGGACCAATGGAGTAGATTTGAAACCCCAGAAATTAATACACACATCTTCCACTAACTAATCTTTGGCTAACAATCTAAAATCACCCCTTGCAGAAAGGATCATGTCTTAAAAAATTATATTTTTTGGAAATTTAGATCTCTAAGAATATCAGTATGAAACAAGACCCCTTCCTTACACTTGCAACCACCAATTCACAATCAATCATGGATCTGAATCTATGACTGATACCATCAAATTACCAGAGAAAAACATAGAGGAAACACTGCAAGACACGAACCACAATGCTGGTCCCATGTTTGTTTATAGCCAATTTCTATTATCACTGAGTCTTAAGTTTATCCCTCCATCCTAGATATCACCTCTTGGTTTTAGAGCTCTATACCCAAATACATACTAATGTCTAATATCTAATTGCATGACTCAAATGCTAGACAAATTCTACATGCCCAAGACTAAGTTCTCATTGTTTGGTGCCAAATATGGTCATTTTCTGTGTGCTTTTCTTTTTCTTTCTCTCTTT
Source organism: Oryctolagus cuniculus (assembly GCF_964237555.1). Lineage (NCBI taxonomy): Eukaryota > Metazoa > Chordata > Mammalia > Lagomorpha > Leporidae > Oryctolagus > Oryctolagus cuniculus. The sequence continues at coordinate 15,668,929 of NC_091432.1, read as the reverse complement.
TTTTTGAAATTTCAGTGAATTGCATTATTCTCCCTCCTACTGTGCAAGTCAAATGTCTGTATTCATCCTACACCCATTTGTTTTCCTTACTTCCCATATGTTATTTCTAATGTCCTGTTGGGTATTCACCTTATCTATCCTTTCCAGACATCTCTTTTGCCATCTATATAATTAGTTGTTAAAAAATTTCTTGAAACACAAATCCATAAACATAGAAACTATCAAGGTGGCATTTACCAATGCCATCTCACTAGTCCAAGTGATCAATTTCAGTTCACAATTGATCACACTGATAGGTCTAAGAGTCAAAGGGATCACATAAACAAGACTAGTGTCTGCTAATACTAACTGATAGAATAAAAAAGGGAGAGAACGATCCAACATGGGAAGATACACAGCAGACTCACAGAATGGCAGATGTCCTAAATAGCACTCTGGCCTCAGAATCAGACCTTAAGGTATTCATATATGGCTGAAGAGTCCATGAGAGTATTTCAGGCATGGAAAGCTAAGACACTCTGGCAAAAAAAAAAAAAAAAAAAAAACAAACCTAAATGAAAGATCTCTGCGAGTGAGATCCCAGTGGAAAGAATGGGACATCAAAGAAGGAGGTATCTTTCTCTGAAGGGAGGAGAGAACTTCCACTTTGACTATGACCTTGTCTGAATAAGATTGAAGTCGGTGAACTCAAAAGGCTTCCATAGCCTTGGCAACTCATGACTAGAGCCTAGGGAGATTACTGATGCCATAAACAAGAGTGTCAAATTGTTAAGTCAACAACAGGTGTCACTGTGTACTTACTTCTCATGTGGGATCTGTCCTTTATGTGTTGTCCAATGTGAAGTAATGCTATAACTAGTACTGAAACAGTATTTTACACTTTATGTTCTGTGTGGGTGCAAACTGATGAAACCTATACTTAATATATACTAAATCAATCTTCTGTATATAAAGATAATTGAAAATGAATCTTGATGTGAATGGAATGTGAGAGGGAGCGGGAGATGGGAGGGGTGCGAGTAGGAGGGAAATTATTGGTGGGGGGGAAAGCCATTGTAATCCGTAAACTGTACTTTGGAAATTTATATTTACTAAATTTTAAAAAATGTGAAAAAAAAAGAAACCTTCAGTGGCCTTCAAACATTGTTAGAACTGAGGTCCAGTGTCACACAATTGTCTTCATGATCCTTCATGATCTAACAGGTTTTCCTCTCTATTTTGTTCTTGCACCAACTGACTTTTGCTTGAGCCATCTTAGTTTCGTTTGCTTTTTCTGATATCCTAAATTTTCTCCTTGTGGGGAGCAACTGGGAGCAACTCGGACTAGACTAAGTTACTGGAATTAAGACTTATTCTATGCATCTGCTCTCCCACAATATGGCGCTGGGAGAGGAGGAAACAGCTTCTACACTGCTGCCTCCAGTTCAACCAACAAGCTGCAGGACCTGCTCCTGATTGGAGGAGAGCAGCGTACTCGGCGTGTGGGTAGCAGAGTTGGGATTGGTGGAAGAGGACTATAAAGGAAGAGAGAGACAACATGCACCAGGAACATCTAAGGGGAACATCTATCTGAAGGAACACCTGTGCAGCCCCCGAGAGAGCCGGCCAGCGGTGTGCTGCTCCCCTGCGGAAGTGGGGAAAGTGGCAGGGGGAACCGCCCTTCCACGGAGGTGGAAGGGACGGTAGCCAACCCGGGAAGAAAGAACCAGCAGCAAACTCGGGGAGGGCCGAGCAGACGAAAGAACAGCTCAGGGACCTGTGTCGTTCCTCCACGAAGAGGGGGAGCGACACTCCTGTCCTAAAATTTGGTTTATTTTTCTTTCTGTATAAATGCTATTCTTATCTTCATCCTTGCTTTTATCATTTGCTGTGAAACTCAAATTAAGCACCATTTACCAAGATTCTTTCACTGAAATCTGATCTAAGTCAGGTTTTACTTTTTATTCTCTCAGCATTGTACTTAGAAAGAATAATTATAATTTATGATCATATGGTCCAGACTGTAAGACTCATGAAGCCAGAGATGATATCTATTTGCTCAATGCTGCTTCCTGACTCATACTACTGATCCTATTATAAAAACATTAAGTTAGTACTGAAATTAATTTATGTATCATTAAATCTAAAAACTACTGTAGGGAATAACATAAACACACACTAACTGGTCCAAATGAAATAATAAGCTACTCCCTAAGCCATGCTGACATTTCTCCTATTTTACATGTTGGGTAATTTCATTCTTTAAAACAAGTAACAGAACTAACATAATGTTCCTTCTGGATATGAAATGCTGTGAAGTCTGAGATTGACTTCAAAAGAGCATTTGTGGTGTAGTGGATTACTTTGTGAGTATGGAAGGATCAAATATAACTCTGGATTCAGACTTTAATGCGGGGCAATTGTTACGAGAGCTTTTTATATCAATTCATCTAATTTTATATCTGAAATGTTTCATAAGAAGTATTTAAAAGGTGTATTATAAAATAATTTAGTAAAAACAAAAAAGATTGAAAATTTTAAAAATGTTAATTTATTAATTTGAGGCTTGAAATATTCATATATATCTATGAAAAGTTATCATACAGGCTTATATAAAGTTGTACAAAATAAAAATAAGCACAGCTTTTTTTTAACTTTTATTTAATGAATATAAATTTCCAAAGTACGATTTATGGATTACAATGGCTTCCCCCCCATACCGTCCCTCCCACCCACTACCCTCCCCTTTCCCACTCCCTCTCCCCTTCCATTCACATCAAGATTCATTTTCGATTATCTTAATATACAGAAGATCAGCTTAGTGTACATTAAGTAAGGATTTCAACAGTTTGCTCCCACACAGAAACATAAAGTGAAAAATAATAGATGATTTTTTTAAATGATGATGAAATCAGATCAGACCTATTGTCATGTTTAATCCCAGTGAGAGTCAAGTTGGGAGTTGATAATTTTTTTTTTTTTTTTTACAGAGGATCAGTTTAGTATACATTAGTAAAGATTTCAAAAGTTTGCACCCCCATAGAAACACAAAGTGAAATATATTGTTTGAGTACTCGTTATAGCATTAAATCTCAATACACAGCACATTAAGGACAGTGATCCTACATGAGGAGTAAGTGCACAGTGACTCCTGTTGTTGACTTTACCAATTGACACTCCTGTCTATGGCATCAGTAGTCTCCCTATGCTCCAGTGATGAGTTTCCAAGGCTATGGAAGCCCTCTGAGTTCTCCGACTCTTATCTTGTTTAGACAAGGTCATAGTCAAAGTGGAGGTTCTCTCCTCCCTTCAGAGAAAGGTACCTCCTTCTTTGAAGACCTGTTCTTTCCACTGGGATCTCACTCAGAGAGATCTTTTGCCAGAGTGTCTTGGCTTTCCATGCCTGAAATACTCTCATGGGCTTTTCAGCCAGATCCGAATGCCTTTAGGGCTGATTCTGAGGCCAGAGTGCTATTTAGGACATCTGGCATTCTATGAGTCTGCTGAGTATCTCACTTCCCATGTTGGATCACTCTCCCTTTTATTTATTCCATCGGTTAGTGTTAGCAGGTACTAGACTTGTTTATGTGCTCCCTTTGACTCTTAGTCCTTTCATTATGATCAATTGTGAACTGAAATTGATCACTTGGAATAGTGAGATGGCATTGGTACATGCCACCCTGATGGGATTGAATTGGAATCCCCTGGTATGTTTTTAACTCTACCATTTGGGGCAAGTCAGCTTGAGCATGTCCCAAATTGTACATCTCTTCCCTCTCTTATTCCTACTCTTATGTTTAACAGGGATCACATTTCAGTTAATTTTCAACACTTAAGAATAACTGTGTATTAATTACAGAATTAAACCAGCCATATTAAGTAGAACAGACAAAAAAACTACTAAGAGGGATAATGTATTAAGTTGTTCATTAACAGTCAGGGCTATGCTGATCAAGTCACCGTTTCCCATAGTGTCCATTTCACTTCAGGAGGTTTCCTTTTTGGTGTTCAGTCAGTTGTCACCGATCAGGGAGAACATATGGTATTTGTCCCTTTGGGACTGGCTTATTTCACTCAGCATGATGTGTTCCAGATTCCTCCATTTTGTTGCAAATGACTGGATTTCGTTGTTTCTTACTGCGGTATAGTATTCTAGAGTACATATCCCATAATTTCTTTATCCAGTCTACCGTTGATGGGCATTTAGGTTGGTTCCAGGTCTTAGCTATTGTGAATTGAGCTGCAATAAACATTAGGCTGCAGACCGCTTTTTTGTTTGCCAATTTAAATTCCTTTGGGTAAATTCCAAGGAATGGGATGGCTGGGTCGAATGGTAGGGTTATCTTCAGGTTTCTGAGGAATCTCCAGACTGACTTCCATAGTGGCTTGACCAGTTTGCATTCCCACCAACAGTGGGTTAGTGTCCCACTGTTTTTGTGGAGTTTCTTGATCTCTTTGTAGATTCTGGTTATTAACCCTTTATCTGTTGCATAGTTTGCAAAGATTTTTTCCCATTCTGTCGGTTGTCTCTTCACTCTCCTGACTGTTTCTTTTGCAGTACAGAAACTTCTCAATTTGATGCAATCCCAATAGTTAATTTTGGCTTTGACTGCCTGTGCCTCCCGGGTCTTTTCCAGAAACTCTTTGCCTGTGCCAATATCTTGAAGGGTTTCTCCAATGTTCTCTAGTAACTTGATGGTGTCAGGTCATAGATTTAGGTCTTTAATCCATGTTGAGTGGATTTTTGTGTAAGGTGTAAGGTAGGGGTCTTGCTTCATGATTCTGCACGTGGAAATCCAATTTTCCCAGCACCATTTATTGAATAGAATGTCCTTGCTCCAGGAATTAGTTTTAGATCCCTGATCAAATCTAAGTTGGCTGTAGATGTTTGGGTTGATTTCTGGTGTTTCAATTCTGTTCCATTGGTCTATCCATCTGTTTCTGTACCAGTACCATGCTGTTTTGATTACAACTGCCCTGTAGTATGTCCTGAAATCTGGTATTGTGATGCCTCTGGCTTTGTTTTTGTTGTACAAGATTGCTTTAGCTATTCGAGGTCTCTTGTGCCTCCATAAAAATTTCAGCACCAATTTTTCCAGATCTGAGAAGAAGGTCTTCGGTATCTTGATTGGGATTGCATTGAATCTATAAATTGCTTTTGGGAGAATGGACATTTTGATAATATTGATTCTTCCAATCCATGAGCATGGAAGATTTTTCCATTTCTTGGTATCCTCTTCTATTTCTTTCTTTAAGGTTTTGTAATTCTCATCGTAGAGATCTTTAACGTCCTTGGTTAAGTTTATTCCAAGGTATTTGATTGTTTTTGTAGCTATTGTGAATGGGATTGATCTTAGAAGTTCTTCCTCAGCCATGGCATTGTCTGTGTATACAAAGGCTGTTGATTTTTGTGCATTGATTTTATACCCTGCTACTTTGCCAAAATCTTCTATGAGTTCCAATAGTCTCTTAGTAGAGTTCTTTGGGTCCCCTAAATAAAGAATCATGTCATCTGCAAAGAGGGATAGTTTGAGTTCTTCCTTCCCAATTTGTATCCCTTTAATTTCTTATTCTTGCCTAATAGCTCTGGCTAGAAACTCCAGAACTATATTGAATAGCAGTGGTGAGAGTGGACATCCCTGTCTGGTCCCAGATCTCAGTGGAAATGCTTTCAACTTTTCCCCATTCAATAGGATGTTGGCTGTGGGTTTTTCATAGATTGCTTTGATTGTATTGAGGAATGTTCCTTCCAAACCCAGTTTGCTTAGAGTTTTCATCATGAACGGGTGTTGTATTTTATCAAATGCTTTCTCGGCATCTATTGAGATAATCATATGGTTTTTCTTCTGCAGTCTGTTAATGTGGTGTATCACATTGATTGTCTTGCGCACATTAAACCATCCCTGCATACCAGGGATAAATCCCACTTGGTCTGGGTGGATGATCTTTCTGATGTGTTGTTGCATTCTATTGGCGAGAATTTTATTGAGGAATTTTGCATCTATGTTCATCAGGGATATTGGTCTGTAATTCTCTTTCAGTAAGCACAGCTTTTTTAAAAGAAAAAATAGAAACTTGTCTCCTAACATGATTGGTAATATCCAAGGAAACCATTGACTCAGAGTACGGGCATTTAACCAAAAACAAAAATCCTTTATCTATTACAAATAGTAATTTTTGAAAGACACAGTGGAAAGTAAGTTAACACTAATGTAGTATCAATTACATAATGTATATATTGAACTAAAGCATACATAAAAATAGTCCAATAATGACATTAAAGAAGCAAAATATTTTGGCAGACATCTAATGAAAATGGCAATGTTCTATCATTCTGATGCTTTTCTTTTGAGTTGATTTCAAATTAGTCTACTATTTGGTGTAAGGTCATTCTATTCTGCCATAAAGGAGATATAAGAGCTAATTTTGTGGTATAATTGGTTTATCTTCTCTATATATGAAGTGTAGCTATGGTCAGTGAAGGAGAGGAAATTCTGTGGCAGGCGAGGAGGAAACAGTAGGGGAAAAAGTTTCAAAGAATCATTGTTGCAGTGAGACTCGTTATTTACACTCATGAACTTAGTTTCTCTATTGAACAATAGCTTCTCTATTGCAGAGAAAAACAATAGAAGTGTTTTACATACAAGATTGATAGAAGTAACACAATGCCATTGAACAAAATAGTGGTTTTCTATAATGGAATGTTATGCAGTGAATTTGAAAGTGACTGAAACGTAGGAAAATTAATAGAGAAAGAATGAAGTTCTAACCGGAAAAAATCACACATTACAGCCTATATACATGAACCTCAAAAATTAAAAGAATTGGAAGAGAAATTAGAGATTTACGTATGTAGTTCATTATTCCTAGTATTAAAGCATTCCTAGGCAGATGAACAGGATTCTCGGTTGAGAGATACTAAGAGCTGTTTTGGTTAAGATAGCTCAAATACTTTAGTGATGTGTGTATGTATATGTGTGTGGTGTGTTAAAGAGAAAATATATCCAATGATATTTTTGAAAGAAAAGTAAGGAAGGCCGGCGCCGCGGCTCACTAGGCTAATCCTCTGCCTTGCGGCGCCGGCACACCTGGTTCTAGTCCCGGTCGGGGCGCCGGATTCTGTCCCGGTTGCCCCTCTTCCAGGCCAGCTCTCTGCTGTGACCCGGGAGCGCAGTGGAGGATGGCCCAAGTGCCTGGGCCCTGCACCCACATGGGAGACCAGGAGAAGCACCTGGCTCCTGGCTTCAGATCAGCGAGGTGCGCCGGCCGCAGCACGCCAGCCATAACAGCCATTGGTGGGTGAACCAACGGAAAAGGAAGACTTTTCTCCCTGTCTCTCTCTCTCTCACTGTCCACTCTGCCTGTCAAAAAATAAAATAAAATAAAATATAAAAAATTTTAAAAAGTAAGGAAAACTTTAATCAGAATATTTGTGCTTAAATATCTCCACTACAACAAAATCTTGCAGTGAAGAGATTATCTTCAACTCTAAGAGCAGAATGGGCAAGTGGGAATTTAGTGCCAACAAGCATGTGTGGGTTAATGTATGGAAAATGACAAAAAGGAAGAATCACAAGAAAGGGAAATTTTTTTCTATATGGACCTAGCAGGTTCTTGCTGAAGATAAGCATGAGTTAGCAGGTGTGCCTGGGTGTTGCAGAGGGTATGGAACCTGGTCAGATATTGAAGATGATGAGATGTGCAGTGGGGAGAGGGCAGAGAAGTTCTTGGCAAACTGACTTAGCAGAGTTTTTTGCTAAAACTAGATTTGTAAACAATTACATGGATGGGCCTAGGACAAAGCTCAGAGTCTGGCTGAAGTTTTACCCAGGAAAAATTTTTTATCTAACTATCTACCAAAATATATCTATCCCTATCTATAATAATATTCATTCTATTTTTATTAAAAAGATCATCAGCAGACTCAATTTTGTTGCAGTCACTAAAAGAGACCCTATCATAATGTGTTCTGGAGTATCTTACAATTGATTCTGGAAAAAAATAGAGAAGAGAAAGAGAGAACATAGAAGTTAAGAGCATGCATTCTACAACTACCTTGAGTATGGATTCTAGCTAACCCATCTATCAGCTGTGCCGTAAGGCAAGTCATTTAAATTAGCTGAGCTTCTCCTTCCTTACTTGAAATACAGAATCACTTTACATACATAATGGTTCTTGAAAGGATTAACAATATGTTGCTCATAGACATTATAGCACTTTTCCTTTGACATAATATGCAATTAATAAATATTTGGCATTTCTACCATTATCGCTAGTATCATCATTTTATTTGTAACTCTTAAAGCATCATTCTTTTCAAGTTTGCAAATAATTTAATATATAAGTTTACTACTCAAAACAGCCCTGCATTGTTAGCAGTTTTTTTCATGCTTTAATGGAATCTTGGAGGTTTTGACCATCCCTAGAGTATATGCAGAAACAGAAGAGGAGTCTAGCTACAAACCTAGGTCTTGCTCCAAATTCTATTCTCTTTCCACTGTACCATCTCCTCCCCTGGAGGAAAGCCTACAAGATAGAAGCAATAACAATCCCTGAGGAACCATCATTATCTCTGCACATTCAAACTAACTTTCATATTCATTAATTTTAATGAAAAGTTGAAACTTTGTGTTTGTTGAGATTGGTTTCAATTAATAAGTTCCCATGAAAAACCTGAGGAATCAGTCACGTTAATAAGGCCCCAAGAAACTGATTAGCAAGCAAGCCCATTTTATAACCACCCAACTAGGGAATTCTGAAAGAGTTTTGTAATGAGATCCAAAGAGACAGTTTCATCATCAATACTTAATCAAACTCTAACTTCATTTTTATCACTTAATGTTTATCAATTATTTAATCAAAATCAACAGATAAAAAAATAGCAGTTACAGAAAATGGCATTTTCTTATGTTTTCCAAATATCCTGATTTTTTGAAGTCTGGCTAGAAATAGAATTGTTAATCTAATTAGTACCTTTCATATAGTGTGATGGCCAATAAAAGAAAGGATAGAAAGAAAAGAAGCAAGTGGGATAACATTAAGAAGAAAAATAAGCAACTTAATTACTAGGAGAAAAGGAGGCAGAACTCTCCTTGTTTATGAATAATCAAATAGAAGAGCCAATAAGAACTATTAAATTATTAAAATTTCATTAATATGACCAGTTTAAAATGCATCTGCGCACATACACATAAAAGCAGTTTAATCATGCATCACTGTTAATTACAAAAATACTACTGATCACAATGGAGGGGAAAAATCAGAAAACTTCTGAAATAAAACTACAGGACTGAGATAAGGACACCTGCAGCAGCACACTGGAGTCAGCATGTGTAGCCTAGTGATTTATTAATTAGTGTGGAGTCAGTTTCCACCTCCTCTCCTGACGCCAGCGTTGCATGTCACTAACACTGGTGCTGGCAAGCAGCAGCAATGACTCAAGTAATGGGCTCTCTGAGACCCCTGCAAGAAACCATGATGGAAATCCCAGCTCCTGGCCCTGGTTTTGCCCCAATGGTCGTGCACATTTGGGAAGTGAACTAGTGGGGTGGGAGCTCTCTATGTGTGTCTGCAGTATGTCTGACTCTCTTGGTCTCTGCATCTCTCAAGTATTTATTAAAAAGTTTACTGTAACACATCTAAAATTCATAAATAATAAAATCATACTTTATCTAAAAGATAATATTTACTATTACAAAAATGTCATTTTAAAAGTAAATTCATAAGGGCCTGCTGTTGTGGCACATTGGGTTAAGCTGCCATTTACATTGTAGGCATCCCATATGAGCACCAGTTCGAGGCCTGGCTGCTCCACTTCTAATCCAGCTTCCTGCTAATACACCTGGGAAGATGGCAGAAGATGACCCAAGTGCTTGGGCCTCTGCACCCACAAAGCAGACACAGATGAAACTTCTGTCTCTTGGCTTCAACCCGGCCCAGCCCAGGCCATTGTGGTCATTTGGGAAGTGAACCAGCAGATGGATTCTCTCTCTCTCTCTCTCTCTCCCTCTCTCTCCCTCTCTCTCCCTCTCTGTAACTCTGCCTTTCAAATAAATAAATAAATAAATAAATCTTTAAACAGAAATTTAAAAAATAAAATGTTTTAAAAATTTAATAAGCAAAATAATAATAATTCCATCAACAATATCTGTTCATTGATTTTCTGTTTGGACCAATAATCACTAGGTAGGAAGTGGGGAAAGTCCAGCCCATGGGCCTGACTGTTTAAAGTCAGCAAAATCATTTTGCCTGGCCTGGCCAACAAAACCACAGGTGGACCTCAAAATTAAATAAATCTATAATAGGCTAATATTCAAGTTGATAATTTTTATGGCCTGCCAACAACATTATAAACCTCTGACCCGATGGTTCCCACTCGTGCTTACATTTTGCCCCTGAGCACTCAAAAAATAAATGTCATGTGTTTTTGAAAAGTTAAATGTTAAAAAATTAATTGTAAATCCTGTTGTAAAAATGTGATTTGTCATATTTTGCATTTCCATATGTAGAAAACAAAACATTAATAGAGAAGTCAGCTTATAAGCTGATAACTTCAAGGTATACATTACTTGCAGCTAGGAAATGGCAACAAATGATTAAGTCAGAATCCTCTCCTTTATATCAAAAATGGAAGAAACAAAGGTCAGTAATGATAACAATACATTAAAAGAGGTTGTGTGGGGTCGACCCTGTAGCATAGGGGGGTCAGCTTGTGCCTGCAGCTCCTAGCGTCCCATATGACCACTGGTTCAAGACACATCCACTCCACTTCCAATCCAGCTCCATGCTGGTGGCCTGGAAAGGCAGTGGAAGATGGCCTATGTGTTTGGGCTTCTGCACCCATATGGGAGACCTGGAGGAGGCTCCTGGCTCCTTGCTTCAGATTAACCCAGCTCTGGCCATTGTGGTCATTTGGGAAGTGAACTGGCAGATGGAAGACCTCTCTCTCTGTCTCTCCCTCTGTAACTCTGCCTCTCAAATGAGTAAATAAATCTGTTTTTTTTTTTTTTAATGTGGTTGTGGGGCCGGTGCTGTGGCATACTAGGTTAATCCTCCGCCTGTGGCACCAGCATCCCATATGGGTGCTGGGTTCTAGTCCCAGTTGCTCCTCTTCCAGTCCAGCTCTCTGCTGTGGCCCAGGAAGGCAGTGGAGGATGGCCCAAGTCCCTGGCCCCTGCACCCGCATGGGAAACCAAGAGGAGGCGCCTGGCTCCTGGCTTCAGATAGGCGCAGCTCCAGCCATTGTGGCCATCTTGGGGGTGAACCATTGGATGGAGGACCTTTCTCTCTGTCTCTCTTTCTCACTGTCTGTGACTCTGCCTGTCAAATAAATAAATAAAAAATCTTTAAAGAAAAAAAATGTGGTTGTGGTATTTAAATTGTAGGGTGTTTTGTTTTTGTTTTGTTTTGTGTTTTTTACACTTTCACAAACGTGGATAAAGTCTATTGACTCCAAGGTAATACAGTGCTAAATCCAATGGGATTTCCTTTGTCTTTTTTTTCTTCAGAGACTAATTTTTTTTCTGACTAGAACTTTCCAGTGACAGTTGGACCTTAGAGGTTCAATGACCCTAGGGAATTAAAGTTGTGGAATATTAGGAATTAAATCTGAGAGGATAAAGACTCCACTAGTTAAAACACACATCACAAAGTCACAAACCCTCCTAACAGTTGTATGAAAGGAGACTCTTACAGAACCATTCAGGGAAAGAGTTTTTCCACAACCAGGTAGGTTGACAGGTTGTATAGATGGTCATTTCCATCCGAACCTTCCCTTAAGTTTTCTCTTAGTTTCCCTATTAAGAAAATAGAAGACCCTGTGTAACTGTGATACAACAGGATGAAACTGATGTTCACAGACCGGAATTAAATAATCTTCCCCAAAATAAAATACTTAGGTTTCATTTGGAAGAAGAAAGTATTTGTTATTCATTGATAAAACTTGAGAAGTTAATCACTGTTGAACAAGGGCAGTTGTGAGAGTAAGAATTCTTTCTCTTAGATGAAAATTTTGGTGATTGAAAAAAAAAATCTGTATGAAAGCAGAATTCTTGAGTGGAATTAATACCCTAAACCGTAACTGATCTTTACAAAATTCAAGAGGTTGAATGGTTTCACACTTTTTCCTTTTACTATGATTGTACTAGGAAGTGAGAAAGAGCCTGCTTTTAATGTGTATTTGAAGAAAAATAACCCAGGATCAGATCTCCCACTCATTAACTCTAAACATCCAAAGTGATGATTTTCACAGTAGACTAAAAGTGAGACTAGAGTCAATATATTCCCATATCTAAAAATGAACAAATATTGGCTGAATCATCACTTCTCATTTTTTACTTTTATTCCACACAAAAAATGAAGAGCTGCAGTGCTAATAGTTGGGTTCAGTTCAGGGAGTCAAATCAGTTCAACAGTTTCATCCCGAACACTCCTCACAACGTAGGCTTTGGCTGTACCAAGTAGAAAAGGAGTAATTGAGGGCGAAAATTATATGTATGCCAAAGTTTCTGCTTTTATCCATGTATCCATATATACACTTGTTTGGTTTCTAGAGAACGTATGATACTTTTAAGCTAAGATCTATTGAGAAAGAAGAGAAAATTAAAAGATTGAATTTAATAAGTACTCACACCAAACTATCAGAAAAAAAATTGCCCTTAGACAGTGTGTGGGGGGAGGAAAAAGCATTACTTTCAATTTTACAGAATTTACTTTTCGCTGGGAATTTAATATGATGAAAATTTCTTATCTTTTACTTCCTCTTAAAATTAAAGTTACTTTCCTCAGTCTCAGAGGTGGAAATTGGTGTGTTGACCCTCAACAACAATACCACATAGGCTGTGATATCCATTGTAGAGTTATTTGCAATGACATTGAATAAATTTATTCTGGCTGTGAAGTGGAGGTAGAAGGCACTGAAGTCTGAGGCTCTAAGGAGACAAAGGAAGTGAAACCTGGAAGAGCACATGGCTCTGTGCTTGCTTCCTTGTATATGGAATCCAGATGAGAGGTGACTTTTAGCAATGGAAGGAAAACTGCCCTTGCTGGCTCTGCTTCTTTCCCTACTTCCTGCTCATGACATTTGCTTAGGTTGCAGGACAACAAGCATGAAGTCTCGCATCCTTAAGCTCAAGCAAGCAGCAATACTCATGCATTATCAGTTGTGGACGAAAGCTCCCTGCTTTTACAATGACAGCTTTCTAAATAGCATGAGACAGGAAAATCACGTGATGAAAATTATCAGTCTTCTGTCAAAAAGGTTACGTTTTAAAAGTAGACATTTATATTATTCTTTTGTTGAAAATTAGGTATTATTGAGCACATTTGATAAAGGTTTTGTAAATAATTAATATAGAATACCATACTTTTTAAAAAATAAAAGTTATTTTTTAAATAAAGGAACTTCTAAAATTTCAAGGAAATTTCAAAAAAGATAAGTTTACTTAGGTATAGAAATTTGAAATCTGTGCATAGACTTTACATAACATTCGCTTTTCATGAATTTGTTGAAGATCCTTCATATATTTGCACCAAAATGAACTTATTTTCAAATTTCATGTCCTATAAACTTTATATTTCTAGAAAGACAATTTTTGAAAATGAGCTGCATACACATCCAAAACTTCCGGATTCACAAGTAGAAACATGTAATGGTCCCTTTTTTTCTCTCCCCATTAACTTTACCATTCATACACTATGGTAATATATATGTATTTATATATATTTACTATGGTAATATGTACACATATATTACCATAGTATATATTTTATGGTAATATATATACTACAGTATTTATTTTATTTACTATATACTCATTAAGATATATTAAAATAGAAAATACAGTAGCAGGAAACAGAAAATTATCTCCTTCTCCTTATGCAATAGATTTTTATATCAATGAAAATATTCAATAACTTTATAAACATAAGAATTTGCATTGTTTACTTCGTAGCCTTCCATTTATTTCTGTTTTGACTGATTTTTAAGTTTTTGCCTTATAAATCTATAAACAGCCAGGAATCAGTGTTTGAGATAGTTTGTGTTTGTTTCTTTGGAAATTCTACTTCAATGACAATGTCTTCTCACAAGTCAAAGCACATAAGATTTGGTGTTTCATTACAGTGATTCAAACCCAATAATCTGTCTTTGGTTCTGTCTTGTCTTTTTTCAGCAAATGAGAGGCCTGAATAAATGGCTGAAAGGAATAACACAAAGGTGACAGAATTCATTCTTTTGGGCTTTTCCGTTGCTAGAGATATTGAAATTGTTCTCTTTCTGCTCATTTTAGCCATATATACTCTAACTTTGGTGGGGAATGTTGGGATGATTTCATTAATCCGCTTGGATTCCCGGCTTCACACACCCATGTACTTTTTCCTCAGTAACCTGGCGTTCGTAGACCTTTGCTACTCCTCATCAATAGCCCCCAAGTTCCTGGAGATTCTCTTGACCAGACACAGATCTATATCTTTCTACGCATGTGCAACGCAGCTGGGTTTTTTCTTAAATTTCTTGATTTCAGAGATGGTACTCCTTGCAGTAATGGCTTATGATCGCTATGTGGCCATTTGCAATCCACTTCTCTACATGGTGGTTATGTCTCCAAAGGTGTGTATGCAGCTGGTATTGGGCCCCTACTTATACAGCTTTTCTGTTGCATTGCTCCATACAATAGTTACTTTCCAACTGATATATTGTGGCCCCAATATAATCAATCACTTCTATTGTGATGATGTCCCCTTGATGGCCCTTGCCTGCTCAGATACCAGCCTCAAAGAGATTCTGATATTTATCTTTGCTGGATTCAACATGATAAGTTCTTTGACCACTGTTCTTATTTCTTATGTATACATCGTGGCTGCCATCTTGAGAATACAGTCGGCAGAAGGGAGATGCAAAGCTTTCTCAACTTGTGCCTCTCATCTGACAGCTGTGACCATATTCTATGGGACTCTGATCTTCATGTACCTTCAGCCAAAATCAAACCATTCCCTCGACACAGACAAAATGGCCTCAGTGTTCTACACAATAGTCATCCCCATGCTCAACCCTATGATCTACAGCTTGAGAAATCAGGAGGTAAAGAATGCCTTGAGGAAAGCCATTGAAAAAGGTTACAACCTGCCTCTAAAACACTTTAAAAAAGGAATTTCCTGACTTGGAATAAAGCCACATGCACATGTATTGTTTTCAAAATCATTGTCTGGAGAACATTTATTTTTATTTTACTTAATATGAATAAAATCTTTTTGTATATGAATTTTTTGTCCATACAATCTATAGTAAGACAAGCTGTTTTTTAAAAAATAAGGATAGTAACAAATTACCATTGCTTAGATAGGTGAATCCAATGGAACTGGCCTAGAAGTCTCTGTGAAACTGATAGTAATATATCTATAGTATAATATATATAGTAATATATAAGACTTTTTCTTATTTTGCATAATGGTAAAGAGCAAAAGAAGAAACAAGGAATGATTTTTTTTGTGTATTCCCATGAAATTTCATCTATTTGCTTTGTACCCTGGGTACTCTTGTCTATCTGGCCACCACTATTTTCACTACTAATAACTCCCTGAAATTACATAATGTGATTGTTAATTTTATTTACCAACTTTAATGGGCTAGGGAATCCCAAGGTGATTGGTTAAAGTCATAGTAGTAGATTTAGTAGTAGACTAAATAAAGATCACCCTCATCATTATGGGCAGGCACTATCCAAACTGTTGAGGATCCAAATGGAAGAAAAAAAGGTGGAGGAAGGATACAGTATCTCTTGTTTCATGAGCTGAGACATCTGTTTTCTCCTACCCTTTTCCATCAGTTCCTCGGGCTTTTGGACTCTGGAACTGAATTAGCACTCCAAGCCCCAGTTAAGTTCTCAGGCTTTGAGACTGAATTCTACCATCAGCTTTCTCGGCCCTGCAGTTTTCAAACAGCTAAAGATATATTCTGCAGATCATATCAGTTCTGTTTTTCTCATGAAGCCTAACACACAGGATTACTATGTCTTTTGAACCTTTCACTATGAACATCTGAGAGATTCATTTTATTTATTAGAAAAGCTGAGTTACAGCGAGAAAGAGGGACAGCGAGAGAGATTCTCCATCCACTAGTTCAGTCCCCAGATCACCAAAACTGCCTGAGCTGAGACAGAAGCCAGGAGCCAGGAGACTCTTCTGGGTCTCCCACACGGTGCAGTGGCCCAAGCACTTGGGCCATCTTCCACTGCTTTCCTAGGCACATTAGCCGGGAGCTGGATTAGAAACAGAGCTGACAGGAATCAAACCGACACCCATATGGGGTGTCAGCACTTGCAGGCAGAGGTTTTACCCACTACGCCACAGCGCTGGCCTCTGTTAATGTGACATTAATACAAAGACAACAGATTCAATATAGTTTGTAGATATAATTCTAAGAATATGATGATATTCCCTTTGTCTTTTACTCTCTCTCTTTCCCTTTTTCTTCTTTTTTCTTTCTTTCCTTCTTTTTATTTTTTTTCTTTTATTTTTAGTTTTTGAGATAACACTTATATTCATTTAATTACATAACAGTAAACGGCTTATGCTCCACCAATAAAAGGTTCAGTAAGTAAGAACACCCCAGCTCAGCAAGAATATAAGCAAGGGCTATAAAGAATAATCAAGTGGAAAGATGACCATTTCACCCATTCAAAGTAAAGGTTTTATAAACATCTAGATTGGCACCTCTGATGCCAGCATTCCACATACATGATGCCGACTTCTGATCCAGCTCCCTGCTAATCTCCATGGGAAAGCACTGGATGATGGCCTAAGTGCTTGTGTCCCTACACTCATATGTGGGAAATCAAATGAAGCTTCTGGCTCCTGGCTCTGGCCTGGCACAGACCCAGCCATTGCAGCCATTTGGAAATGAGTCAGCAGATGGAAGATTTCTTTCCCGTTCTCCCTCTGTCTCTGTAACTCTGCCTTTCATTAAAACCATAGTAATATAACATTCCTTACCATTAATTTGACAAAGATATAAAAACAAGTTTGACAAAATTATGTTTATACCAATACTAATGTAAACAAGCATTTCTTTCTCTTTTTGTTTTTGTCTTTTGATTGTGTGTGTCTGTGTGTGTGTGTCTGTGTGATTTAGCTCCCTACTAAGGCCTAGTTCTTGGTTGCTAAGGAAGACAAAGCGGGCTTTCCCCTTGCCCCACTGGTTACCCTGTGTGATATGGGGCTTGTGTCACCAGTTGCTGCCCACCAGACTCTTGTGCAAACCTTTGACTTAGTGGTCAGTCAATCACAACAACCTGGGTTATTTCAAATACACTTAGAGTTTTTAATCGGATAAATTCAATGGGGATAATTTACAATTTTTCAATGATCCTCACAACAGTTATGAATGATGGTGGGAGAATGAGTCATTCTGTGAGTGAACAAATAAAGTGAACACTCTAGGACCGTTTCTGCTCACAGTGTCTTCCTGCCATGGAGAATCTCCCTCCCTCACAAGGGTAAACATGACAACCATCACTGTACTAGTGGCCCTGCACAATACATCAGAGCGATCACATGACTTAAGATAAATCAATCAGGTGATTCTTGGGAGAAAGTGTTCAGATAGAGCAGAGAAATTAATCACTTTTAATGATTTATTTATTTTATTTGAAAGGCAGAGTGGCACACACATACAAACACACACACACACACACACACACACAGAGACAGAGACAGAGACAGAGAGAGACAGAGATCTTTCGTCTTCCGGCTTACTCTCCAAAAGCCCACAGCAGCAATGTTAAGCCAGACCAAGTCCAGGAACAAGAAAATACATCTAAGTATCCCACATGGGTAGCAGGGGCCCAAGCACCTGAGCCATCATCCACTGCTTTCCGGCACATTAGCAGAAAACTGGATCAGAAGTGTGGAGTACCTGGACTAGAGCTAACACTCCTATATGATATGTAGGCATCCCCAGCAATGCCTTACCTGCTGTACCGCACACTGGCCCTGAGAAATGAATCTTGAAAGCTGTAACATCCCTCCCCAAAAGGAATGCACTCAAAAAGGAAATCATTTAATTCTTGGTGTTTGTTTTGCAATTTCATGAACCTCATATTGACTAGTTCAGAATGCTAATAACTCAGAGCTTATACACATAAATAAGAGAGTGAGAAAAAACATGATGAAACAATGATTTTCCTAACCTCAGGCAAGAAGTACTGAACCTGAGATTATCAATGTGAATTGGATACAAAGTTATTGAATGTCCCTACAACTGGTAGCTTTTTAGATTCAGTTGAAGAGCTATGACCTCAATAACCAAAAATAAAAGAAGACTTTAAATGAAATATGAGAGCTCCCAGAGCAAAAGGATAATGGCCCACTTCTCCAAGGTATAGGCAGGGAGACTAATAAAGGTGCATATAAACTACTGTTGCAACATTACAACCAAGCAGCAAAGTAAGAGAGTGGTTTTCCCAAGCTGCCATAAACAAATGCCACAAACTGAATGGCTTAAAACCACACACACCATTCTATGGGTCTGCTGTGTATCTCACTTCCCATGTTGGATCATTCTCTTCCTTTTTGATTCTATCAGCTAGTATTTGCAGACACTATTCTTGTTTATGTGATCCCTTTGGTTCTTAGTCCTATCAATATGATCAATTGTGAACAGAAATTGATCACTGGGACTAGTGAGATGGCATTGGTACATGCCACCTCGATGGGATTGAATTGGAATATCCTGGTATGTTTCTAACTCTACCGTTTGAGGTAAGTCAGCTTGAGCATGTCCCGAATTGCACATCTCTTCCCTCTCTTATTTCCACTCTTATATTTAACAGTGATCACTTTTCAGTTAAGTTTTAGCACTTAAGAAGAATTGTGTATTGATTACAGTATTCAACCAAAAGTATTAAGTAGAACAAACAAAAAAATGCTAAGAGGGATAACGTATTAAGTTGTTCATCAACAGTCAGGGTGAGGGCTGATCAAGTCACCATTTCTCCTAGTGTTCATTTCACTTTAACAGGTTTCCTTTTTGGTGCTCAGTTAGTTGTCACCTATCAAGGAGAACAAGTGGTATTTGTCCCTTTGGGATTGGCTTATTTCACTCAACATAATGTTTTCCAAATTCCTAACAGGGATCACTTTTCAGTTAAAATTTAAACACCTAAGAACAATTGTGTGTTCCTAACAGCACTCGGGCCTCATAATCAGTCCTTAAGGCATGCGGATCCGGCTGAAATGCCCATGAGAGTATTTCAGGCATGGAAAGCCTGGGGAAAAAAAAAAAAAAACCTAAATGAAAGATCTCTGCAAGTGAGATCCTAGTGGAAAGAACAGGTCATCAAAGAAGGAGGTACCTTTCTCTGAAGGGAGGAGAGAACTTCCACTTTGACCATGACCTTGTCTAAATATGATCAGAGTCAGTGAACTCAGGGGGCTTCATAGCCTTGGCAGCTCATGACAAGAGCCTAGGGTGATTACTGATGCCATAGACAAGAGTGTCAATTTGTTAAGTCAACAACAGGAGTCACTGTGCACTTACTCCTCATGTAGGATCTCTGTCCTTAGTGTGCTGTACATTGAGATTTAATGCTATAACTAGTACTCAAACAGTATTTTTCACTTTATGTGTCTGTGTGGGAGCAAACTGTTGAAATCTTTACTTAATGTATGCTAAACTGATCTTCTGTATATAAAGAGAATCAAAAATGAATCTTGATATGAATGGAAGGGGAGAGGGAGTGGGAAAGGGGAGGGTTGCAGGTGGGAGGGACGTTATGGGGGGGAAGCCATTTTAATCCATATTCTGTACTTTGGAAATTTATATTCATTAAATAAAAGTTTAAAAAAAACACACACACCAATAACATCTATTTTCTCACATGTCTTGAACCTCAGAACTGAAATTCAGGTATTGGCAAAGTCATCCTCCTTGTGAAGATTCTAAGGGAGAGCATCTCCTTTCTTCTTTTAGCTTTTGATGACCCTGAGGATTGTGGCAGCATCATTCATTTCCATTTCTGACTCCATCATCAGGTGCCCATTTTTCCTCTATGCCTCTGTCCAAATGTCTATCTTCTCATAAGGACATCATTCATATTGGATTAAAGGACATGAATGTGACCTCATCCTAACTAATTTCATGTTTAATTATCCTATTCACAGGAAAAGTCAACATAAGGTACTGTGGGGAAGGACCTCAGCATATTTTTGGGGGCACACACTGCAGGCCATAGTAAGTAATACTCATAAAAGGTGTAGGTTGGTTGAAATTTCTGGTGGACGCCCTTCTAGTCTATACCTACCTAGTGTGGAGAAAACAGGTAAGAATTCCTGAGGTCTAGAAAGAAACAAGTATCTGAACATCCCAGTGGAGATAAATAATCTAGAAGTTGGACGAAGGAGATTAATAATCAACTAATGTGACCATTAGCTATCAAGGCGTGTCCAAAGACTCAACAAGAAGCGAGATCAAAGGAGTACAAACTTATATCTATTTTATCCAGGAAGGTAATAACAAGTAGATATGAGGAACCAGTTATAAAATATCTGGATGCTGTTAAATGTACAGCAGAAAAATTGGCTAGAGGGGTCAGCACTGTGCTGTAGCAGGTAAAGCCACCTGCAGTGCCAGCATCCCTATGGGGCCTGGTTCGAATCTGAGCTGCTCCATTTCTGATCCAGCTCTCTGCTGTGGCCTGGGAAGCAGTGGAAAATGGCCAAGTCCATGGGTCCCTACATCCACATGGGAGACCCAGAAGAAGCTCCTGATTCCTGGCTTCAGATCAACCCAGCTACAGCTGTTACAGCCATTTGAGGAGTGAACCAGCAGACTGATGACCTCTCTCTCCCTCCCTCCCTCCACCTCTTTTTGCTCTGCCTATCTCTAGCTCTGCCTTTCAAATAAATAAATAAATCTTTGAAAAAAGTTGACTAGAGAACTGGCTAAATGCTCTAACTAATGAACCAGTAAAACACAACATAGTTCTCTATTACTTTCTCATGCAATAGTATGAGTTAGGCGATGGTGTATGCAAACTAAATTCTCAACATGCAATTTCCATGACTCACTCCAAGGCAACCATTTCAGTGTCAACATTTTGGAATTTTAAAAAAGAATATAAAATCCAAGTCTAGTAGTAGCTTTGGCATAGAGGAGATGACCACTAAGTTTTACACATAACTTTATTGCTGCCATGTCATTTCTGAACCTTAATAACATATCTATACTTGAGTAGTAAGGAGAGATTGGAACTGTGAACCATAACTAAACAGCCACAGTTTTATTGCTTAAAATAAAAATTTCACTGTAGTGATTGAGGAATATCTGCCATTGGGATCACAGAAAATATGACCTTAGAATGTCACATTATAATGCCAGTTTCTGAAATCAGATTTTGCTTTCATAGTCCTACTTTTTGTACTTTACCCTCATCAGTTAGGAGTAAATTTGGGTGGTTTAAAGACATGTAAATATTGTTGACATAATTTCATATGACAGACAATGGTGCTTTGTCTATGGTATTCCAATTCTAATGATATGAAACAATATTTGCCCCTAACCACTCCTGAGACTTTCCTCAGATACATTGTTACTGAGAATGTGGCCCATAAGTCATAAATTTGCCTGGGTAACAAATCTCCATGTATTTTAATTAGTCCATCTTACCAAAGGCACAACCACAATTTATGCTATTTCTCATGGTCCTCCTGCATGCATCAGTTATTCATCCCTTGTAATTAGATTAGCATCTGCCTAAGAATACTCACTCATATCAGCTCTCATTTGGCTTTGTGTTATGGTTATCAAGAGTAACCTGGCATAGAAAAATTCACTTTTTTTTTTCCTCTTAGCAAGAATGGAATATAGAAAACATAGGTTGTAGAGGCATCAATCTCCATCAATTAAATTTTAGTGAGATTTTCAGGATTTTTAATCAGGCCCAAATGAGATACTATTTTTTAACTCTACTAATGTCATTTGAGTGCATTCAGACTACAATGAATGTAGCTGAACAGAGCTTCTTTTTCAGGTGATCAGATTTACCCACTGAAAGTTTGACTGAAGCTACTAAATTCAGAGTCAAAAAATGTCATAATAGTAAGAAAAATGAAATAAGGCAAAGCTCAATGGCCTGATATCCTACAGCCAAAGTCAAAATTCAAGTATTAGAAAACTCCATTCATTTGTCTTTTGATTATGATGAGGACAGGAATGTCTTCTCTCCAAGAAACTTCACATTTTAACATTAGGAAATTAAAACCAGATTTCAAACCAAAAGAAAATATAGAAAAACAGATTATTAAAAGCAAGATTATTAACTACAGAAAATTCACACTGCGGACATATTTAATTATTGCATTAAGATGTCCGTTGAAGGGGCTCACATCGTGCCACCACCTGCAGCACTGGCATCCCATGTGGGCCCCGGTTCATGATCCTGTCGTTCTACTTCCAATCCAGCTCCCTGCTTGAGGCCTGGGGAAAGCAGCAGAAGGTGGCTTAAGTGTTAGTGCCACTGTTACCCACGTGGGATATCTGAATGAATCTTCTGGCCCCTGGTTTTGGTTTAGCTAAGACCTGGCTGTTGCAGCCACTTGGGAAATAAAGCAATGGACAGATGATTTCTCTCTCTCCCTCTCTCTCTCTCCCTCTGTGTTTGTGTAACTCTGATTTTCAAATAAATTAATGAATAATTGTTTTTAAAAAGACATTAGTTAAAGATTCAGAACATCAATTCTCTTTCAAAAATATATGTATGAGTATTTTAAATACTTTTGGGCAATTAATTTGGTAATTGTGTGTTTATGAACAAGAGAAAAATACTTTTTCTAAAACAATAAGTATTTCATATAAGATAAATATCAGGGTGAATGCATTCACAAAAATAACCTAAGAATTAAAATTCTACTAAACTAAACACCAAATTAGCATTTAATTATTTAAACTTGTGAACTCCACCATTGCATTTACCGCAATATTGAACACATCGTGAATGACACAAACTAAATCAGTTTTAGTAACAATGTTGCATACACTCATGTTAGTTACCTCATGCTTTCAGTACATGCATGAAATTACAGTGTAAGAATTGTCTTTGCAGTGTTTTTTTGAACTCATGCCAGGCA
Organism: Oryctolagus cuniculus; assembly: GCF_964237555.1. NCBI lineage: Eukaryota > Metazoa > Chordata > Mammalia > Lagomorpha > Leporidae > Oryctolagus > Oryctolagus cuniculus. The sequence continues at coordinate 15,645,829 of NC_091432.1, read as the reverse complement.
ATTTATAGAAGAGACTGTTGCGGTACAAACACATCTTCTGCAGTTTTACTGCCTTAAGTTTGCCTTGGTAATTGCTTTGTTGACTGCTTCTTTCACATCCTTGTTCCTCAGGCTGTAGATCATGGGATTCAGCATGGGGATCACAGTGGTATAAAATGCAGCCACCATCTTTCCCTGCTCCACCGACTCCTCCGTGGGCCGCCGGAGATACATGAATATGAGGGTACCATAAAATATTGTAACAGCAGTCAAGTGGGTCCCGCAGGTGGAAAATGCCTTCCTTCTCCCAGCAGCAGAGTGCATGCGCAGCACAGCTACTACAATGAGGGTGTAGGAGACAAGGACCACTGAGAGAGAATACGTTAAATTAATTCCAGCAATGACCATCATTGTGTATTCTTTGATGCGCACTCCTCCACAGGCGATCTTGATGAGAGGGGGATCTGCACAATAGAAGTGGTTGATTTCAAAGTTCCCGCAGAAATACAACCCATAAGTCCATAGAGTACACATTAAACTCACAGAGAATCCATAGATGTAAGGCACAGAAATGAGCCGCACACACACTGTCTTGGTCATTTTACTGCTGTAAAGCAATGGGTTGCAGATGGCCATGTAGCGATCAAAGGCCATCACTGCTAAGATATAGACCTCTACGTGAGCAAGGGCGATGAAGAAATAACACTGCACCAAACACCCCGCATAGGAAATGGTTTTTGTTTCTGACAATAAGTTTTCCAGCATTTTGGGGGTAACATTGGAAGAGAGCCACACATCCACAAAAGACAAGTGGCTCAGGAAAAAGTACATGGGGCTCTGAAGCTGGGGACTGATACTTATTAAAATGATCATACCAACATTCCCAAACAGAGTGATCATGTAAACTACCAGGAACACCACAAACAAGAGAAGCCGGAGCTCCTGACGCCTGGTCAACCCCACAAGAATAAATTCTGTTACATCCGTGTAATTTGGCATTATTTTCTTTAATGGGTCTTAAAGGAAGTTACCATCAATATTGATCAGTTTCTTATCTGTAACATAGGTAATTAGATTCATTAGAATTAGACATTTATATGTGCTTGATTATTATAATATCCTTAAAATCTGAGGACATGAATATTGAAATCAGACTAAGAATTGTCAGAGAATAACTAAATCCATTCAAAAGTGTATTTTAAAGACAAAAACTCTTGAGATCCACAAATGTGCCCCAAAAATCAGGCAGGTAGTTGATGCAACATTCGGAAGCAAACAGGATAAGCATTTGAAACTCCATTAAAGATTGCTAAGTATAATAGTTGCCAGGGCTGGTGCTGTGGTGCAGCACATTAATGCCCTGGCCTGAAGTGCCAGCATCCCATATGGGCACCAGTTCAAGTCCCAGCTGCTCCTCTACCAGTCCAGCTCTCTGCTATGGCCTGGGAAAGCAGTGGAAGATGGCCCAAGTTCTTGGGCCCCTGCACCCACGTGGAAGACCCAGAAGAAACTCCTGGCTCCTGGCTTCTGGCTTCAGATCAGCACAGCTCTGGCCATTGTGACCAGTTGGGGAGTGAACCATCAGATGGAAGACCTCTTTTTCTCGCTCTGTCTCTCTCTCTTTGTAACTCTGACTTTCAAATAAATAAATAAATCTTACAAAAAGCATAATAATTACCTCTTGATATAAACAAAAATAGAAATATGCATGTGATATTAATTCACACATTTTTGCATGCTTTTGAGAGAAATTTCTTATCTTTTTGATTATATGGGACAATGAACATTCAGGTTTGTATTGCAATCTAGTTACTGACATATTTGTCCTACATTATAACACTATATGCTACCAGCATATAAATTCCATCACTATCTTAGACATAATACTTGTTTACCAACTACGTTTAGGACGGAGAAAAGAAGGATTAACAGCATAGATAATAAGTTTAATAGTTATCTTAAAAATGTAAACTACAAATGATTCAATTATTGTTGAAGCAGTTGCATCCCACAGTGGAGTGTTTTGATTTCATTCCCAGCTCTGGCTCCTAATTTCTGCTTCCCACTAGTGCACACTCTGGGAGGCAGTGGGATACCTCATGTTATTGGGTGTCTTCTATCCATGTAGGAGACTTGGATATTTTTCTGGGTTCCAGGTTTCACCAAGCTGTACCCCTTATTTTGCAAGCATTTGAAGAATAATTTAGCAGGATAAAAGTTTCTCTCTCTCCCTCTCTCTTTCTTTGTCTCCCTCCTCTCTCAATTTCTGCCTCTCTGTTTCTCAAATAAATATTTAATTATATCATTAGATTAGATATCAAGGGTAAAATATTTGTGATGTTTTAATAAGTAGTAAGTCATCAGATTTAAATGGTTGTCATAACCAATTAATTCAACATCTATTTGTATGCAACTTAACTATCACCAAAATCATAAAATTACAAAAAAAAATTTCTCCTTTTGAAACACTTTTTTTTCACTTGTATTCTTTTTTCCTTTTTTGATTTTTAAATTTTCATTAATATGAGAACAGATATCAGGTTTTCATAGACACAGTTCTTTAGATAACCATACTTTTCTCCCTCCTCAACTCCCTCCCACAATTCCCCTCCTTCCTTTCTTTTTCTCTTTAATTTTTACAAAGACCTTATTTCAATCCATTCTATAAACACAGACTTAATTCACCACTAACTATAATATTCAACAAGTAAGAAGTATTTGAGCCTGAGCTGTTAAAGTATGTGTAAAAATAACACCATGCGAGGAATTTAACCTCTCCATCACAATATTTTTTGAAGTGGATTTTACTGACTTATAAATGTAATAATTAGCTATATCAATACATTTCATTTACATCAAGCCAATTCTCTATCAGATATTTTGATATATTAGATGTAGAAACATTGCAATTAGAGGAAATATTAGACTGAACAAGGTATGTATGAGCCTACTTGCATCATGCTTTAGTCATATTGAAGAGTAAACAATACAATTGATGTACTGTAGTGTTGATAACTGCTCTGACAACAGGATAGCATTCTAAATAGATAATGAATAAGGGGGCAGTCATGACAATTTCTCTTAGGAGTGACTTTGAGATTCTTCCAACTAAACAGCCATGGAGATATAAGGGGAAGGAGAGAATGCCCAATGTAAACATTTTACATGGTGAAAAAGAATGTCGCTACCAAGAATTTTTGTGACTATATAACACTCCTCTTCTGCTTTTATCAGAACATACAAGGGAAGTTAACCTCTGTCAACAATTTTCTTCTTCAGAAAATGCTTAATACAGTGATGAAGTATACTACGTGATGTGTCCTCAAAATGTTAGTGGAAATTTTGCATTATGAAAAAATGCATGGGTTCTAAAATTCTTTGCACCATAGTATATTTGTCTTTTAATTCTATTTTTTCCATGAATTTTTGAAGCCCATTCAACTGGACACTTAACATAATAGACATTGAAGTTTTAGTTCTAAATTCCAAGTACTGTACATTTTCATAATTTTAGCCCATGTGTTTTGGATTTTTTTATGTGTAAATAGAAAGATGACACTTCAGAGACTTGTTAAAATTAGCTAGTCATGGTTTTCCCATTTCCTGACTAAAACTGATGGAATCATAATTCTCTAATTAACCAAAACTGCTTTGGGTTAAAGGTACAATTATTTAAAAAATGAAATATATCAAAAAACATTGTTGCATCTAAGAAAAATAAACCTATTACTTCTTCGATTTAATTTCGATCACCATCTGGTGTGTGTGTTTCTCTTCCTCTACACATAACTGGTAGTTCTGTATAGTAGCATTTATCTTACTTATCTGATAGCTCAACCTGTCTGACATAATATTTTACATATAGCAGATATTTAACAAAAATCACACATACTCCATTTTGAAACTCTCCTGATCTCTGCGTCAGCTTCAAATAACACAATATTCCAATCTTAAAACCCTTTAACAAGGATGTTTCTAGAGGCCACATTCCGAACTTTATAACATCTGTAAGAATAGCTAACATTTACTGAATGTTCACAGATCCTTTTAGATGCTCTGTTCCCTTGAAGTAGGTTGTGTTAATATGCCCCTGCTTTACACAGAAGGAAGAGATTTTAAAAGTCTCCTCATGTCAGACATCTATTAATTAATAGCATTTTGATGCAAATCAAATAAACTGATGCTAGTTTTGTACCATGAAAGCTCACAGTAATCCACCAAGGATGGAAGATTAAAGGGGCATATTTATTCTGTCTTGAAAGACAACTACACTGATTTTTAAATATAAAGAAATGCAAGTATAGAACAAGAGTAGCAGTAGAGCTTTCATGAGCTCAGGGCAGGCTCAACTACAAAGATGGTCACCACTGCTTCTTTGTAGCTCTCCAAGTTTGAGTGATTCTGCTAATCTAAGTTTAGTTGACCAAGGGCTTTCTTTTTTTTTCTTTTTTTTTTTTTTTTTTTTTTTGACAGGCAGAGTGGACAGTGAGAGAGAGAGAGAGACAGAGAGAAACTCTTCCTTTGCCATTGGTTCACCCTCCAATGGCCACTGCGGCCAGCGCACCGCGCTGATCTGATGGCAGGAGCCAGGTACTTATCCTGGTCTCCCATGGGGTGCAGGTCCCAAGTACTCGGGCCATCCTCCACTGCACTCCCTGGCCACAGCAGAGAGCTGGCCTGGAAGAGGGGCAACCAGGACAGAATCCAGCACCCCGATGGGGACTAGAACCCGCTGTGCCGGAGCCGCAAGGCGGAGGATTAGCCTAGTGAGCCGCGGCACCAGTGATCAAGGGCTTTAAAAAAAATAATAAACTAATATATTACATAGATGTGTATCACATATCAAAACAAGCAAGAAGACAGAATGTGTAATTTACAAATAATAAATGGATTAATTTTTCTTAACATTTCAGAAATAACCCATGAAGAAAAAGAATGAAGGTTTAATTCTCAGACAAGCATGAAAGCTTTCGAATAGGCTATAGAGGAAATATGAAAATTATCCAGTAATCTAGTTCCACACAATATAAAATTTGATGAGATTCATAATTTAATGAACAGAAGTGTTAGTCTTCTCTTTTAAAAAAGGAACACAAACTAAAAGAATTGACTGTATTACTCTATACTGCAAAGAATGCAGAACTTGTAGACCTACCTTCATCAGGGAAGATTAGAAAATGATAATTTCTCCCTACTTATAACAGAGACTTGGACATCAGGACCATGGGGAGCATCTTCCTAATGGACAATTAAGATAATTATGAAAGGTATAATGATTAAAATTCTAGGAACACCTCAAGGGTAAAAGTTAAGGAATGTGTTGAGAAGAACAAATCTCCCTTTAAACTTTTTTATTAAGTTAATTGAAAGGAAGACTGAGAGGGAAGAAAGAGAGAGGGAGAGAAAGACAGAGACAGAGACAGAGACACAGAGAAAGAGACATCTACCTGCCAGTTCATGCTCCAGATGGTCGCAGCAGCCAGGGTTGGCCAGATCAAAGCCAGGAGTCAGGAACTGTATCTGGATCTCCAACATGGGTGGCATGGGCTCAAGTACTTGGACAATCCCCCTCTACCTTCCTAATCCTAGGCACATTAGCAGGGAGCTGGATCAGCAGCTGAGCTGTGGGGACCTGAATCAGCATCCCATTTCCTGGGATGCCAGTGACAGAAGCAGCAGCTTAACAGTGTAAGCTCCAAGAAATAAAACATATAAATTCTGGAATTTATGATACAATCTATCTCCTATTTTTACTAGGTTCAACCCTTCTTTATCAAGTTGTGCAGAAGAACCAATTCTTAGAATAGATGATTACAAAAACACATTACTTATGTGACTTGTGTTATTTTCAGATGCCAGATACCTCAAAGTACAAATCACTTGGAATAACTGGGAGGAAGAGAATGAGTAGAGGTCATTAGTAGGGAAAAAGATGGACTTCAAACTCAAACAGGTCTGAAATCAAACCTTGTCTCTAACAGATTAACTATGGGACCTTGGGCAAGTAACATATTTCTGAGTCTCAAACTGTTTCTATTCATCTGTAGAAAGCAGAGGCTGTTTTCTTAGAGTGGTTGTCATGATTTCAGGCAGTACAGCAAAAACTCTTGCCCACTGCTTATTGTTCATAAAGAAGAACATGCACACAAAATGACAGTATTTGTGCATCTTCGCATCTAAACAATTTACAAGTATTAACTCACCATCTTCAGAAAATGATAACCAATACTATTCCTATTGTCAAGAATAAAACCATACATATGTAAAATAAATGTGAGGTTATTTTTTAAACAAATGTAGATTCTAGTAGGTCTAAGAACAAACATGCTTACTTGGATTTCTTATTAACCCTAAAACATAAAGCCTGAAGGTGATCTGAAAATTTATAGACATCACTGTGCTCAGGCAAAATTTTTGATGCATACTTCAGTGCCCAAGGACCCAGAATGTTTAGTACTTTCCCACCTCTTATAGAGAAGGACCATGAGGTAAACTAATGGATACCAAAATATTTTGACATAATATGCGATATCTGAATGAAATGTAGGTTGGAAAAGAAGAAATTGTGTGTGTGCTTGTGTTTGTGTGTGTGTGTGTTGTGACCAATGTATGGTTAGATATGAATGATCATTAAATATAATTAAGTTAATAGATATAGAAATAACTACAAAATGTCATATATTTATAAAAGCATGTGTACATATATTCTGAATATTCTTCAAATAGAGAAAGTGTTTTTAACCTCTGCCAAAAAATGGGAATTATGAGCTATAGGAGACCTCCAAATCAAAGACTGAAACCTAAGAAGCACCTGGATGGGTGACAAATAGTAACTCAGCCAAGGCTACCCAAAGATCCATTGAAATTTGGAAAATAAAACAAGAATATGATTGAACTGCTGACCTTAAAATCATCATTTTTCATGTAATAATAAACCAGCTCTTCAAAATATTAACTAGACAATACATTTCACCTTGGAAGAAACAAGAGCCAAGAAGAATTATCCAAATGCTCCTGCCAACAGACTGAAAATAGAATTATTTCAAATCATTTTCTTAAAATGTATTAATATAAGCAACTAATTTAACATATCAAACATTTAGTTCTAAAAGGCAAATAATTGTTTTTATTGACCAAAATAATTACTTTTTTTTTGACAGGAAGAGTTAGACAGAGAGAGAGAGACAGACAGACAGACAGAGAGAAAGGTCTTCCTTTTGCCGTTGGTTCACCCCACAAGAGGCCGCTATGGCCAGCACGTTGCGGCCGCACACTGCACCAATCCAAAGCCAGGAGCCAGGTGCTTCCCCTGGTCTCCCATGTGGGTGCAGGGCCCAAGGACTTGGGCCATCCTCCACTGCACTCCCAGGCCACAGCAGAGAGCTGGACTGGAAAAGGAGCAACCAGGACAGAATCCAGTGCTCTGACCAGGACTAGAACCCGGGGTGCTGGTGCCACAGGCAGAGGATTAGCCTAGTGAGCCACGGCACCGGCTAAAATTACTTTTAACTCACTCCAAAATAAACCTTGAATAACTTTAATCTGAAAGTCTTTAGAAATGTTAAACTTTACTAATATCGATATGGTGATATTACAATTGAAACTAAACTTTACAATCCATCAAATACATGTATTTTATATATATTTACATACATTTGTGTACCTGAAAATGAATTTATATGCATCTCTAATTTTCTTTGAAGAAAATGATAATTCAATAATCAACAAAAAGCAATTTTTACATTGTATCAATCTTGCTTTTAATGTGCATCTTTGCAGATAAATGTTAATTACTTAGTTAACATATGTGAATTACATCTTATTGGTTATGTATTTTCTGCACCATAACAGAAAATGTTTCATTGAATTATTTATCTATTAATCTGTCTGAAGACATGGATGTTGTATAATTATTGCTATTGCATCATGTTTGTACTTCATAACATGTTGTTATTGTTAAGAACAATTAGACCACAGACACAACTACATACCACTCCCTGTAGTGAAGACACAAGAAACCAAAAAAGGCTAACAACCAAGACAGATTGAATCAGTAATACAGACACTCTCAACAAAGAAAAACCAGGACCAGATGGCATCACTGCTGAATTCTACCAAGCTTTTAAAGAATAACTAATTCCAATTCTTCTCAATCTACTCAAAAAAATAGAAAGGGAGGGGGCCTACCAAACTCCTTATATGAGGCCAGCATCACATTAATTCCAAAACCAGAAAAAGATACAACAAAGGTAGAGAACTACTGATCAATTTCACTGATGATCATAGATGCAAAAAATGCCAAAAATATATCAGTTAGTGCCTACATCAAAAAATTTAAAAGAAAAATAAATGATCTAACAATGCATCTCAAGGACCTACATAAACAAGAACAAACCAAACCTAAAATTAATAGGAGGAAAAAATAATGAAAATTTGAAAATAAAAAAAATGAAACAACAAAAGTTACAAATGGTAGTGAAATGAACTGCTGTTTTACCAAAACAAAACTGAGACAAAATTGGACCATCTAAACATGCAAAAAAAAAGAGTGATCACTTTTCAGTTAAAATTTAAACACCTAAGAATAATTGTGTGTTAATTACAGAGTTCAACCAATGGAACTAGAACAAAAAAAAAATACTAAAATGGATAAAGTATTATATTGTATATAAACCATCAGGACAAGAGCTGATCAAGTCACTGTTTCTCACAGTGTCCATTTAACTTCAACAAGTTTCCCCTTTGGTGCTTAGTTAGTTGTTGCCAATCAGGGAGAACATGTGATATTTTTCCCTTTGGGACTGGCTTAATTCACTCAGCATGATGTTTTCCAGATTCCTCCATCTTGTTGCAAATGACCAGGCTTCGTTGTTTTTGACTGCTGTATAGTATTCTATAGAGTACATGTCCCATAATTTCTTTATCCAGTCTACTGTTGATGGGCATTTGGGTTGGTTCCAGGTCTTAGCTATTGTGAATTGAGCTGCAATAAACATTAAGGTGCAGACAGCTTTTTTGTTTGCCAATTTAATTTCCTTTGGGTAAATTCCAAGTAGTGGGATGGCTGGGTTGAATGGTAGGGTTATCTTCAGGTTTCTGAGGAATCTCCAGACTGACTTCCATAGTGGCTTAACCAATTTGCATTCCCACCAACAGTGGGTTAGTGTCCCTTTTTCCCCACATCCTCACCAGCATCTATTGTTGGTAGATTTCTGAATGTGAGCCATTCTAACCGGGTGTTTAAATTTTAACTGAAAAGTGATCCCTGTTAGGAATTTGGAAAACATTATGCTGAGTGAAATAAGCCAATCCCAAAGGGACAAATACCACATGTTCTCCCTGATAGGTGACAACTAACTGAGCACCAAAAAGGAAACCTGTTAAAGTGAAATGAACACTATCAGAAACGGTGACTTGATCAGCCCTCACCCTGACTGTTGATGAACAACTTGATATGTTATCCCTCTTAGTATTTTTTTTTGTTTGTTCTACTTAATACTTTTGGTTGAATACTGTAATCAATACACAAGTCTTCTTAAGTGCTGAAACTTAACTGAAAAGTGATCACTGTTAAATATAAGAGTGGGAATAAGAGAGGGAAGAGATGTGCAATTCGGGACATGCTCAAGCTGACTTACCTCAAACGGTAGAGTTAGAAACATACCAGGATATTCCAATTCAATCCCATCAAGGTGGCATGTACCAATGCCATCTCACTAGTCCCTGGGATCAATTTCTGTTTACAATTGATCATAATGATAGGACTAAGAACCAAAGGGATCACATAAACAAGAATAGTGTCTGCAAATACTAGCTGATAGAATCAAAAAGGGAGAGAATGATCCAACATGGGAAGTGAGATACACAGCAGACCCATAGAATGGCAGATTTCCTAACAGCACTCTGGCCTCATAATCAGCCCTTAAGGCATGTGGATCCAGCTGAAAAGCCCATGAGAGTTTTTTAGGCATGGAAAGCCAAGACACTCTGGGGAAAAAAAAAAAAAAACCCTAAATGAAAGATCTCCGTGAGTGAGATTCCAGTGGAAAGAACGGGCCATCAAAGAAGGAGGTACCTTTCTCAGAAGGGAGGAGAGAACTTCCACTTTGACCATGGCCTTGTCTAAAAATTATCAGAGTCAGTGAACTCAGGGGGCTTCCATAGCCTTGGCAGCTCATGACAAGAGCCTAGGGTGATTACTGATGCCATAAACAAGAGTGTCAATTTGTTAAGTCAACAACAGGAGTCACTGTGCACTTACTTCTCATGTAGGATCTTTGTCCTTAGTGTGCTGGACATTGAGATTTAATGCTATAACTAGTACTCAAACAGTATTTTGCACTTTATGTTTCTGTGTGGGAGCAAACTGTTGAAATCTTTACTTAATGTATGCTAAACTGATGTTCTGTATATAAAGAGAATTGAAAATGAATCTTGATGTGAATGGAAGGGCAGAGGGAGTGGGAAAGAGGAGGGTTGCGGGTGGGAGGGACGTTATGGGGGGGAAGTCATTGTAATCCATAAGCTGTACTTTGGAAATTTATATTCATTAAATAAAAGTTAAAAAAACATGTAATTATTTCAATAGATACAGAAAAAACATTTGACAAAATCAACATCCTGTCATAATGAAAAAAAAAATTAGCAAAGAAGGAACATTCCTCAACATAATCAAGGCAATTTATGACAAACTCCTATCCAGCATCATTTGGATGAGGAAATGTTGGAAGCATTTGCATTAAGTTACCGAACCAGACAAATATACCCACTTTCACTAGTGTGAAGTGCTAGCCAGTCATTAGACAAGTAAAAGAAATCAAAGGGTTGCAAATTGGAAAGAAGGAACTCAAATTATCCTTGTTTGCAGATGGCATGATCCCATGTATAGGGGAACCAAAAGATCCCACCAAGAAATAATTTAACTCATAAGAGTGTTTGGTAAATTTGAGGTTACAAAATTATACACAAACATCAATAGCCTTTGTATACACAATGTCATCAGTGAGATAGAACTAGTAAGTTTAATACAATTCAGAAAGCTACAAAAAAATTAAATACCTTGGAATAAACTTAACCAAGGATGAGAAAGATCTCTACAATGAAAATTGCAAAACATTAAAGAAAAAATAGAATAAGACACACACAAAGAAGAAAAATAGTCCATGTTCATTGATTAGAGGAATTAATATCATAATGTTTATACGACAAAAGGGAATTTACAGATTAAAAGTAGTCTCAATCAAAATGCCCATGACATTCTTCTCCGTTCTAGAAAAAGTGATGCTCAAATCATCAACAAGAGACCCCAAATGTCTAATTTGATCTTAAACAATAAAAAAATGGAGGATATCATATCACAAAACCAGATTTTGATGCATACTGTAGGGCAATTAAAATCAAAACAGCCTAATATTGGCAAAAAATAGAGATGTGGAACATCGGAAAAAATAGAAACCTCAGAAATTAATCCACACTGCTACAACCAATATTTGACAAGTGAGCTGAAATAAACTCATGGAGAAAGGACAGTCACTACACCAATGCTGCTGTGAAAACTGAATCTCTGTATGCAAAAGCATGAAACAAACCCCACCTTACACCTTATACAAAATTTGGCTCAAAATGGATCAAGGATTTAAATCCTGATATCATGCAAATTACTAGAGGAAAACATGAGAGAAATGCTGTAAGATATTAGAATAGCAGCATAGGCAACTTAAACAAAATTTGACAAATGGGATTACATCAAGCTACAAAACTTTTGACCTGCAAAGTAAACCCTCAACAAAGTGAATAAGCAACTGACAGAATGGGAGAGTTTGTAACTCTGCTACTGATAAAGGATTAACATCCAGGATCTATAAACAAGAAAATAATCCAGTTAAGAAATGGGCAAAGGACATGAACAGGCAATTTTCAAAGAATGAAATACAAATGGTCACAAACCCATTAAAAAAATCCCCAGAATCAAGGGACATCAGGGAAACGCATATTAAAACCACAATTGTTGCAGTTGATTTCTCAACAATGTTGCAGTGGATTCATTTCTGAGAGGAGGAGCATGGTGGGGGAAAGAGGCCTGGAGTCACCACACAGATCCCGGGAGTCAGGTGAAAGTGGGCTTGAGGCAAGCAGCCTGCAGACTCGTTTATTTCAGTTGGTACAACATGTTATATAGCCAAGACCAGCCAATCCGGTCAAGGGGCGGTCTATGCCCCAACCAATCACAGACTGTTGCCATCCAATCCAAAGCCATCCGATCACAGCCAGGCAGGCTCCATTGCCAGGTGGGATTCAAAGCCATTCCTGAGTAACTGACGCTTGCTTGCCAGCGGCCACCTTGGCATGGCCTTCTCATTCCACCACACACAATGACATTTCATTTTAATCCAGTTTGAATGTCTATCAGCCCAAAATCAAAAACAATAAATGTTAGTGAGGATGTGGGGGGAAAGGTACCCTAATACACTGTTGATGGAAATGTAAACTAGTAAAACCATATGGAAGACAGTATGGAGATTCCGTAGAAATCTGAAAACAGATCTACCATATGACCCAGCCATCCCACTCCTAGGAATTTAACCAAACAAAATGAAATCAACATATGATAGAGTTATTTGTACCACCTTGCTTATTGCATCTCACTAGATCTTAGCCAAAAGGCCAAGAAGTGATGTATTGCGTCTCAGTTCACAATAGCTAAGGTATGGAATCAACCCTGATGCCCATCAGTTGTTGACTGGATAAAGAAAATGTGGTAAGTGTGTATACACTATGGAATAGCATGCATCTGTTAAAAAAATGAAATCCTGTCTTTTACAACAAAATGGGTGCAACTGGAAACCATTATGCTCAAATAAACCTGTTTCAAAAAACAAATATCATATATTTTCTCTGATACATTGCAGGAAACATAGAATACAAAAATTAATAGAAATGAAATGGTCACTTTGGGATATGATTGCCATTTTTAGCCCTTGTCTATACTCGTGTGCAGTCAGTTTTTTATACCAGCACCACCACAAACTCAAAAATAATGCATTGCACTACTATGTTATGATGGTTACAACATTCCTAACAAATAACAGTTTCTTAGAACTATTATGGTCATATGAGGTCACAGTTATATATGCAATTTATCACAACCAAAGCAGCATTAAATGGCACATGACTGCATCTCTATGTATGTATATATGTACATATATACATATACATATACATATATATTTTGTAAAAGTAAATTTACTAAACAAATTAAATTGAATTTTAAAATGTTGACAGTTTCATATATATATATATATATATATATATGCACACCTTAGCCGATTTTGTGCTTCTCTAACAGAATACTACATACTGGGTAATATATATATAAACAACAGAAATTTATTTCTCAGAGTACTAGAGCTTAAAAAGTACAAGATTAAGATTTTTCTGTCTACTGAGGGCTATTCTGCTGTATCCTTAATAGTACAAAGAACAAAGAGGACAAATAAACCCTTTGTAAGGTGACTTCAATCTGTTCCAGAAAGCAGAGCTGTAATGGCATAACCACCTTCAATAAAGCCCTATATGCCAGCATGGTTGCAATAGGGATTAATCTTCTAACACATGTATTGTGGGAGAACAAAAACATTCAAACCATAACTTTCCACTCCTGTATCCCTAAAACCCATGTCCTTCTCACATATCAAATACTCCATGCCAACAAACTCAAAAAGTCTTAACTTTTCCAGTATTCCCCTTAAAGTCCAATTTCAAAGTCTTGTGGAATATCATGAGTTAATCAAAATATCCCTCACCTTAAGGCAAATTATTCTCCAGCTGCGAGCCTATGAAATCAACCAAATTATGTGCTTCAAAATGCAACAGTGGGACAGGCATAGATTATTCACTCTCATCTAAAGGAAAGAAATGGAAAAGAAAGTGATAATAGGCTCCAAGTCTAACATCCAGTTAGGCAAAGACTAAATCTTATAGCCATATAATAGGCTTTTATTACTCCAAGTCCTACCAATTCTACATAGGGGCAGAAATTGAACACTGAATGGGTTCTGGTAACCCATCCACAAGGCTTTGTTTGAAGCAGTCCATATTAATCTTAAAGACTGGAGTCAGGTGCCAGTAGCTCTCCCAGGCTAGAATTGCATGTTGCTGACTATATGGTTCTGGAACCTTTGGGACAGTCTCAATCTCAGGGCTGCACTAGGCAGACCCTCTGTTGTGGCTTTACCCTTGATATTTCTATGCAGCATCCTTTAAAATCTAGGTGGATGTGCTCACATCTCAACACACCACTGCTTAACTACAAAATTAGCACCTTAAGAGCTCTCCTCAAGGTTTATGGCTTTGTCTTCTGGGACAACTGCCAGAGCTGTACCTGGGCTCACTTAAGACACAGTTGGTGTGGCTGAGAGTTGCTGCAGTACACTGGGGGAAGCAGCCAGCCAAAATGGTACAGGATAACCAATGCTGAGGCCCCACAGGTGCCCTGGGCTTCTACCTAGAAGTTTGTTCTCAACCTTGGCCTTTCAGACCTGGATAGAAGACACAGCCTCAAGGGTCACTGAAATGCCTCCCATCATTCTCTCATTGCCTTCATGAATATGACCTGGCTTCTTGGCTTGGCTATATCTTGGGCTTTCTCTCTTAAATATTCTTTTTCATTCTTTAAATAATCAGGGTAAAAGTTTTCCGAATCTGTCATTCTTGGTTCTTCTTCAATTCTCAATTACATTTTGAATCATCTTTTAATCATCTCTCTCTTCTCACATTTTCTTGTGTATTTCATGATGCTAGATTATAAACATTTGAAAATAGACACAGTCTTATTCATTATTGTATCTTCGAATATTATATAATTAAGTATTTTTGTAAGATGCTACAGAAGATACAGTACAGTATAAAACCTTTCTGTTTTCAATTTACTCAGACACACACACATGGCACATAGACAAAACAAACCCATCCCCAGACTTCATCACACAGCTTGCATGCACCAAAGATACAAACATACATCTCAGACTCAAGAGAGATTTTAGATTTTTATTGTGATTTGTTGTTTTTGAGACTGTCTAGGTGAGAATTTGTAGAAATTGGAGAGTGATTATTGAATCACAAAAATTTAACAAAATTCAACAGCAGAGACTGTCACAGTAGACACTCTGAATTTTAAGTCTCACTTCAAGAACTTCGTAGTTCCAGGCATGGTAGAAACAACTGAACTTCGATAAAATTTATAGGCAGGTAGAAGTAGTCACTGTTAAGCAGGTAGAAGTAGTAAAAGTTATTGTATCTAACACATGTGTTAAACACTGTATATATTACATACATATACAATATTCTAAGTTCACTCTATACACCATAACTATACAAACATATTGTATTGGCAGCTGTGTGTGATTGTGGTAATATGGAATAGGGTTTGTTTTCCAACCTGTGGGTCCACATTCTGACCCTTTCCCACAGTAATGTATCATACAAACTACTGTCTGCTATGCATATTTTCCTAAGTTGATTAATAAATTTCATTAAATTAATCTTAAGCTAAAATTCATCTAACCACTAAAAATGAAATTTGGTACCTATCACCATAAAAGATAATAAAAATTATAAGTAGCAAAACATTAAATACTCAGCCTTTGTGTGCAATGTAAACTTTTCAATTATGGTAGTAAACATTTGCAAAAAATGTCTGTATTAATGTTAATATAAATTCTATTTTAATATGAATTCTTGAAAACTACTTCAGCTTAGTTCATTCCAAGTTATCTTATTATAGATTTCATATTTGGTTGACTCGAGCTCTTTTAATGCTTGATCACTTGTAGGCAATGAAAGCTTGACTTACTTAAGCTGTTAACCTCACAAAGAATTTAATGTTGGAAAAAACTGGAAGTAAGCAACAGCTTCAAGATACATTAACAACCTATGGTTTCATGAGATGATACCCTGTGGCCAAAGATCATATTTTAAATGATCATTTAATTATAATGAAGAAAAGAAAGTTTTTGCTCTACGATATTTCACACTTTTAACATCAGACAACTTCTGCTAATTCCATAGCAAGCAGTAAAGTGGGAAAACAGACTACTGAAACACAAACATTAATTACTGACAATATATACTGAGAACAAAACTTGGGGTTATTTTGATTGTATTAAGAAGCTATTTGGGACCAGCACCTCCGAGGTTCACTTGGCTAATCTTCCACCTGCGGCGCGGGCACACTGGGTTCTAGTCCAGGTTGCTCCTCTTCCAGCCCAGCTCTCTGCTGTGGCCCAGGAGGGCAGTGTAGGACGGCCCTAGTGCTTGGGCCCTGCACCCGCATGGGAGAAAAGGAGGAAGCACCTGGCTCCTGGCTTTGGATCGGTGCAGCACGCTGGCCGTAACAGCCATTTGGGGGGTGACCCAATGGAAGGAAGACCTCTCTCTCTCACTGTCTAACTCTGCTTGTAAAAAAAAAAAATAGCTTGGCTGGCGCCGCGGCTCACTAGGCTCACTAGGCTAATCATCCACCTTGCGGCGCCGGCACACCGGGTTCTAGTCCCGATCGGGGCGCCGGATTCTGTCCCAGTTGCCCCTCTTCCAGACCAGCTCTCTGCTGTGGCCCGGGAGTGCAGTGGAGGATGGCCCAAGTGCTTGGGCCCTGCACCCCATGGGAGACCAGGATAAGTACCTGGCTCCTGCCATCAGATCAGCGCGGTGTGCCGGCCGCAGTGTGCCGGCTGCAGCAGCCATTGGAGGGTGAACCAACGGCAAAAGGAAGACCTTTTTCTCTCTCTCTCTCTCTCTCACTGTCCACTCTGCCTGTCAAAAAAAAAAAAAAGCTATTTGGGTTCAGCGCTGTGACTCAGTAGGTTAAACCACTACCTTCAGTGCTGGCATCTGATATGAGCACCAGTTCTAGTTCCAGCTCTTCCTCTTCCAATCCAGCTCTCTGCTATGGTCTAGGAAAGCAGTAGAAGATGACCTACTCACTTGGGCTCCTTGCACCCACTTGGAAGAACTGGAAGAAGTTCCTGGCTACTAGCTTTGGATCAGTGCAGTTCCAGCCATTGCAGCCATTTGGGGAGTGAACCAGCAGATGGAAGGCCTTTCTCCCTGTCTCTTTCTCACTGTCTGTAACTCTCTCTCTCTCAAATAAATAAATAATGTTTTTAAAAAACAGAAGATATTTGACAATTTGTTTCACAATTTTATTGTTAAAATGTGTTTACGTGTTAACATTTCAAACATTTTAGGTAAACAGGGTTCATCAAATTTTAATAATCAAGGGAAAAATATGACTTCTTTTTTCTCCTGAAGTGATATATCTTACATGAAATCCTGCTAAGGAAAAGGCACGCATGGAGAAAACCTTAAGACAGAGTTCACTTCTTACAGAAGTTCAAACTAGATACATTTGATTAACTTTATTTGTAAGGCCCTCTGATAGCTGAATTCAGCACAATTTTACATGCATTCCGAGGAAACGATGTTGATTTTGTTTTCCTGTGTGTAACAGAAGGATAATAAACCATGCTTAGTACATAGAATACATTTGTGTGGTAAAGTATGTCTGGTTTCAAATGTAACTTTAAGTGTATATAAGAGAGTCCTTAGAAAGTACTTTTTTGAAAAAATTTTTTGAAAATGTTTTTGAGAAAGGATCTTTATGCTAGATGTTTGAAATAAGGACCTCACACCGCTAGCATACCTATTAAAGTTTATTGTCCCAAGTTTGCCTTGGTGATTGCTTTGTTGACTGCTTCTTTCACATCCTTGTTCCTCAGGCTGTAGATCATGGGATTCAGCATGGGGATCACAGTGGTATAGAACACAGCCACCATCTTCCCCTGCTCCACTGACTCCTCCGTGGGCCGCCGGAGATACATGAATATGAGAGTCCCGTAAAACATGGAGACAGCTGTCAGATGGGATCCACAGGTGGAGAACGCCTTCCTTCTCCCAGCAGCAGAGTGCATGCGCAGCACAGCTACTACAATGAGGGTGTAGGAGACGAGGACCACTGAGAGGGAATATGTGAAGTTAATCCCAGCTATCACGATCATTGTGTATTCTTTGATGCGCACTCCTCCACAGGCGATCTTGATGAGAGGGGGATCTGCACAATAGAAGTGGTTGATTTCAAAGTTCCCGCAGAAATACAAGCCGTATGTCCAGAGTGTGCATATTAGACTCACAGAGAATCCGTAGACGTAAGGCACAGAAATGAGCCGCACACACACTGTCTTGGTCATTTTACTGCCGTAAAGCAAAGGGTTGCAGATGGCCATGTAGCGATCAAAGGCCATCACTGCTAAGATATAGACCTCTACGTGGACAAGGGCAATGAAGAAATAACACTGCACCAAACACCCCACGTAGGAAATGGTTTTTGTTTCTGACAATAAGTTTTCCAGCATTTTGGGGGTAACATTGGAAGAGAACCACACATCCACAAAAGACAAGTGGCTCAGGAAAAAGTACATGGGGCTCTGAAGCTGAGGACTGATACTTATTAAAATGATCATACCAACATTCCCAAACAGAGTGATCATGTAAACTACCAGGAACACCACAAACAAGAGAAGCCGGAGCTCCTGACGCCTGGTCAACCCCACAAGAATAAATTCTGCTACATCCGTGAAATTTGGCATTGCCTTAATATAGACAAAGAATATGTTGCCTATGAAGAAATTAAAGAAAAATAATAGTGAATTTCTTTTATTCTTGCAGGTTTTGAGTTACTTTATCCTTATTCTCATAAGATAAATTTTAAAACGTTGAATATTATTCTCAATTTCAAATCTGAGAGTTAAATATGCTACTTTTAAAACAGCATGGACATAATAGACCCTATGGTTATAGTTCTGATCTAGGGCCTGTCTTGCTGTAAATTGCCATAAATGTTGGTGATCTGTTTTCCCGTGTTTAATATTTGAAACTTATTAGGCATGTGAGAATCTGGTTGTGAAACAGAGCTAAAATTAAGGCTTGCTTATGCCAAAAATTCTAACCTCAACTCAATACACTGTAATTTCTCATTAACATAACTTGATTTGGAGATTTGGAGTAATCTTACTACCATATTGTTTTAACTATAAAACATTTCAGTAAAGCATCAAGGATTCTAAGACACAAAAACTATCAACGCTTCTACAATTTGGTTTCAGTTTATGTGTGTATTTTTCTTCCTTTACACCTAATCATTTGCTTTTAGGAAATAGAATTTGCTTTGTTGTCTTTAAAACTCCTTAATCTGACATACTTAGTGATCATATTAATGGATCTTCAGAAATAATCACAACTGCATTTTTTTAAAAAAATGTCCTGAACTCTGGAATAGCTTTCTTCATTTAATACAGTTTTCAAATGCTATTAAAACTCTCCAAGAAAGATTTTTCTGCTGATAACAATCCTAGATTATATTATTTGTAAGAATAATTAACATTTATTAAATGCTGACTAAACCCTTGCAAGTCAAGATTCCTATGAACCAAGTTCGGTCAGCATGTCCCCATTTTACAAATGAGAAAGCTGAAGTACTGATGGTTTTAAGATCTCTCTGGGTCAGACATCTATTAATAGGCAGGATTGGGATGCAAATCAAAATATTTGACTACAGTTTCATATCATCAATAATTTTCTATTTTAATTCATCAATACCTTATTATATAATTATGTTCAATTCCATGTATTATTCAATATGATTGTCTTCCAATACAAAAGAAGGTGATCTCTTTAATACTTCATCCTCAATGTACAGCGTAATATGGACTCTCATTACCTCAGAGCAGGCTGAACTAGAGACAGTTAACCACTGCTACTCCCTACCCTCCACATTTGGATGATCCCATCAACGTAAGATCACGTGACAAATGACTTCTAGGAGAAGCTAAATTTTACACAGATGTGCACCATCTTTTTTAAAGCAATCGAGAAGAAAGGATAAGTAATTCACAAATAAAAACCAAATTCAGCTTTATTAGAATTTCAGGAGATTCTAAGAAAAGCAGTGAAGGTACATATACATTTCTGAATTAATTCTTGGACTCAATATCACAAATTCATTCCTGTGTAGTCTTTATAGCCAAATAAAGGTTTTATAAATCTTCATTGAAACAAAATCAAACATAAAAACATTTGAGCAAACTATGGATATAAATACACAGATTTGCCAGTAATGTAATTCCTACTGATAAATCACACCAATGACAAATAAGTCTATGAATAACATTTCTCTTCAAAATAAGAAATAGAAATTAGATTTGAGTGGAAATGGTGGAAACAATCTTTATGGCAAAGAGTGAAATTTTCAGACCTACCTTCAGCAGATGAGATCAACAAATAGTAAATTCTCCCTATTTATAATAGAGTCTTAAGTGTCAGGAGGTTTGGGAACATCCCTTTGGGACTATTTAGATAATTAGGTCAGGGAAGAATGATAAAAATTCTCAAAACACCTTACAGGTAGGAAAACTTAAGGAGTGCTGATGGGAAAAAATAAATAAAATTAACAGCATCAAAACATAACGTGTCACCACCCTCACATAGATCCTGGCTTCTTTCATTCATAAAGCAGCAACTGCACATCTCAGGAAAATATTATGGATTTGTACTGTGCAAAATTTTAGTCAATCACTTTCTTACTATGCAAGTGTTCTGAAAAGCACCATTTACAAGCCTAGACAATGCCCCCAACAGGTGCTTTATACAACTCAAGGTGGTTTTCTGATGTCAGATGCCTCACACTATAGATTACTTGGTGGTATCTAGAAGAATGAAAATGAATAAACATCTCTGGTGGAGTAGGAGATAGACTAAATTTCAGTAAGTCAGTGCTGGCACCATGGCTTAGCAGGTAAAGACAATGCCTGCAGGGCCAGCATTCCATATGGGCACCGGATTGAGTCCCAGCTACTCCACTTCCGATCCAGCTCTCTACTATGGCCTGAGAAAACAGTACAGGGGATGGCCCAAGTCCTTGGGTTCCTGCACCCATGTGGTAGACACGGAGGAAGCTCCTGGCTCATGCCTTTGGACTGGCACAACTCCGGCCTTTGCGGCCACTGGGGAGTGAACCACTGGATGGCAGACCTCTCTCTCTCTCTCCTTCCCTCCCTTCCTCTCTCTCTGTACCTCTGCTTCACTCTGTGTGTAACTCTGACTTTCAAATAAATAAAAAATAAATAAATAGATAAAGTTCAATAAGTCTAGAGATAGGCATTTGGCCTATGTGTTAATCAGCCACTTGGGATGCCTATATCCCAAATTGGAGTATCTGGGTTGGAATTCCAGCTCCTCTCCTGACTCAGGCTTCTTACTAATGCACACCCTGAGATGCACCAGGGTCAGTTGAAGCATTTGAGTTCCTGTCATCCACACAGGACACCTGGATTTAGTTCCCAGCATAAAGTTTCAGCCTGCCTGGTCCATTGAATTCCTTTGGAGAATGAACTAGCAGACAGGAGCTCTCTATCTTATGACTAAATTGTTCTTAATTTAAAGAATAAAAATATATGTATGTAAAATAGCCTAAATTTAACCTTCATACCAAGTTTAGGTAACTAACAGTTTATGAAACGAACACCCCATATTGTTCATAAATACTAAACCAATATACTATTCCAATTTAGTCTGGATAATTTTGGACAGAACTGTATTCAATCAAAGTTCTTTCCTGCATCTTTCAATGCCCATGGACCGAGAACCCCTGAATTCCTTCTCACTTGTTACAGAGAAAGCCCATTTGTTGAATTCATTGGCATCAGAGAATTATGACTTAATATGCTATATATTAGAATAATGTATATTTGAAAAGAGGAAAATATGTGGGAGGATACTAGAGGGGGAAACATGAGAAATACAAGGTGAGGGAACTAGGATTTATGGTTAGATATCAGACACGTTTAAATATAACTCTGATGATAGGCTCAGAAACAATGATGACAACAGTTTTTGGAAGTATTTTACAAAAACAGCATGAATTTCAGCAGATGTAAACATTGTTTTAATTTCTACCATAGAATCTGTATTACAAGCCACAAGAGAATGTGTAAATGAAAGAGCAAAACTTAACCCACAGCAGAGTGAATGACCAACAGTGTCTTGTCCAGTCACCTGCAAATTCATTTGAAATTTAGGATCCCAAACCATGAATATGATTTATTTTTAAAGATCTATTTATTTACTTGAAAGAGTTACACAGAGAGAGAGTAGAAAAGGCAGAGAGGGAGGTGAAGGGGGGCCTTCCATCGGCTGGTTCACTCCACAAATGACTGCAATGACCAGAGCTGCGCCGATCCGATGGCAAGAACCAGGAGCTTCTTCCAGGTCTCCCACACTGGTGCAGGGGCCCAAGGACTTGGGTCATCCTCCATTGCTTTTCAAGGCCAAGTAGAGAGCTGGATCGGAAGTAGAGTAACCGGGACTTGAACCTGCGCCCATATGGGATGCCAGCACAGCAGGTGGTGCCTTTTCCTGCTACAACACAGTGCCGGCCCCCATGAACATGATTCAATCACATCTTAACATCATCATTCTTCACTTAACATTAAACTAACTACTAAATTAGTTCTCTAAAGAGGTAAATGTGCTAAAAAAATAATGAATAAAGATGACCCAAGTTCACCTACCAACAGACTACAGAGATTAAAATGCTTCCCAATCATATTTTGAATTGTATTCTTTGCTAACCATTTTTTGGAGTTTACTACTAAAACAAATAATTTGGTATAGTATGCCATGTGTTTCATGAAAATGATGAATGTGCATCAATTGCCAAAAGAAATTGCTTTTGGGAACAGCATGGTGCCATACCAGGTTAACCTGTAGCTTTCAGCACCAGCATCCATGTCAGACCAGAAGTTCACATACAGGCTACTTTGCTTCTGATCCAGCTCCCTGTTAACATGCCTGAGAAAGCAGCAGAGGATGGCTCAAGTACCTGGGTCCCTCACACACATTTTGGAGACCTGAATAGAGTTCCAGGCTCCTGGCTTTGCCATGACTGAAACCCAGCCATTGAAGTCATTTGGAGAGTGAGAGTAAACCAGCAGATGAGGGGCCAGTGCTGTGGTGTATCAGGTAAAGCCACTGCCTGCAGCGCCGGCATCCCATATGGGTGCCGTTCAAGACTCAGCTGCTCCATTCCGATCCAGCTCTCTGCTGTGGCCTGGGAAAGCAGTGGAGGATGACCCAAGTCCTTGGGCTCCTGCACCCACGTGGGAGATCCAGAGGAGGCTCCTGGCTCCTGGCTTTGGATCAGCATGGCTCAGGTCATTGAGGCCATCTGGGGAGTGAACCTGTGGATCGAAGACTGACCTTACTCTCTCTCTCTCTGTCTGTCTCTTTCTCTCTCTGTGTCTCTGTCTCTGTCTCTCTCTCTCTCTCTCTCTCTGATGCTCCTCTCTTTGTGTAACTGTGGCTTTCAAGTAAAATAAATAAATCTTTAAAAAAACAAAACAGTAGATGAAAGATCAATTTCTCGAATAGGCCATCAAAGAAGGAGGTACCTTTCTCTGATGGGAGCAGAGAACTTCCACTTTGACTATGACCTTGTCTAAATAAGATCAGAGTGGCAACTCATGACTAGAGCCTCGGGTGATTACTGATGCCATAAAAAAGAGTGTCAATTGTTAAATCAACAACAGGAGTCACTGTGCACTTACTCCCTATGTAGGATCTCTCTCCTTAATGTGTTGTACAATGTGAATTAATGCTATAACTAGTACTCAAACAGTACTTTACACTTTGTGTTTCTGTGTGGGTGCAAACTGTTGAAATCTTTACTTAATATATATTAAACTGATCTTCTATATAAAGATAATTGAAAATGAATCTTGATGTGAAAGGGATGGGAGAGGGAGAGATGGGAGGGTTGCGGGTGGGAGGGAAGTTATGGGGGGGAAAGCCACTGTAATCCATAAGATGTACTTTGGAAATTTATATTTATTAAATAAAAGTTTAAAAAAATAGAAAGATCACTTTCTCTTTATTTATCTCCCTCTCTCACGCTCTTTAAAGAAAATTAAATCAATCTAGAAATCGTTTTTATGTTGCCACCAAAGAATCTTATTAAGAAGACTTAAAGTCCTTAGGAGTTTTAAGTTTTGCAGCTACAGACAAGTTACTATTATAATTGATCAAAGTTGACAATTCACTTACATATATAAATGCTTTTAAAGAGCTGCCTGTGGCATATGTGTGTGTATGTGGAATGAGTGTATATACATTACTAATTTGTCTCAAATATGAAAATCAATATTGGACAAAAAATGCTTTCCCCTATTGCAAAACTCTTGTATTTTTTTAATTTCATCTTTGCAGATACATATATAATTAAATGCATAATTGATAATGTTTAAACTGCATTTTTACCTATGCATTTCCTACAACAAAGCAGTTCATTTATTTATATGAGACACTTTAATGAAATAAGATTTTAATGTGCTGCTTCATTCATATACTTCAAGAATTGAAGTACAAGATAAATAACAAATTATGCTCACATTTAATGATAAGATATGTTGTGAATGACAACAGAGACTATCCTAAATATTTTATTTATTTGAAATGTGAATTTTAACTAAATATATAAGTATCACATCTTAGCTACAGATGTTACATTATTGTGGAATTTTAACTTGTCAAGTGAAGTATGGAGAACCTTGGATTTTCAATAACACATGCGCTACCTGATTTTTACCCACTCTTAGTCACACTGAAGACAGACAATCATGTGAGCACTGAGTCCATGGTTAGAGTTCAAGTGTGGCAGGTTCTGGAATTTGCAAAAGACAGAACCTATGTTTATTTGCTTTTTTCTCTTAAGATATATCAAACATCTTTAAAATAATTAAATACAAGAGTATTGTTATTTTCAAACACAGTCTTTGAACATAACAATAATAACCAAAGTATAACGTATTAAACAATGTTGTAACCATCAAGAAGAAAAGTTTTATGTATTCAAATTACAAAACAAATATTTGTTTTTTTTCTGACAAATTAGTTTCTAAATTAACAAAATAAATATTTGTCAAATAAATAAACTTCATGTTTGGAAAAGAAAAGCAAATATTTTGGTCTTCCCCGAGTGCTTAAATAATTTCAAATAGTCCACCTATGAACTTTGTCAAAATGAATTTTTCAATTGACTCCTTTTTTCATTCCTAATACCTTTCACATTTTCATCAGCAAAATCCATTGATTTCTTTTTTCTTTTTTCTTTTTATCCCACAAATTTTTTTTAGCTTATTGGACTGATTTAGTGAAAAGTGACTCTTCAGGGACCAGCACTATGGTGCAGTGGGTTAAAGCCCTGGCCTGAAGCGCCGGCATCCCATATAGGCACCATTTCTAGTCCCAGCTGACCCACTTCCCATCCAGCTCTCTATTATGGCCTGGGAAAGCAGTAGCAGATGGCCCAAGACTTTGGGCCCCTGCACCCATCTGGGAGACCCAGAAGAAGCTCCTGGCTCCTGGCTTTGGATCGGCACAGCTCCAGCCGTTGAAGCCATCTAGGGAGTGAACCGGGGATGGACAACCTCTCTCTCTGTCTCTACTTCTCTCTCTGTCTTTCAAGTAAATAAAAATAAATCTTAAAGAAAACAAAAGAAGCAACTCACCACCAAACATCTGTGGAATAGAAGACAAAACTCATTCAACATTATTTTATTTGGTTAAACATTCTAGTGATCACTTTGCTCATGGCCTCTTTCACATCCTTGTTCCTCAGGCTGTAGATCATGGGATTCAGCATGGGGATCACAGTGGTATAGAACACAGCTACCATCTTCCCCTGCTCCACGGACTCCTCGGTGGGATGCCTGATGTACATGAAGATCAGAGTACCATAAAAGATGACGACAGCTGTGAGATGAGACCCACAGGTTGAAAAGGCCTTCTTCCTTCCTTCTGCTGAGTGCATTTTGAGAATGGCAATGAGGATGAACAGATAAGAGATGATAACTACAGTCAAGGAATATGTGAAGTTAAAGCCTGCAAGTGTGAGCATTGTGTATTCTTTAACAAAAGTCCCAGCACAGGCCATTTTGATAAGAGGTGGATCTGCACAGTAGAAGTGGTTGATCTCAATTTTCCCACAGAAGTACAAGCCGTAAGTCCACAATGTTGCTGCCAAACTAGTCAGAAACCCATATATGTATGGGAAAGAGATGAGTCGGATACAGACAACCCTTGACATCTTGCTGCTATAGAGCAGAGGATTTCCAATTGCCATGTATCTATCAAAGGCCATCACAGCAAGAATAAAGATTTCCACATGGACCAGAGCAATGAAGAAGAAACACTGTACTAAGCAACCGGTATAAGAAATAGTTTTTGTCTCTGATAACAGATTTTCCAACATTTTAGGAGTAACATTTGAAGAAAACAATATATCGATAAATGATAAATGACTGAGGAAAAAATACATGGGACTGTTCAGCTGTGAACTGATATTAATTAGCACCATCATGCCAATATTTCCCACCATGGTGATAATGTAGACCACAAGAAAAATGATAAACAAGACAACTTGCCATTCGCGGTGGCTGGTCAATCCCAAAAGGATAAATTCTGTTACTTCGGTGAAATTGAGCATGTTCTTGATTCTAAATCAATGTAGTTAGAAATCTCTGTTGTAAATAAAAAGAAATAATTGAATTAGGGGTAGTTATGCATAGTACTACTTCTAAAATCAGGAATATTCTTACAGACTTATAACAAGCACAGTTACAAATTGGTTAAATTATAATTACTTTGGAGAATCAGTGCAATCCTAGGCAGACTTATTTTATATTTTTCACATGCATTATTAAATGCAGATTTTTTCCTAGACAATGTTTGAAAGTTACATTTTAATAAAATACTAGTTCATTATATAATATTAATAGATATTATGGTGAAAAACAAGTTTACTTCCATCTAATTTTAATAATGGGATACCTTCATATTCTGTCCAATTTCTTAGAGACACACATATATGGGAAAAAAGCTAAATTTTGAGGAGTACTGTGGCAAACACTTTGTTACCTTTACCCAGCATTTACTTAACTAAAATGCATATATATGTAAATACATATTATATACAACATATATAAATGCACATATATGTAAATATGAGAGATTCCATTACTATCACTGAACATTCACACTCTGCAAAGATAAATGCATATAATAATCAAATTGAAATCTGGAAGTAGAATTTCAACTTTCAACAGGACATGAATTTGTTATGCATAGAATTATTTTTGTACTTTCAGATGGCTGACTATGCTCTCTAGAACAACTGAATATTCACAAACCTTTGAATCTTCAGGATTACATTTTGTCTTACTACAATTTGGTACAGCCTATCCATTATTATCATTGGCTCATCACAAGGAATGTCAGTAAGCAAGAAGGTAAACTGCATTGCTATTATGAAATCAAATGGATTCTTACCCATAATAATATTCCAGAACTTTCCACCTACCCAACTTGAAAATAAAATTTTCTTGAGACTACAGAAAATTTTGTAGTAGATTTCTCTTGAAATTTATTACACTGCCTCTGTATGACTCCAAAGACTTGAGCAAATTAATAAAAATTTAAGCCTTTACCAAATCGGTAAATATTTTTAAAAGACCAGAAAAAGTGTAAACTATAAAATTTAAATAAAATATGTTTACAGATAGGATTCACCATTAATTACATGGTTACAAAAATCACCTGTAAGCTGATTGTGATTACAGATTACAAACATGTCAACAGGTGACACCATATTTGACTCAACAGTATATGCCTGTGGTTGCCTGAGGTGCTTTCACCCTTATGTAACATTCAGAGATTAACAATAGAAAAAATCTTATTTGTAATTTTTTTAACTTTTATTTAATGAGTATAAATTTCCAAAGTACAGCTTATGGATTACAATGGCTTCCCCCCCATAACTTCCCTCCCATCCACAACCCTCCCCTTTCCCGCTCCCTCTCCCCTTCCATTCACATCGAGATTCATTTTCAATTCTCTTTATATACAGAAGATCAGTTTAGCATATATTAAGTAAAGATTTCAACAGTTTGCACCCACATCTGATTGCGTAATGCCAAGGATGATTCAACACAAAGAGGATACAGAATCATTAGTACTTCCCCAAACCTAAATGCAATGACACCAGAGTGGTGGGTTTGCCAGGTGATAGATAGCAATAGCCCAATCACAGGGCCCCTGATGAGATCAGGCCTGGATCTTAGAGGGTGGGAGATCTGCTAAGAAGTAGAGGCTTTGGAACCTGAGGAAATTAAGAGGGTTTTCATATCAATCATCTTCATATCAATATATGAACTGATACACACACACACACAAACATAGCCTTTCCTATTTTGTAACTCTATGTAAAGTTGAATTACCAGTAAAGTGTATTTTTCCCAGACCAGGTATGAATGAAAATTAAGTATCTCATTTAAACAGTTATACTTCTATCATCAGGCTTAAGTTGAATCCTGGCTACACGAATTATTTTATGAGGTAGAACATATTTTACTTTATTTTAGATTTATCTGGGTCTCAATATGCTTTATTAATAGTAATAGTACAAATTTTATTATGTTCTTAAATAAATATGAAAATACATTAATATTAGTACATACTAAATACACAAAGAAAAATTATTAAATGACCTTCACTGATCATTTGTAACAAATAATCTAATCTCTGTTGAAAAATAAATCATTTTGTCTCTTTTACAAACACACACTCACACAAACACACACATGTACTGCATGTGGAATCATTGAAATTAATCACATACTTCAGAAAGAATTAAAGAAAATAAAATCTAAGATGAAAGTTTCATGTGATAATTCCAGCAGATGTGTTTTTCACCAACCTGAAAATTAAGATAAATGTTCCTAAGAAGAAGGCAGAGGTGAAAGTGAATACTGTATATGAGAAAAGTAAACAACACATCTGGCAAAAGAGAAGAAGAAAAGTCCACAGGAGAAGCCTCTCTCTTAAATGTTCTCCTTAAAAAACAAGTAGCAAATAGTTTTCCCCTAGAAATAACCCTGGGGAAAGACATCTCTAGAGGAAGCATCAGCTGCTAGGATTTTTCTGTTTTTTTTAATTGGCACATTAATTTGTAGGATATTATATGATATTGCATACATACAGTGTGCAATAATCAAATTAGGATAAGTGGCATTTCCACGTCCTCAATCATTTATGATTTCTATGTGCTGTGAGCCTGGAGGAGGATGAAGGGTTCAAGTGAGGGTAGGAGAGAGGATAGGTTGGAAAATATAACTATGTTACTAAATCTGTATATATTGAAACACATGAAACTTGTAAAACATAAATAAAATTTAAAAAATAAATTTTGAAATGCCTATAAAATATTAGGGACTATAATATATGCTATTAAGCTATCAAACACTAGAACTAATTCCTGCTATATACTGTATTTTGACACATATTTCCCAACCTCTTTTTTTTTTTTTTAATTTATTTGACAGGTAGAGTTATAGACCGTGAGAGAGAGAGAGACAGAGAGAAAGGTCTTCCCTCGTTTGGTTCAGTCCCCAAATGACCGCAACAGCAAGCGCTGTGCAGATCCGAAGCCAGGAGCCAGGAGCTTCCTCCTGGTCTCCCATGCGGGCGAGGGGCTCAAGCATTTGGGCCATCCTCCATTGCCCTACCGGGCCACAGCAGAGAGCTGGACTGGAAGAGGAGCATCCGGGACTAGAACCCGGCGCTCATATGGAATGCCGGCACTACAGGTGGAGGATTAACCAGATGAGCTAAGGCACTGGCCCCCCAACCTCTTTTTGAGCCTCCTCCTTTTTACCGTTTCCAGGAACACATTACTACTCTTCTACTATCTACATCTGTGATATTAACATTTATAGCTTCCTCGTATGAACATTTTTCTTTTGTATCTCACTTATTTCACTTATTTCATTTAATATAGTGTCCTCTAGTTCCATCCACTACATTTGTTTTTATTAGATTCTAGAATAAGATAACATTTTCCTTGGGTTTGTGCCATACTAAAACTGTTGATGGTTCTACTCAGCCAGCATATATTAACTCCACACTCTTTACTGCAGTTTATGCCATTTAGCTTGTCAAGTGACAGAAGTGTCAAGTGTTTTTCCCTGTAGCTAAAATTATGCAAATCACAGTAGAAAAAATGTATTTACGTCAGCTCTATCATCCTTTTAAAAAGTAGTAAGGACAACATAATGAATTTTTGAAGTAAACATATGGTAGATAGTATGATAATTACACGTAATTCTCATAAGTACCTCTAAAGCAATTATTGTTCCTCTCATTTAATAAACAGGAAAGTATTTTAGAGGTTCAGTAATTTGCTCAATGTTACATTTCCAATGAATCATGGCATAGATTCCTGAGGTCAGAATATGTACTATCACCCCTTTCATCATATTGCTAAAACAGTAACTATTAACAGGGAAGTAATCAAAAATAAATCCCAAACCTGAGGAATCTATTTTTTGCTAAATGACTATGCATCTGGTATTTTGTATCACAATTCATATTAACCTGAAGGAACAAAACTATAGTATTTTTGTAGTGAAAAGATTGTGGATGATGACAATGTTGCATTCAGTTGATCACAAACATTCAGTTTTCTGTCAATTTATACCATTACGCAAACTTATATGCTTTCTTGCCCCATCTATGGCACCATGCTCATACTAGGCATCCATTGGCTCCTATAACAAAAAACAGAATTTCACTTCTGATTCCCAGTTCTGGAGGAAATTGCTAGTTCTACCCCCACCCAATCCCTTCTAAATTATATTATAATTTTGAATACAGGGCCATTAACAAACTTCCTACTCCAGAATCTATTACCATATTTGGCATATGGCAGAAGTTTATAAAATACTTGCTGAAGGTAGTGGTTCAGTTGATCATGCTTTTAATGGGTGAACTGTATAAATAAGACAGATACATATCTAAATATGGATATAACTTATTCTCTCATGATTAGAGGTCTCATACCTAAAATAATAACATATTTTGGAATAAAACTACCTTTTTAACACTATGCAATTTAGAATCCTAAGCAGCACATGAGAGAATTGGGAGACAATTGTTCTATCTATGAACAGAAGATCTCATTACTTCATTATAAAAGGTAGTCTTTGGTTCTCTAAAGCCAGACTTACTTTAGACTGTCATGCTAACTTTCATTTTTAAATCTAATCCAACAACAATTCAGTTAGGAAATGGGCAAAGGACTTGAACAGGCATTTTTCAACAGAAGAAATTTAAATGGCCAACAGACACATGAAAATTGCTCAGGATCACTAGCCACCAGGGAAATGCATATCAAAAACACAATGAGGTTTCACCTCACCCCAGTTAAAATGGCTCTCAAACAGAAACCAACAACAAATGCTGGTGAGGATGTGGGGGACAAAGTTACCCTAATCCACTGCTGGTGGGAATGTAAACCAGTACAGCAACTGTGGAAGAGAGTGCGGAGATATCTCAGAAATCTGAATACAGACCTACCATATGACCCAGCGATCCCACTCCTGGGAATTTATTCAAGTGAAAATAAATCAGCATATGAAAAAGTGATCTGCTATCCCATGTTTGTTGCAGCTCAATTCACAATAGCTAAGATACTGAATCAGCACAGATGTTCATCAGCTGAAGACTGGATAAATAAATTATGGTATATATACACTATGGAATTCTGCACAGCAGTTAAAAATAAAATCCTGTTGTTTGCAAAAAAATGGATGCAACTGGAAACCATTTTACTTAATGAAATAAGCCAGTATCAAAAAAGACAAATATCATTTTTCCTTGTTCTGTTGTAACTAATAGCATACCTAAAAAGTAATCTGTAGGAGTGAAATTAACATTTTGAGATGTAATGATTTTTAACAGCCCATGTCTCCACTGTTGGAAACAAGTGTTGTTTTTTTTTTTCTTCATACTATTTGTTGAACTCTTTATTTAGTGGAGGGTTAATCTTATGAGTACAAAGTTAATTAAAAATAAATCTTTGTGAAAATAAGAATGGGAATAGGAGAGAAAGGAGAAAGAAGAGTGGGAGGTACAGTGGAAAGTATCACTTTGTTTCTGAATCTGTATATATGAAATATATGAAATTTATATATCTTAAAAATATTTAAAAAGGGAACAAAAAATCAAATTTTTCTTAGACAGTAAATAGCCTTATGGGATTCTTCTGGCTTTGATATTACAAATGTTCATCTCAGTGTAACAAATTGTGAGGACCATTCTTTACCACAGAGAAATTCAGATAGGATGACTTCCATAAAGCAAGAAAATGAGTTTTCATTCTTTTAGGCCTAATGAGATTTTCTCCAGGCCTGGAAAAAGGGAACATAATTAAAGTCAACCTCAGAAACAATCTGTGGGATTTTCCATAGAATAATGATATTTATTCGGGTATTGAGAACACTGCCATGGGAAAATGCAATCCTTCATATACTGTGGGTGTTTTCAAAGAGATTGATGGAAGGGGAAGGTCTTAAAGACAGAAAGGGAGAAATGCCCATAAGCTGTGTGGACACAGAGTTCTTGGAGACAAAAGGCAGGCATTGGCATCAGCTCACTGGTGAAAGTGCTATTGCTCAACATTTGTTCTGTACAGAGAATTTGCCTACATTGTTATGGTCTAAAAATAACTTAAAAATGACCTTAGTGCATATGTGACAGGTGTTCAAAGCATAGAATATGAAAGGAAAGAAGATTCTCTTATGGGAATTTAGAAACTTCTTGACACAGTATCTATCTTAGGCAGGCATGAACCCTCCCCTTTCATTGCCTCTCAGCTGTAATTTTCTCTAGGTTGATCAGGAACGATTTTACCTTGGTATCAACAACGTCTACAAGAGTTACATATGTCAGTCACGCAAAAAATTACCTTCAAATCATTTCCTAAAGTCTCCCTATTTAAGACTGATAATCTCCTGCCCAGAATTTCCATATGAATTAGTTCACATTGCAGATAGTTTTCAGTGTATGTTTCATGGTGCTGGAATGCATACATGTTGTCTTATTCATCTTTCCTTCCCCGATGATCACACAATATTCTGGAGGATCCAGTAAGGTGTATAAAGTTTCCTTCCCACCTGACTCACAGACACACACACACACACACACACACACACAAATATTACATACACTAGATAACCCAGGTTCTTTTGAGATTTAGTGTTTGTTGGAACTTTACCTGTGAGAACTCTTAGAAATTTAAGATGGCTTATTGGTAAAGCCAATACCTGTGGCACCCGGCATCCCATGTGGGCACTGGTTGCAGTGCTGGTGCTCCACTTCCCCTCTAGCTTCCTGCTCATGTCTCTGGGAAAGCAGCGGAAGATGGCCCAAGGACTTGAGACCCTGCTCCCATGTGGGAGACAGAAAAAGCTTCCGGATCCTGGCTTCAGATTGGCCTGGCTCTGGCCATTGCTGCCATTTGGGGTCTGAATCAGTGGATGGAAGACCTCTCTCTCTCTCTCTCTCTCTCTCTGTAACTCTGCCTTTCAAATAAATAAATAACTCTTTAAAAAAAAATGGGATTAAGCCCTGGGTATCCAGTAAGTTTTTATCTTCCACCAGGAACCCAAGAATACTATAAATAAAATTTTGGCTTAGAGTTTTAATATAAAATGACTGATCTGTATCTCTAGTTCCATCTATCTCTATCTCTATCATTTCTATCTATCTCTATTATCTTTCTCTCTCTCTTTCCTCTGCCCTCCCAATTGATATCTTCTCCCTTCACTGAGAATCAGCTTGAATAATCCCAAGTTTCTTGCTTTCTCCATTTAGAAAAAGATGTTTTTGCTTGAAACTTTAGCAAAGTTAGAACACTTATAGTTACAGACTGGCACAAGCTCTTCTCATGTAAGTGACTATTTAAAAATTTCCTTTATTCATGAATTCTTGAGACAGCAGGCAGCATGCCAGCCTCATAAAAGGGAACTGTATCTTCCCTTTGCAACCCACAGGGCCAGTGAAAACAAAACACCCACTCAGTGAAGATTCTAAGGATATACAGATGTCTGCTTTAGCAGTGTTGAGGCTTAAAATTTTAATTCTAGCAATAAAAGAGAATTTCCATGATTCCCTACTAAGCAAGCTGCTTTTTTTTTTCTTTTTTTTTTAATTTTTGACAGGCAGAGTGGACAGTGAGAGAGAGAGACAGAGAGAGAAAGGTCTTCCTTTGCCGTTGGTTCACCCTCCAATGGCCGCCGCTGCAGCCGGCGCACCGCGCTGATCCGATGGCAGGAGCCAGGATCCAGGTGCTTTTCCTGGTCTCCCATGGGGTGCAGGGCCCAAGCACCTGGGCCATCCTCCACTGCACTCCCTGGCCATAGCAGAGAGCTGGCCTGGAAGAGGGGCAACCGGGACAGA
Organism: Oryctolagus cuniculus; assembly: GCF_964237555.1. NCBI lineage: Eukaryota > Metazoa > Chordata > Mammalia > Lagomorpha > Leporidae > Oryctolagus > Oryctolagus cuniculus. The sequence continues at coordinate 15,611,452 of NC_091432.1, read as the reverse complement.
ATCAGGCGCCCCAACAGGGACTAGAACCCGGTGTGCCGGCGCCGCAAGGTGGAGGATTAGCCTATTGAGCCACGGCGCCGGCCCAGCAAGCTGCTTTTAACCATTTAAATGGTATTTAGTGTTCAATGTCATCAGAGCGAATTGTCCTCATTAGATTTATATAAATTTGTTGATCTAAAATAGAAACAGGAAACCAAAGAATGTCTTCATTTTTTTTTTTAATTTTGAGTGGTGTTTTCTTTTGAAGTCACATACACCATCCTAACCTTGTTGAAGAAATCCAGTGTTCTGTTCTTCCATTGTGAACCCTACCCAAACTGACTACTGTACCACAGACATCAGAAATGTTTGACAGGAAGCCCCTATGTGCTCCAGGAGAATCTAGTTTAAAATACTGTTATGGCTGAATGGAAGCCTGGGAACTTGATGTATTGACAGCAAAGGATGTGGCTGATGAATGAGCAGGCAAGAAGGACATTTGAGCATAGTTTTGGGAAGAGACAGAAACTCCTACACCTGACAGAGCAGGTAGGCATCTCAGTAAAGGGCTAACAGCCCAATCTGCATTTGGACTGGGGTTTTTATGGACATGAGTACGGGCCCCCCACTTCTTCTCCCCTCTCCTTCCTCTGGGAATGTCTCAGTGGAGGGATTTTGCATGTGGAATTGCACATAATAAATTATATAGAAATTATATAGAAAATAATATAGAAAAATACTTGAAGTAAAGTAAATATTTGAAATAAAAATACTTTAAATATTTAATTTTTAAATATTTTCCAAGAACACATAAAGATAATGGAAATAAGTAAACAAAAGCTATGAATAACAGCCATATATATTTTAATAAATCATATGTTAAAACAACTAGAAGATATATACTAAAATCCTTATTGTTTTAAACATATAAAATCTAAAAGACAAAAAGATTAGTATACAATTCATCTTTCAATTAACATTGAATTATTAAATAATAATACACTATTGCTATATATTATATAATCACAATGATTAATATTTATTATTGAATAATAATATTTATCTATATATCTTGTTACTAAGGAGGAATAAACACTAAAACTATATTTAAAGTACAACATGCTGAAATTATACATTTTGCAATGCATGATATGATGCAAATCTGGAAGAAAACACAAGCAGTTATTATCGTGAAATAAGAAAAAATGTAATTGGTTTAGCAATTAACTCCAAATGATATAAAATTTTTGAAAAATCTTGAAGACGATAGAAAAATGGAATTCATAAACACAAATGCAGGAATAACAGAAATAATAGGGTTGATTAAAACATGATTTAAGATGTAGTTCTTACAGATTAGGGCTGTAGCATTTAAGTGTATGGACAGATTATCAGTTAGTAACATTGACATTGAGGGGATGAAGACATAAAATTTTATGAGGTTTTATACTTTCTCAACAAATTTATAAACTGATGTTGAAGATCATGGTTACTCACTATCATTCAAAGCCTCAAGCTGTCAATTCCTTTGCTTTCTATAACATATACCTTATGGTGCCGTCTTGAGCACTAATATCCAGATGTTGGAGAAGGTGACAGGTGCATGCATATTTTCTAAACAACCCAGTTTAGAAATTTTACCTGTAAATATTAGTTCCATCGCTACAAATTAATCACTCTGTAGTGCTTAGATACTGGAGTGGTTAAAAATATTTTTGATGGTAGAAAATGAATTCCAAGCCAAAATTCTACATTCAAAAGATCTACATTGAAACACAGTCAGAATCTGAGGTTCTCTTGCCATCTTTAATGCCACTACTTTGCTCTGAGTAGCTATATCTCTTGTCCTGATTACGTAACTTGCTTTGAGACTCCCCTCCCCAGCCAAACTGGAATCTAGTACCAGAGTAGCTAACAACCCTGCCCTAAAGGGAAATGAAGGACAGCTGAATGTGAGTATTTACACTGCACTTCTCATGATACACTTCTTTTAGTTGGCAAATGGCTCAATTCTTAACCAGGGGCCCATTACACTCATTTGTACTGGCAGACATCCTGAATGCTTTTGTCTGATCAATGTCTAGGTTTTGCCAATTTGAGCATTGCTTTGACCTTGGGTACATGATCTTGTGTTTGTCCCAGCATCAGGGAAGGAAAACCTGGGGCATAGTCCCTGGTTGTTCAAATGGATGCTGCAAATTTAATACAGCATTAAAATACAATAGAAATTCAAATATTTGTTACTCACAGATCCTGGACAAAAAAATGTTTGATGAGTCAGTAAGGCAGTCCTCTGTCCCTGGTCATCTGAGTTAGAAAAGAAGGGTCAGGTAGAGAGAAAATGACAGAAAGAGAGAGAGAGAGGTGTAACCAGAGGTATAAATGAGTATATGATATCCTGGAGTACTGCTTTATTCTCCCTTCTACAACATTTAAGTTTATAATTCCAAATGCCTATAGGATTTGGTGATACCCACTGTTTCAGGCATCTGCACAATGTCTCCCACTGTATCCCCTTCATAAAAGAAGGAACCATTGTAATTTGCCAAAATATCTTTGGAGAAGTGCATTCAGAATTCCCAAATACCAATTAGGTCATAACCTCCTGTTAGTCGATACAAATGTATTACACACACACACACACACACATACAAGTCTTAAATGGATACTGTACACACACACATACAAGTCTTAAATGGATACTGTGGCATATGAAGTAAATCTTTTTTTTTTTTTTTTTTTGGTCAGGCAGAGTGGACAGTGAGAGAGAGACAGAGAGAAAGGTCTTCCTTTGCCGTTGGTTCACCCTCCAATGGCCGCCACGGCCGGCACGCTGTGGCCTGCGCACCGCGCTGATCTGATGGCAGGAGCCAGGTACTTCTCCTGGTCTCCCATGGGTTACAGGGCCCAAGCACTTGGGCCATCCTCCACTGCACTCCCTGGCCATAGCAGAGAGCTGGCTTGGAAGAGGGGCAACCGGGACAGAATCCTGTGCCCCGACCGGGACTAGAACCCAGTGTGCCAGCGCCACAAGGCGGAGGATTAGCCTATTGAGCCAAGGCGCCAGCCATGAAGTAAATCTTTTAAAAATAAATTTATTTTATAAAGTCATATATGTTTGCAAATAAAAAGCAAATAAACAGGTAATGTCACTTAAGTAGAGTACATAATACATTCTAAATAAAATATTCTCTTGTCATGAGTATTGTATACACATATAGTAATAGTTAATGGTAAATTCATGATCAATTTCAGCATTTTGAAACAACATTTAATCTGAAAATGACTCTAGGTGCAAAATGAGACCCTAAGTAACACTATAGTCCTTTGACAGACAAAATTGAGAGGATGGATTTGTGAAATACCAAAGTCATGAAAAATCATGCCAAATTATAGATTAATCTACTGAATTTGATACTGGGTTGAAGGGAACATCTTAGAATTGATATTCAACCACTTTCCATCATTACAGACTTCCTGACTGAAAAATTCCTCTCTTCTACCCCATTGTTTCCTTTTCAATAATATACCACTTTTGCCCATTCACTATAAATATAAATAGCAAATTTTCTCAAAATTATACGAAAGAAATAATTCCCTCCCCTTCTAATGCACTTTGTGGCTCTCTTAGCCCAGAGTAAATGTTTATTTAGTTAAAAATGCTCTGTTTATCACTTTGTTCATGGCCTCTTTAACATCCTTGTTTCTTAGACTGTAGATAATAGGATTCAACATAGGAATCACTGTGGTGTAAAACACAGCCACCATTTTCCCTTGCTCCACAGCCTCCTCAGTTGGGCTTCGAAGATACATGAAGAAGAGTGTTCCATAAAATATAGTCACGGCTGTCAAGTGGGATCCACATGTGGAGAAGGCTTTCTTTCTTCCTTCTGCCGAACGCATTTTTAGAATGGCAATAAGGATAAATATGTAGGAGACGATAATGACCAGTAAGGAATAAGAGAAATTGAGACCTGCCAAAGTGCGCATGGTGTATTCTTTAATGAATGTCCCAGCACAGGCCATTTTGATGAGCGCTGGATCTGCACAGTAGAAGTGGTTGATTTCAATGTTCCCACAGAAATATAAACCATGGGTCCACAGCGTTGAGATCAAACTAATGAAGAAGCCGTATATGTATGGAAAGGAGATCAGTCGAATACAGACAGTCCTTGACATTCTGCTGCCATAAAGTAATGGATTGCCAATTGCCATGTATCTATCAAAGGCCATCACAGCAAGAATGAAGACTTCCACATGGACAAAGGCAATGAAGAAAAAGCACTGAACAATGCATCCAGAATAGGTAATGGTTTTGTCTTCAGATACTAAATTCTCCAACATTTTAGGGGTGACATTAGAGGAGAACCACACATCTGCAAAAGACAAGTGACTGAGAAAAAAGTACATGGGACTGCTGAGCTGGGGACTGATCCTGATTAATATGATGATGCCAATGTTCCCAAGCAAGGTGATGATGTAGACCAGTAAGAAAACCACGAAGAAAAGGAGTTGTAATTCAGGACGACTAGTTAATCCCAAAAGGATAAATTCTGTCACATCAGTAAAATTGAGCATTTTCTTAAATCTGACCCAAAGAGGGCTCCATTTTACCTAATAAAATAAATTAAAATGAGTAAGTACAGAGACAATTTATAGCCATTCTTCACTAATATTCTCTTCATGCCACTTTCGTTTCACTGCTTCTGCTAATTTTCTATCTCCTTCCATTATTTTTTATTTATCTTCTCTCAGTAGTATTTATCTTACTCACACATCTGCACATCAAAGTTTTTAAAATTGGTGAAATAATATGAAATTATGGAAGCATAGTCATGTAACCTATTGTGTCTACTTTTACATGTACAGAAAAAAAACTTGACAAAGAAATTTTTATGCTTATTCTTATCTGACTCCAACTTTCAAATGATATATACTTATTATGTACTCACTAGATTTATAAAATTTAGATGGTCTTTCATGTATTAGAATTTAATTCAAAGCCACAACAAAGAAATACTAAACCCCATTATCACAAAGTAAACAGGTATTTACTTTTAGGCAGTTTGCAAATTTGAGATGATTATTACAAAAATGACAACAAATGCTTTAAGATAATTTTATAGTTAACATCATAAACCAGAAAAATAAATAAAAAGTCTCTCACAACATCATACTGAAGTAGCAATTTTTATTTTTAAAAAAATTAACTTGAAAAAGAATAAAATCCATATTGACTATGTCTGCATTGCAAACAAATATGATACAAACACCTGTTTCACATTCTCTTCAGAATTTTAAACCTTTTGACTTTGAAATGTTAACAAATTGTATGGCAGTTTCTAACTTCCTTCCTCTCTATTAAATTAAGTAATATTAGGAAAAATAAAATATTTATTGAAAGTGTATGTTATTCTTCCATTATCTCAAATCAATTAAATAAATTAAATCAAACCAGTTAAAATGTACCAGAAAGTTTAGGAAATATATTGAGTGTTTGGGAAATAAGCTGTTTTTGGTTTTCTGCTTTGTCAGAGAGCTAGCTATCTAGATTTTGTACATATTCTAGAACATCCTAAATCTCTAAATATTTTAAGCCAATGTATAAGTAGTACGTAAGTACTGCTTTTCACATCCTACTCACATTCAGTTATTCATGAGCCAAGAAATTGCAAAACCAATTATTCTTCATAAAACTACCCTGTATTTTCCAGCAAAGTACAAGATATAAAAACCTCATTATCTTTACTCCTTAGCTCCATTCAATTGTTCCAGGAAAAGCTGAGAGAGAATGGAGATTAATGGATCCAGTGTCTTATTTGTTGTGTTTAGTATTATATAGTAGTAAGTTTGAAATGCTTTGTTGATAGTAAAATAGTTATAGCTTTAGGTTCAACTCCAAGCTCTGTTCATTACTAGATTTGTGGATCCTTGTGCCACAGTTTCTTCATGTGGAATTCAGAATAATGAGAAAGTATTCCTTTGGGAATATACTGAGAATTAACTAAGGTGACAGACATAGATGATTACAGAAGGCTATACTGATGAGAATTCCATGTTAGGTGTCCTAGTCCTGTTTCCATTATCAGAATTATTTTAATGTAGTCTCAATTTTCTTATTAAAATTAATCAATGGGTTTGGCCAAGTGATTTCCAGAACTGTTAAATTTGGCATGCAGATCTGTTAAAGGAATCCAATTTAGATTGTGTTGTCTTTTTTATAGCTGGGAAAAAATATTTAACAGTTGCTATTTTCTTAATAGCTTTCAGTTTGTCTTAGGGTGACGAAAGAGAAACTACAAGAAATCTTTGTTAATTCTCAGAATTTCTGTAAAGAAACCCATTTTCTAATATCCTGCTAGAGGATGTCCACTACTGGCTAAGAAAGTCATACGTTTGTATGAAGAAGTTTCTCAACTTTTAATAGTAGAGACTGTTACACAAAAATGGCTCATACTAATATTGTGTTTTGGTGCTGGCATTGTGGCATAGCAGGTTAAGCCACCTCCTGCAATGCCAGCATCCCATAGAGGTGCCAATTCGAGTCCCAGCTACTCCACTTCTGATCCAGCTCTCTGCTATGGCCTGGGAAAGCAGTAGAAGATGGCCCATTTTCTTGGGCCCCTGAAACCACGTGCGAGACCTAACCTTGGCCATTGCAGCCATTTGGGGAATGAACCAGAGATGGAAGTTCTCTCTCTCTCTCTTTCTTTGTCTATCCCTCTCTCTGCATAACTCTGCCTTGCAAATAAATAAATAAAATTTTGAAAAAGGATTGTGTTTATCTTAGATAACTAAAACCATAATACCTAGAAAAAATGAAGGAACAGGTTAATCTAAATCTCAAATTTCAGTAAGATTTTATAAAATAGAAATGTAGCTGAGCAAAAATACCTAGGAAAACCCTCTGACTTCTCTTCTTTAATATACTCTAGCTTATTTGTTGAGTACTTTGTTTTAGGATGTCAACTGTTCAGTAAGATAAAAATAATAACATTTATCATTTCTATTGAAAAAATATCAGGGCCACGCTATGGCATAGTGGGTAAAGCTGCCGCCTCCAGTGCTTCCATATGGGCACCTGTTTGAGTCCCGGATGCTCCACTTCCTATCCAGCTCTCTGCTATGGCCTGGGAAAGCAGTAGAAGATGGCCCAAGTCCTTGGGTCCCTGCACCCACATAGAAAGACCCGGAAGAAGCTCCTGACTTCTTTCTTTGGATTGGCGCAGCTATGGCCATTTCAGCCAGCTGAGGAGTAAACAAGTGGATGGAAGACATCTCTTTCTCTCTCTCAGCCTCTCTTTCTCTCTCTGTGTAACTCTGTCTTTCAAATAAATAAATAAATCTTTTTTAAAAAAGAATATCAAATATGCAATTATCTCCTACACTCTTCAAAGTAGCTATTGAACACACATTCACATGCACACATTTATACACGCATATCTATATAATATCTATGTAATTGTACAGAAACAACTCATATATTGTTTTTCTGTAATGTAAAAAAGAAACAGTTTGTACCTACCTCAAATAGTTATGAAAAAGTTGAATAAAAGGTGACTGAGATTTAAATGTAAAATATTATTAAGCATATTTGTACAACAATCACACATAGAAAATTATCTAAAGTCTACTATATGAACAGAAACTTTTTGAGGTAGTATAAATTTACTTTAAGCCTATTGTAAAAGATGGATTACATACCTGTATGTGTTTAAGTTTGTATACACATACATACTGTGCTTTACTCAAAGAGAAATGAAGTAAGGATCTGGTGGTTTCTAAGCGGTGTAGGGACACTTACTAACGCTTCATGCACAGGAAGGCTTCTCTGTCAATACTGATTTGAAAACATATCGTTGGTATCTTACAGATAATACTACAATACAGAAGTTATGTTCAATGACTCTGTCCATGTTTATGAGAAAGAAAAAGAGACAGAGTGATAGAGAAATTGAATGACACTTAAACTAACAAGAAAAGGTATTTTATACGGAAAATAGAAGCATAATTTTCAGTTGCTATTTAGTGACACTTTATAGAAAGGAATGCCACTATTTGTGTAGGTGGATATTGTACATTTCTATCTGTTGAGTTATATTCTTGGACTGCATTGTCAGGCCAAAAGCAACACACAGAAAGTCTTCCACAGCAGCAGCAAAGTTCCTACAGAACATTTTCCATAAAACATTTTCTTCCTTTTCATAATTACAAAGAAAACCTAGAAGGCTGACATTTCAGTATGATTCTGTAAAAACGCGTTGACTCTTCCTATGCATGAACTCACCTGTCTGTGAAGAAAAAAATGTTATTGGAAACTTCTCATCTCCATCATAGATGGGTAATTCAGAAGGATACATAAGGGTAGGATTTTCCCACCGGGACGCTTTCTCCCTGGAGAGTACAGATAGAAACCAAAGGAAGTAATTAAAATGCTATGTATTGCATCATCTATATTAGAAAATTAGTCTTAAGAGAAAAATGGCTCTCAGAATAATTAGAATTATTTTAAAAACAGTGAGAAATAATTAAGATTTTTACCTTCTTCCTATTTAAAATGTTTCCTTTATGTCTTGGCAGCTGTGTTTCACTTATTTGGAGTATAAATGGTCTTGGTTTCCCATCAAATCAGTATTGTATCAGTCACAATATATGTCATGAATGACCTGTGCCTGACATATGGCAAAAACCAGCCATATTTTACACTTCATTGGAGTGCAAACTAAGTGTGTGCTGTTTCTCCTAAGGTAATCATTTAGAAATACAGATGTCTAAATCTAGCATTAGATTTTTAGGTCTGAGAACACCTAATTGTCATGAAGAGAATTTATATATTTATCCTCATCATTTCAAAATCGCTATCATGTTTCCTACATTGTTTGTCCTGTAAGATTCATGTAGCAATATGTACTAAGTGCAAAGTTCAAGACTGCTTAATCTGAAATAAAAATTAAAATATCCCTTTTCTAAAGAAGCATTCATGATAATGAAATACTTGCCAATGTAAGCAATATTATTTATAAATGACCAATTTCTCAAAGAAAAAAAAAAAAACCTTGGAGTGCCATGAATATCTATTCATGGTATCTATGAGACTAGCAACTACCAATAATAACAGCAGCTAATGGAGACAATGATCAATAATAACATTAGCCGGCATCGTGGCTCACTTGGCTAATCCTCCGCCTGCGGCGCTGGCACCCTGGGTTCTAGTCCCAGATGGGGCACCGGATTCTGTCCCAGTTGCTCCTCTTCCAGTCCAGCTCTCTGATGTGGCCCAGGAGGGCAGCAGAGGATGGCCCAAATGCTTGGGCCCTGCACCCACATGGGAGACCCGGAGGAAGCACCTGGTTCCTGGCTTTGGATTGCCGCAGCACCAGCTGTGGCGGCCATTAGGGGAGTGAACCAACGGAAGGAAGACCTTTCTCTCTGTCTCTCTCCCACTGTCTATAACTTTACCTGTCAAATAAAAATTTAAAAAAAGTTCATATTCCAATAGCTAAGTAACATATTTTGCTGATTTTTAAAAATCAACAAATAATAGTACCTATCTATGGATAATTCAAGACATGTGTACAATGTGTAATGATCAAACACATAATAGTATATATCTATGACAATTCAAGACATGTGTATAGTGTGTAATGATCAAAACAAGATAATTAACATTTTCCTTTCCCCAAATATCATTTCTGTGTTGAGTATTTCCACATTTCTCTTCTAGCAATTTAAATAATATACTATTATAAACTATAGTTTTCCACCAGTGCTAAAGAACACTACGACTTCTTATTACTCCCTAACTTTATTTTCATACCTGTTATATACCATAATTTGCTATCCTTAGTATGGGTAGAATTTCATTCAACAAAAAAAGAGGATGAAATTGTGATTTGTGACAATGTGAGTGGAACCAGAGGATATCATGTTAAATGACAAAATCCAAACATAGAAAGACAAAAATTGTATATTCACATTTATTCGTCAAAGCTAAATAATATATTTAATTTATTACTTATAAAATGCTTCCTATGTTCAGAAATCTTTCTTAAAATTGACTCCAAAATGGAACTCATAGCATACTTAGCTCAAATGATGATTGAGTAAATTTTATTTCTACCCACCTCCCGGCTAATGACCTGGGAAAAGCAGTGGAAGATGATCCAGGTGATTGGGTTCCTTCCACCGATGTGGAAGACCCAGATGAGGCTTATGATTCCTAGATTCAGCCTGGATATGTGCTGAGCATAGCAACCATATGGTAAGTGAACCAACAGGTGGAAAATAGTACTATCTCTGTCTCTCCCTCTCTCTCTGTAACTCTGATTTTCAAAATTAATTAATAAATCTTAGAAAAATACTATTACTGATGCTAAAATATAAATATTATTATTCAGGTATTATTAACATCACAGTCAGAGAAATTTTAAGAATTAGTATTGATTTAACCAGAAATTCAAATGCAATTTGATTTTAAACATGAAGAGAGAAAGTAGGTTTGTCAGACTGGGACAAATGGAGAGGTAGAAGAATGCTAACAACTCACCTTTAATAAAAAAGTTAATAAACTATTTTGTATTTATAAAATAAAAATAAAAATACTAGCCTATGAATTAAAGTAGGTTAATTCCCGAAGGAAATAGCAAAATGTTTTCTATGAGGAGTTAATTGAAAAGTAGTTCAAGTAAAATTTGTAACATTATTTGGCATGTAACTTTTAATTTTTTAAATTTAATTTTAATTACTTTTTAATAGGTTCAGTGTGACTTGTAGATACAATTTTAAGGTCATAATGATATTCCCTTCATTGCTCTCTCCTTCCCTCACTCTTTTATTCCCCTCCTCCTTTGTTTTATTTTTTGAGAAAACATATTTTAAAATTACATTATAATAAAAAGGATTAATACTTCATCAATAGGAAGCTTAACAAGTAAAAAGCAAAATGACTATAAACAATAATTGAATAGGAAAATGACCACTTCATCCTTATGCAGCAAATTTTAAAATAATCACAGATCATTAAACCTACAGTAGTATAACAATCTTGACAATTGGTTTAACAAAGTTATAAAACAATGTTTTGCAAAACCACATTTACAGCAACATTGATACGCACAGATATTTCTTTTTTTCTTTCTTTTTCTTCTTAATTTTAGCTCCCACATATAAGGGAGAACATAAGGTATTGGTCTTTCTGGGTCCATCTTATCTGAATCTGAGGTCATCCAGTTACCTCCATTTTGCTACAGATGGTAGAATTTCATTCCTTTTATAGCTGAATAATATTTGATTATGTGTGTATATATATATATATATGTATACACACACACCACATTTTCATGATCTGTTCATCTGATGATGGACACTTTTGTTGGCTCCAGATTTGGCATACTGTGAACAGTGCTGCTCTAAATATGGTGGTGCAATTATCTCTTTGATAAATTATGCTCAAGTCTTTGGGGTATATTCCTAGTAGTAGGATGGCAGGACCATGTGGCAAGTCTATTTCTAATTTTTTAAGAAGTCTCCACAGTTTTCCATAATGGCCACACCAATCAACATTCTCACCAACACTGTAAGTGTTCCCTTTCATCCATATCCAGTCAGCAGTTGTTACTCTCTGTGTATGGATTTTAGCAATTCTGACAGGGATGAAGTGGTATCTGATTGTTGTTTTGATTTGCATCTCCCTGATGGCTAACTATGTTGAGCATATTTTCATATATCTGTGGACCATTTTCATTTCCTCAAAAAACTGTTGAAGTCCTTTGCCCATTTCTCAACTGGATTGGTTGTTTTAGTTGTTGAGTTTTTTAAGTTGTTGATATATTCAGGATAATAACCCTTTGTCAGATAAATGGTTTGCAAATATTTTTTCTCATTCTTTTGGATGTCTCTTCACTCGATTTTTATTATTCCCTTTACTGTGCAAAAACTACTGAGTTTGATATAGTCCTACTTGCTTAATTTTGCTCTTTTTACCTGTGCTTTGGGGATCTTGTCCAATAAATCTTTCCCTTACCCATATATCAGAATGTTTCTCCTATATTTTCTTCCAGCAACTAAATAGGCTCAGGACTTAAATTTAATATTTTATGCATCTTGAATTGGTTTTTGTATATGGTGATAGCTATGGATCTAATTTCATTCTTCTACATATACTTATCCAGTTTTGCCAGCACCATATGGTGAAGAGATTACCCTTATTTCACAGTATGATCTGAGATATGAGCACTTTTGTCAAAAATAAGTGGTTGCATGTGTGTGGTTTAATTTTGGGGCTCTCTATTATATTCTATTGATCTGTGTATTGGGTTTTATCCCAGTACAAAGCTGTTTTCTTTACTATAGTTTTGCTGTGTGCTTTGAAACCAGGTATTGTGATGCCTCCAGCTTGCTTCTCTTGCTCAGGATCACTTGGCTATTTAGGATTTTTGTTATTCCGAATAATTTCAGAATTTTTTCTAACTCTGTAAAGAATGCCTTTGGTATTTTGATAGGAATTGTGTTAAATCTGTAAATTACTTTAGGTAGGATAGACATTTTAATGATTTTGATTCTTCTGACCCAAGAGCGAGGGATATCTTTCCATTTATGTATCCTTGATGATTTCCTTCATCAATGTTTGATCATTTTCATTATAGAGATATTTCACTTCTTTGGTTAAATTTATTCTTAAATATTTGATTTTTGTGGCTATTGTGAATTGGATTTTTCTCAACAAAATACTAGCAAATCAATTCCAAAACCACCACAAAGGGAAATGAAGATGCAGAATTTTTACATGACAAAAATTGCATATATTCTTTGAAGGTCATTTTGTTTATCTTCTCTGACTGTTTTGTCTCAAGATACAATAGAAATAATTACTTCATTAAAACAAGGTATAATTAATAATAAGAGTGCTCAGACTGGTCACTGGATCCCAATCACAGCTCAGCTTCAGGTATTTTTAGTTTCTAATTTCTCTATTGTTTTTCTCTTTTTATTAATGTTTTGGTTCCTGACATTTCTTAACCATCTTTATTTCATCTCTGTTTTACATTTTGCTTTTCAACTTCACATCATTTTTCAGTTCTCAGAAGGCACCACTCATTGTCAACAAAAAGTGAATACTTACCCCTTATCTGAATTAACTCAGTAGAAGTGCAAAAGCTTGAACCTGAAATTCTTTTTCTGATAATGATTTTTCCTTCCAGATGAGGCCAGATAAAAATCCCTTAGGCTTTTAATGTATTATGTATTATAAATTAAAGATAAAGAGGTAATCATAGTTTGAATGTGATTGTCACTGAGATTGAAATGACGACTACATCTGGGGTTGAGAAGGAGGCTTCGGCTTACACTAGGGAAGCCAATTCTGCTGAAGAATGGGACTCCTCTTTCATTGGAAAAAAAATCATCAGGAGCAAGCTTTTGGCACAGTAGTTTATTCTAAAAACACCAAAGTTCCATATGGAAGAACCAGGGTTGAGTCCTGGCTCCACTCCCAATTCCAGCTTCTTATTAATGCACACCCTTGGAGGCATCAGATGATGGCTATAATAATTGGGTCCCTGCCACTGACGTGGGAGACAAGTATTGAGTTTTGTTTTCCTGACTTTGGCCCTGCCCAGCCTCAGTTGTTGTGGGCATTTTGGGAGAACAAGCAGATGGAAACTAGATCTCTATCTTCTCTTTCTCTCTATGCCTTTCAAATAAATAAAAGCAGAAAGCTAATCAGTATTCAAAGGTATGGTGTTCTCAGATTCCTCAGGGTCTTCCTGCACATCCGCATCTTAATACGTAAGAACCCATCTTGTCATTCTGTAATTATTGGTTCAGAAGATAAGGGTCTCCTTAAGGGCACACCTAGAAGCTCCAAGGCTTGAGCTGGGAACAAAATCCCTAAATTCATCCTTTTTTTTTCACCACTTTGTCTGGTGGCATTAGGAACAACCCATCAACATCATTATATTTCCTAGTTTTCTAAAACCATTCTATAGAATCATATGCAGACACTTAGATCATGGTGTGTTATAAGAGGCTGATGAGGAGAATCCAATATGGATGGTTTGTGCATCTCTACAACAGTACATGCCAAGGACTACCAATGTTTATTCGCTACTGGAAACAGAGTCATTATCACTAATATAATCACTTTAGACAGCCAATTCTAGAAATGTCAGAACCAATTCAGAAAAAAAAAAACAGTTAAAACTATGTTCCTCTGCAACTATTCTCAACAACAAAATCTGTATTAGTCAAAGTTCTCCAGAGAAATACAGTCAAGGAGATACAGATGTATATTTTATGTGAATTATCTTATGCAACTACGAAAAACAAGAAGTACCCAGGATCCTTCACCTGCTTGCTGGAAATCAGGAAATCAAGAGTATAATTTAGCCTTAGTTGTAGGAAACATAACTTCTGCCCAAGCACTCTCAGTGAGGACACATCCTCCTGGACACAGGGCGTGGCCGCAGGAACTGATTAAGGATAGTAAATAACCTATTATAAAGGAGAGCATTGAGTTCTCACAGGGACGCTGGATCCCACAAGGACATGAAGCTGTTTTCCCAGACCTACTTGTCTAGTAAACCAAGTCACAAGGTGCCCTACCAATGTATTGAAAATCATGTCCTGAAGATTATCTAGTAATGTGACAAGTAATCCGAGAGTTGTATGAGCATGCACATGCACTGTACAAATGGTTGATGTAAACCTTGTCCATAAAAGAAGCACACGGGGGCGGCATTGATCATTCTGGCAGCATTCTTCAGAGGAAGCCTTCCCGTGTCCTGTCTCTCCTTCCACTTGTACACCCAACACTTAGTCTGAATGCCTGAGACTCAAGAGCACTGATGTCTAAGGACAATGAAAATGGATGTCCCAGCTTGAACATGGAGAAAAACAAATCCCCATTTCCTTTGCCTTTACACTCTATGCATGCCTTCAATGGGTCAGACGATGCTGGCCCACAGTGGGGAGGACCATCTTCTTTGCTAACTCTACTAATTCCATCCGCAATCATTTGCAGAAGCGCTTTCTTAGATACACCCGGAAATAAGGCTTTATCTGGGTAGCCCATCACCCTTTGAAGTCCATACATAAAATAACCACTATTTTCATTTTTTAAAGATTATATTATTTCTCATTACATTTATGTAGAGATTCAAAAAGAGAATCACAAACATGTAGGAAAGATGTTATTTTCATTTTGCTACTGATTATTTTAATAAAATGAAATTTCCTAGTCATATTTATAGAATAGGATGTAAAAATAGACACGTTCATCTGTCTTACAAAATATATAAAGAGCCCTAATATATTGGCAAAATCTACCATTGTGACTTCACTCACTCATAAGCACATTCTGGGAGTACAATCAGGTGGATGGAAAACCTGATTAAGTGGCCAGAGGTGGTGATCTTCCACTTTGTTGTCTCTGGAGAATAACAACTGTGATATTAAATAGAACTACAAATGTAGGCAACTATAGTTTAATAAGTGTGGAGCATTTTGGATGCAATATTGTATAGATATGGAAGGCAGAAGACCATGTAGATTAGATTGCCACAGATGGCAGCAGGAACAAAACATTGAATTAACAGGATTTTACAATGTTCTACTGCACACATAAATTGGCCTTTTCAAGTCAGAAGTTAAAAACATTTTGTGGGATTCCCAGATTGGTTAGGAGACAAAATAAAAGGACGATCTGCAGAGGCAAACCCAAGTTCTACATAGGAAAGGGGATGGATATTACTAGAAGCAAGACAAAGAATACAGGCCACAGTACTGCACCACTGGTCAGCCTCAGGAAGCTAAATTCTTGCTGATTGGCCTGGTTTCTGAATATTTCAAGGTGAAATTTTCTGTTTATTGAAATTGAAGCAGACTTATTATACATGAAGGAAGTATACACATTTAAGATCCTATCATTATGTTTATATGTTTTGTATAAACGTCCTATCATCTTACAAAAGTGATATTATAATATTTATTATTAAGCTATCTATCTATCCATACATATATCCATTTTACTATCAGTGGTTCATTTTAGGGAAAAGACTATATTCCAGCCTAAGCAATAAAAAATAATTTGCTTTGAAATCGTTGTTTCTGGAGGCAGAAACTGTGGCTCAGCAGGAAAAGCCGCCTGCAGTGCTCACATCCTACTTCAGAGTGCCAGGTTCACGTCCTGGCTACTCTCCTTCAGAGCCAGTTTCTTGGGAGGTGACACATGATGACGCAAGTACTTAGGACTTGACACCCACATGTCAACCTCAGACTGAACTCTGGGTCCTGGCTTTAGCTTGGCCCAGCCCTGGCTGTTTCAGCCATTTGCAGAGTGAACTCGCTGATGAAAGATTTCTCTCTCTCTTTCTGCCTTTCAGATAAATAAAAATAAATGAATAAACATGGTTTTTCTGATCTTGTGGAACTTCCAGTTAAGTTGAGAATGCAGACATTAAGCAGGTCCAAAGTAAAATATATTAGAGGGAAATACATACAGTGATACAATAGTGCCTAAACTTAGACAAAAATGTGAGTTAAGGTCCAAACATTCTACAAAAGTATCAAAATTATTCTTCCTTAAGTTGGTATGATAAATATTACTTATTTTCCTTTAAATCCTTCCTTGATTATACTGCCCAAATTGCTCAATAAGCAAAGAAGCCAGTAGAATCAGCTTTTAAAAGAATGACATGAAATCAGAGACCTTTCCTGATATTCCTCGTGAAAGAGTTAAAAAGGAAATTTAAAATAAATTATTAGTAAGGGAATCATTCTACAATGTAATGCAGACTATAAAATCTATGATCTTAAACAGGCCACCAGTGTATTTCTAAGCATGTCAACTCCTGTAAGCAAACTTAGGGTTTCATATTGCTGGAGTCAGTGACATTATGGTCACTAATTTCTGAAAAGTACCATTGACTTATGATAGTATATTTAATATTTTTATTACACAATACAAACAATATATGTCCTCAAGTCATTTTTGATTGATTCAAAGATATTTTTCGTGCATAACTGTAGTCACTAACAAACCATTATTTGTTATTAAATTAGAACCTAAAGAAAGAAACATGGCCCAGTAGATTAAAAAATCAGGTATAAAAAAGGGATAGGTTTTGTGTAACTAAATGTGTATATGATTAAATAATAACAAATATAATTGTATAAGCAGAATATGACAAAGTAATAATTAAATGCAAAAAGTTTCAAAAAATGTTCTTTGTTTATTTGTGTGTGTGTGTGTGTGTTTCAACAGAATTTGTAGGCAATCTGACTTTCCAATGAAGAGATTAAAATAACAATATGTAGTAATACAAATGTTTAAATAAAGGTATTGAGTAATACAGGATGAATGAATCTGCAAATATCATCCTGCAGCATGCATTTAACAAATATCAATTCTAAGGTAGAAAGCTTGAAATAAAAATAAGAAAAAATGTGTCTCTTGAGGGGTAACTAACTATAGTCCTATGCCTTTTCCTGTGTCATTGAGAGTAAGACCTATGTATCTGATCAAAAATTGGTTCTAGCACATGTTTTGCTCAGATTCTGCCTGGTCTGACACAATGCTGTGCTGGGAGCTGTGCATGGACTGAGGAGGATGGCCAAGAGATGAACAGGTTCTTGTCTTGCACAGTCACAAGGCTAGCTTCACTTTGCTCAGTTAGTTGTCGCTTTCCTGTGTGTGTCAGCACCTCTGTATTCTGATATTATAGCACTTAACAGAATGTGTTGATTTTTCTATTTACAGTTCAGAACCTCCACAAAGCTATACCATTCTAGAGCTCTTTGGTACTAGGAGCAGCATGTGAATTTTTGCACAGACTCAATAAAAATTCATCAATTCTAGTAATGCTAGGCATCTTCACAATAGTCAGAAATATTCCATGTTTTAAAATTAAAATTGACTTTTATTTCTGTTATTTTATTTCTGTTATTTCTGTTAATACTACCAAACAAGTCAACATAATAAATCTAATTACTAATTCTGGTATAGGAAAATCAAGGGTAAATTTTGAACTATGGTAAAAGCATCAGGTCTTTCCCTTCCTGAACAGTAGATTAATAAGGCAGAGATGAGGATGGTAGGAAGAAGTCCAGACCCAGAAGTATGGTATATCTTTGCTAAACTATGAAGAAGTGGCAATTCTTTGAGATTAGCCATAAATAATGATATTTGCAAAAGTTCATTGAAAATGGAATGGAAAGATAAGTTTATTTAGGAAAAAACGTTGAAATCCATTCATACAAGGGATCTGCAAAAAGTACATGAGAAATATATGTAATAAAATAAGTGTGGATTTCCAAAAAATGTGCCAGAGTAAACTTATTTTAATTTATTTTTCTGCAAACTTTCTGAAGTAACTTCTAATCTTTACACAGCCACACTGTGCCTGTTTCTGGAATTAGTATCCTTTAAAAAACCATTTTTTGGAAGTTTCAGTATCCTGTTGTGGCAGGAGGCAGGTATATTCTAAAAGTGGGGAAAAGTAAAGAGGTATTTCACACAATCATTGCGTTGTTAGCATAAGTGATCTCTCCTAGAGTAGTCTCACAAGCAGTCCTTGCTATAGGGACTATTAAGTGCTATCAAATTACAAACCACTAAAACTCAACTCATGACAGTCAACTGATGTTTTAACAATTTTGTGTATAATGTATATATTGCTTAAAATGACTTTTTTGTAGGCAGGTAGAAATTTTCTCGCAAGAAATTCTTAGTAGTGCTAACTCTGGGAAGCAAGAATGGAAGAGCTGGGTGGAGGAAACAAAAAGTAAATATTTTACACTTTTATTCCATATCCTTCCATGCAGACTGGATGTCTTACTACAAAAACATATCCTTAATGATGCAAACATAATTTGAAGGTACTTCACAAATTTGTGGGAAAATGAAGTTTATTTTGATTAAAAATATGAAATCTATGCATAATTTTTATAACATTTTCTACACTCTTTTTGAAGTGTCATCATATGTAAGTTAGAAATATAAAATTATAGAAAAATAACTTCCCACATCTATAGGTACACATTCCCATCCATCACACAGACATTGCACCAAATGCCACAAACCTATAAATCTTCTGTACCTGTGTCTTTTATATTGTGTCATTAGATCATTTTTCCCTCTCTTATTCCCACTCTTATATTTAACAGCGATCACTTTTCAGTTAAGTTTCAGCACTTAAGAAGAATTGTGTATTGATTACAGTGTTCAACCAAAAGTATTAAGTAGAACAAACAAAAAAAATACTAAGAGGGATGACATATTAAGTTGCTCATCAACAGTCAGGGTGAGGGCTGATCAAGTCACCATTTCTCATAGTGTTCATTTCACTTTAACAGGTTTCCTTTTTGGTGCTCAGTTAGTTGTCACCTATCAAGGAGAACAAGTGGTATTTGTCCCTTTGGGATTGGCTTATTTCACTCAGCATAATGTTTTCCAAATTCCTAACAGGGATCACTTTTCAGTTAAAATTTAAACACCTAAGAATAATTGTGTGTTAATTACAGAGTCCAACCAATGGTACCAGAACAAAAAAAAAATACTAAAATGGATAAAGTATTACATTGTACATCAACCGTGAGGACAAGAGCTGATCAAGTCACTGTTTCTCATCTCGGATTTTAAAACAACTTTACTGCAAATGTTATTGAAGTTGGATAAAATTCTCATAAATAGATGGGTTTTTGATTCATAAAGAAAAGTACCCGATATTACTTGGAGAGCACGTTTCTTCTGATTAGCTTCCGAAATGCTTGTTTCACATCGTTGTTCCTCAGGCTATAGATGATGGGGTTCAACATAGGGCTCACAAAAGTATAGAAGACAGCAATGATTTTGGACTGTTCCACTGACTTGTCCGTGGGAGGTCTAACATACATGCAGAACAGGGTCCCATAAAACACAGTCACTGCCATCAGGTGAGATCCACAGGTGGAGAACGCTTTGTGCCTGCCTTCGGCAGAACGCATCCTCAGGATGGCAATGAGAATGAACGTGTAGGAGATGAGGATTATGAGGAGAGAGTTGGAGAGGTTAAATCCTGCTACCACAAACATGGATGTTTCCTTAATGAAAGTGTCAGAGCAGGAGAGTCGGATGAGGGGGGGGTCAGCGCAATAGAAGTGGTTAATGACATTGGAGCCACAGAAGGTCAGCTGGTATGTCCACATGGTTTCCATCAGGCCACTAAGGAACCCATAGACATAAGGACCAGCAATCAGGCGAATACAGACACCTGTGGACATCTTGCTGCTGTAAAGCAAAGGGTTGCAGATGGCCATGCACCTATCATAGGCCATTACAGCTAGCATATAATATTCAGTGATCACCATGGCAATGAAAAAATAACACTGGACTAAACAAGCAGCAAAGGAAATGGTTTTCTTTTCGGACAAGAAGTTCACCAGCATTTTGGGACTTACATTAGTGGAATAGCACAAATCCAAGCAGGACAAACTGGCAAGAAAGAAGTACATGGGTGTATGGAGCCGTGAATCTATCCTGATCAACACAATCATCCCAAGGTTCCCTCCTACGGTAATCAAGTAGATCACCAGGAACAGCACGAAGAGGATGGGCTGTAGCTCTGGACGATCTGTCAATCCCAGGAGAATAAATTCAGTCACCAAGGTGGAATTTCTTCTGACCATTTTCTTGGGTGCCAGCATTGCTCACTTAGAGGAATTAAAATAAATTTAAAAGGTCAATGAAAAGTACATAATTTTCTTTCTCTCTCTCTTATTCTCCTTATCTCTTTTTCTTTGTCACATTATCCTCACATAGTCTGAGATAGTCTGAGAACGTAGGAATTGGTAGACTTAAAAAGGCCAAAGCCTCAATTGTCTAGGTATTTAACATGCAGATGATTCCAGAAGATAATATGCCACCTTGCTTTTGAATATAAGTATGACCCAAAGTTTGTCTAGAAATGGGTGGAACCACCACAATTTGCCATTAAATTTGGACTTCTCCTGAAATCTGTATCCAGGACTGGTCCTAGATAAAATGGCAATAGGCATTGGGAAAACGCTGTTCAGTCACTAGCAGTGTGCATATTCAAAAGCTTCACCTTTAGAATCTCATGACTGTGTGCAGCATCAGAAAGCTTTGACTTAGAGGGGTTTGAAGAAAATGTGGGGTCCGGTTTCAGGATATATTCATGAAAGACAGAGCATGTCATTTCTGTGTGAATAGACCAAAGATAAGGTTCATAAATTTAGAATAACAAAAGCCTACATGAACTGATGAAAAACTTTTCATTCATAATTTACATGAATAAAGCTAGTGAGACCTGGGTAGAGGATGAGAATCATCAAACTGGATCATATTTTTAATTGTTTATTTTTTCCAGGAAACATAAGAGGTTCACAGCATGTAACAAAAATTGGCCAGACATACTGCTGATGGGACAAAAATTCTACACTCCCTAACTCTTAGCATTCAAGTACCATGTGTAAATAATTCAACCTTCTTCTTTATGATATTTGTAAGGTCAAAATTATAAAACAAAAATATTCATCAAGAGAGATTGGGTTGTTCTAAGACCAGAGCCCAGACATTGTTAATTTTCACAGATTATACTTTCAGATAGTGTGAATCATAATGGAAGGATAAAGAGAGAGATTACCATGTTGGAATTCCAGAATTTTAAGATCTCAAGAGTTTCCAATTTAAAAATCTGAATTTATGGGGCCAGCACTGTGGCATAGCGGGTTAAAGCCCTGGCCTGAAGTGCCAGTATCCCATATGGATGCCAGTTCTAGTCCTGGCTGCTCCTCTTCCAATCCAGCTCTCTGCTATGGCCTGGGATAGCAGTAGAAGATGGCCCAAGTTCTTGGGCCCCTGCACCTATGTGGGAGACCCAGAGGAAGCTGCTGGCTCCTGGCTTCGGATTGGCGCAGCTCCAGCTATTGTGGCCATCTGGGGAGTGAACCATCAGATGGAAGACCTCTCTCTCTCTGTCTCTACCTCTCTCTGTAACTCTGTCATTCAAATAAATAAAACAAATCCTTTAAAATCTAAATTTATTATTTTAATATGAAATATAGCAAAGATAGTGTTAGCAACTAATTCGACTTCTAAAATTTATATGTTTCATTTATTTATAGAGGAGAGAAAGAGAGAGGGGCTCATCCCCCCTTTCACTCTCCAAAGCCCTCAAGCGCCAGGGCTGAGCCGGTAACTGAAGCTGAGTCTTCTGCATAGTTGACAGAGACCCTACCTGAGCCACCAGCAGCTGCCTCCCAGCAGGTGCATTAGCAGGAAGCTGGAATTAGAAGCAGAACCAGGACTCCAACCCTGACTCTCCTCCACTGGATGCAAATATCCCACAACATTTTAACAGCTTTGAAAAAATGCCTTCCTTAACTTGACTTTAAAATATATACTTTTTAAAAAGCACAGAAGCTGGGGTTGTGATGTAGCTGGTAAAGCCACCCACTGCGATGCCATCATCACATACAGGTGCTGGTTCTCGTCCCAACTGCTCCACTTCCAGTCCAGCTCCCTGCTAATGCACCTGGAGGAAGAGTGTAACATGGCCCAAGTGCTTGGGCCCCTGCACCCACCCACATGGCAGACCCAGAAGGAGTTGCTCATTCCCGGCTTCAAACTGGCCAAGCCCTGGCTGTTATAGCCATTTGGGGAGTGAACAGCAGATGGAAGACATCTCTCTCTCCCTTTCTCTCTCTCTCTCTCTCTCTCTCTCTTTAACTCTGACTTTCAAATAATAAAGAAAAAATAAAAATAAATAAATAAAAACTAAAAAATCATTTTAAAGGCAGCGCAAAACCATAGACTTGATTTGTTGAGATCCCAATGAGAATTGCATGCAATGCCAATATCACCAACTGTATTCTTAGAGTCAACTATTCCTGTAAATTCAATCTAGTGTCCTTGCAATTTAGCTACTTTGACTCTGTGATGTTTCCAGGATGTTGTATGATTTAATCATTGCAGCAGGATATCCTTCTACACAAACAGTGTTGGACACTTCCTATAAGCAACCCACTTTGCTGGGAAAAAAAGAACACTGATAATATTGCTTGTCTTTAAAGACTGGTTCATGTTTTCATGGCAAAGGAGATAAAAATTAAGATTAATTGTCCAATAATAAATATTTTGACAAAATAAGTAATTGTTTTCAAGAATCAGAATAGACATCTAAGAATAAGACATTTGCCTGAAACTTGAAGAATTGCTAGAAATTTCTAAAGGAACAAGAGTAGAGCATACTCTAAGGTATTTTTCTCGAGAAGCTCTCAAGAGAAATCAAATAAACTCCACAAAGAAGCAGGGATTAGTTTTTATTGTTTCAAATAAACCGATTAGAAATTAAAAGTAGCTAAACTCAATGTCCCCATCACAGGCCAAGATTTGCAATCAGGCCTGAAAACTACAGGGTAATATATCAAAAACTATTCTTTGATATTGTTTTGGAGTGAGTGTGCATGTGTGTATGTGTTACAACCAAGTGATTGTGGTGAATTAAAACTGATTTTCTCTGCTGTTTTCAAAAGAAATGGCTTGTAGCCTTAAGTCTACGGTTTTGACCTTTGGGAGGTAAGGGCAATAGTAAATCAGGATTTGTGTAAGTGGTAAAAGTACCCTTTCCTCACTCCTCAAAAGGGAGCAAACGTGCTGCACTCCCTGCGAGTCCACCTTCATTCAGCAGTGTCCTTCATGAGGTACTGAAGCACTTTCCAATATAGCACTGACTTAAGTTCTCCAAAAAAATTACTGAGTCGAATACTGAGCATGGAAGAGATTAGTAAATAGGAAGAGAATGAAAGAACCCTGAGAAAAATAGAATCAAACACAACAAGAGTTTGCACCTCAATTGTAGGTGAACATGCACGTGTTTTACCCTAAATATGCAATCTGTACAATTAAACACCAAACACCAGCAGCTGTCCACTCTTCAGATATACTTCACTAATAATGCATTGCTTAGTATTTATTTGTTATTAAGTGTTTCTAGAAAATTAATGATAGATGTGTATCAATAGACTGATATAGATATGATCCATGATACAAACTCCAAATATTTAAAATACTCTCATATAGTTTGTGTGGATTTTGACTTTTTCTCTTAAGCATCTCATATATTAATCTGTTCTCTGATCATATCTCCCTCCACTCTCCTACCCTTTCTTCTTTTAGCCCTCTCTTGCTATCATGAACTTCTTCCCCAAACCCATCCCATTTAGTTTCTTGCCCATTTCACATTAAAGGTTTAAATGCACCCGGTAAACAACATTCTCAATATCTCAATAAAGAAAATATCTTTGGGATTTCATCTGTATTCAATATCTGATTCAGGAATTATAATTACATTAAATATTTTATTTCAAATCTGGTTTTTAGTGCAACATGTGTATGTATGCATGTACTTATGTAAGAAAAATTAATAAAAGTGTGGGAGCTAGCATTGTGGCACAGCGGGTAAAGCCACTGCCTGCAGTGCCAGCATCACATATTGGTGCCAGTTCATGTTCTGGCCCCTCCACTTCTAAACCAGCTCCCTGCTAATGGCCTGGGAAAAGCAACAGAAGATGGGCCCAAATGTTTGGGCCACTGCTACCCAGATGGGAGACCTGGAAAAACTTCCTAGCTTCAGTCAGTCTCAGCCCTGGTGTTGCAGTCATCTGTAGAGTGAACCAGTGAAGGGAAGATTTCTCTCTCTCTCTCTCTTTCTCTCTTTCTCCCCCTCTCTCAGTAACTCTGACTTTAAAATAAATAATACCTTTTTTTGAAAAAAAGTGTTCATTTGACAAACATCATTGGAAATTTTTTAATATTTTGATAAACTCCTATGATGAATTTTTATTCCACTAGCACAATTTTTATTCTACCAACACTCAGTATCTCAGTGATTATAAAATGTTTAATACAAAACCAAATGAAGATTATTTCTATTTCTCTAAACAAATGTTTATACAATTTGTGCTACTATAATAATTCAAAGGCTAATATTTAATTCTGTGGGCACCACCTTTCATAATTCTTATTTATTGTTTTCTGTATCCAGGATACTCTGTGATTAGAAAGATCATTCATCTAACTGATATTTATAGAAGCATTAAGAAAATATAATTGCTATGGATCTTACTATTTTCTAAGTCTTATTACAATATAGCATGCCAAGTGATTCATATTGATATATGAAAGATTACTGAATCACTTTTACAATAGCCTAGTGAGCCGCTGCGCTGGCCAAAAGTCTGTATTTCTTATTGCAGGAAATACAACTGAAATAAAACTCCAGGTAAACTTTCACTGGCTCAATAATGTTAAATTGCTTTCCTGTAGTTTGGAATAATCAAAGAAAAGCTAGCTGACAAAGTCAATACAGATTTGTATGCACTGATGGATATGATTCACAACGATGTCTATATTCACATATATTTATTTTTGTTTGGAAGATTATTTAGTTTCTTTCACTGAGCAGAAAATCAGAGATTTCACTTATGGAAAACTGCTAAACATAATAAACATTTTGTTAAATTCATTTTATTTATTTGAAAGAGACAGAGAGAGAGAGACAGAGAGAGACAGAGAGAGAATCTCCCAGCTACTGCTTCACTTCCCAAATGTGTGCAACAGCCAAGGCCAGGCCAGACTGAAACCAGGAGCCAGGATCTCAATCCTGATCTCCCATGTTAGGTACAGTGTCCCGAATTCTTGAAATATGTGCTACATGCAACAGTGCACAATTAGCAGGAAGCTCGAAAGGAGAGCAGAGCAATCCCAGGCCCTCCAATCTGAGATGAGGATGTCCCAAGTCCCAGCTTGACAGCTGCACCAAACACCTGCCTAACACATAGGAAATATTTTTATTCCTTCAACTCAAAATAAAGAAATAAATACATTAGATCAGCAAAAATATAAAATTCACATCTGCAGATATCTCTACTAGGTATACTACTTGTTGAAGTGTTTTTTTTTCCCCCTGTGGATAAATTTATGTTTTCCAGGCTTTATTTAAAATATAGAAGTCTGAGGTGATAGGATAACATTAAACGCTGCCACAGTTATTAATCAGTGTACATTAAGATCAGCATTATGTAGTCTAGCAAGATTGAATTGCAGCCTTGGAAAGTTTGACACCCAGGAAAAGATCACAGAAAATAAAAGCACATTTATGGAAGTTTAGTGTTAGTCATCAAGCCCAGAAACTACCTCAACTGGGAATTTAGATGTAAATAAGATGAGCAAAAAAAAAAAAAAGGATATTTAGAGGTAAGAATTGACGACAAAGGGGAATAAGTCACGTAGCTGATGGAGACAAGCCTCTCCATGTGAATATCAGTTTCCCTTCCTTGCCTACTCTGTCATAATGGACTTCAGCATACCTCCTCTCATTCAGTGTCTTACTGTGACAACAGCAGGAAAATTACCTAATTACAATGCATGAGCCTAATTTCTAGAGGATGACTTGCACTGTGGATTTGTACTTGTTTAGGATGTTAGTAGAAGTTCTCTTGAGTCTTATTTTAGAAAACACTTCACCTTGATGTAATGACTTACTCTCTAGGAGTCTCAGAGTCCTGATCTATTCCATATCAGATTGTTCCTAAAGGATTTCTTAGGTTCCCATCATTTCTAACATTGCAATCTTGCACTGATGTTTTTACCAATCCTCACTCATTAGTAGTCATGTGCCTCCTAGTATATCTTTAAGAGCTTTATCTTTGCTAGAATGAGTATCATTCATGCTTAATCTGTCCCCCTTTTTTGAGTCCTTGAACAAGTTCTTTTTAAAGGGCAGGATGTGCTTTCAACAAACATGATTCAAAAAATAATAATGAGATGATTTATTCAAGTTTTTACTCCAACATAGCCATTCAAAATGCATTCAATACTTGAATGATTGAGAGAATGTTATTTGCAAAGTAAAAATGATCATTGTAAATGCACACTTCCAGTAAAATTCTAATGCTTTTTAGTGAATAAACAAGAAATATATGCTGCCTCATTCCAACTAGCTAAGAATCTATACTAACATTAAAAGCACTTTTGTTTTCACCTGATTCTTTCTGATGAAAACCCAAAACTGAAACAAGTAGATAAAGTGAAGGCATAGAAGTAAGAATTTTCACTCCTACCTGACCCCAGGAAAGATTCACTCAGAGACACTAGCGGTCCAAGATATAAGTTGCCAAGAACGATTTATACTCGACTTGTAGTTTGGATTGCTTATCCCTAAAGTATTTTTCAACATACACTAAGGAAATAATTACATTGCAACCAGAAAAGATAACTCCAGAGAGGAAACAGTAATTGATATAGACTCATACTATCAGTCTTGGGATTTGAGCAACATGATTGCATCAGTTTGAAGTACTTTGAGCTGATTGTCTTGAGTTATCAAGAGCTACTTCTCATGGGAATGTTGCACTATGGATCCATTTATTCGAATAAGATGAATAGAATAAGTAGAATTTTTGTTACTTGGAAAACGAGAGAGAAAGAGAAAGAGAGAGAGATTCAACTAATTCAGAGAGAGGAAGAGACCTTACTGATAAAATTATTTTGTGTTCATCCTAATGTGTATTTATGTACACATAATATTTCACAACTTTACAGGCTATGTCTATCAAGAAAGGAATTATGGGCTGGCGCTGCAGCTCAATAGGCTAATCCTCCGCCTTGTGGTGCTGGCACACCGGGTTCTAGTCCCAGTCGGGGCACTGGATTCTGTCCCAGTTGCCCCTCTTCCAGGCCAGCTCTCTGCTATGGCCCCAGGAGTACAGAGGAGGATGGCCCAAGTGCTTGGGCCCTGCACCCACCTGGGAGACCAGGAGAAGTACCTGGCTCCTGGCTTCGGATCAGCACGATGCGCCAGCCACAGCGTGCCGGCCACGGCAGCCATTGGAGGGTGAAACAATGGCAAAAAGGAAGACCTTTCTCTCTCTCTCTCTCTCTCTCTCTCTCCCACTGTCCACTCTGCCTGTCAAAAAAAAAAAAAAAAAAAAGAAAAAGAAAGGAATTATGAATTACTGTGCATTTGGGAGCAGTGACAATTCATTAACTATTTTGCTGAGTGTTTAGCTTTTAAAAAATGAACTTAAGCTCCAACATGGAAGGCAAATTTATTTTACTTGCTGAGTTTTTTTAGATGACAGCATAATTTTATTTTCTCTCCCAGATCACATCCTCATCCCCACAGTGCTTATAAAAAGACCATGAATTAGGGCCGGCGCCACGGCTCACTAGGCTAATCCTCGGCCTTGTGGCGCCGGCACACTGGGTTCTAGTCCCGGTCGGGGCGCCGGATTCTGTCCCAGTTGCCCCTCTTCCAGTCCAGCTCTCTGCTGTGGCCAGGGAGTGCAGTGGAGGATGGCCTAAGTACTTGGGCCCTGCACCCCATGGGAGACCAGGATAAGTACCTGGCTCCTGCCATCAGATCAGCGCGGCGCGCCGGCCACAGCGCACCGGCCGCGGCGGCCATTGGAGGGTGAACCAACAACAAAGGAAAACCTTTCTCTCTATCTCTCTCTCTCTCACTGTCTACTCTGCCTGTCAAAAATAAAAAATAAAAAAAAAGACCACGAATTAGGAAAAAAATGAACATCACTAACCTAAACAAAATTAGGACTAGAAATCATAGCCAAATCTATGTGGATACTTTATCTGGAATGATCCATTGCTGCTTTATTTTACCCTTTAACTTTAATCTTTTATCACTTGATTCTAAATGTTCCAAATGCAAGTGATATGAAAAGTATTTTCCTTAGACTTGCCCTGAGCCTGTCTCTGGAGCTGTCTCTAGAGTGTGACTTTGGCTATAGATCTCAATCACTCAGACACCTGCACCACAAACTCACATGAAAGAAAATTATCATCACTCTATTTCCCTCTCCTTGCCACTCTCATCACTACACAACCACATTCACACAAACAGAAAAACATTATCAGGACCCATAGTTTCTGGCTTTATTTAATAAGGCAGGAAAGAAATAAGAAGGATGTGTCTCTTAAATATCCTTTAATCAAAATTACAGCCGGCGCCGCAGCTCACTAGGCTAATCCTCCGCCTAGCGGCGCCGGCACACCGGGTTCTAGTCCCGGTTGGGGCGCCAGATTCTGTCCCGGTTGCCCCTCTTCCAATCCAGCTCTCTGCTGTGGCCAGGGAGGGCAGTGGAGGATGGCCCAGGTGCTTGGGCCCTGCACCCAATGGGAAACCAGGAAAAGCACCTGGCTCCTGGCTCCTGCCATCGGATCAGCGCGGTGCGCCGGCCGCAGCGCACCGGCCGCGGCGGCCATTGGAGGGTGAACCAATGGCAAAGGAAGACCTTTCCTTTCTCTCTGTCCTCTGTCTCTCTCTCTCACTGTCCACTCTTCCTGTCAAAAAAAAAAAAAAATTACATGAGAATAAAAACTGAATAAATTTGAGGAACTGTAATGAGGTATGTTGTTTCTGGTTACCCTTGTGAACAATATGAGCACACCAATGTCTCAAGGCATATTGCTTGGAGTTTTCACATTGGATAATGTTCATCATTTTAAGGTGTCTACAAATCTGGGATTCTGTTACAATTAAGGCTGATATGATTGGTCTGGAGTGCAGAATGTGAATTTGCATGTCTGAAAATCACTGGAGTAAATCCTACTGTGGTCATTTGTAGATGTATGTTGAAGTTCAAGGACCTAGAAAAGCAAGTACAGCTAATTTGTCCCCATACCTGAACCTTATAACTGAGAAACTTGAGAAATATGAGTATTTCAAAAAGTTCAGCAAAAAGCTCCATGCACATTTTTCATAATATGTATTTTTATGAATGTTTGAATACTCCTTAATGCATGGATTTTAAAAAATTCTATACCAAACATCTTTTAATTCCACTTTTCCACAAATCTTTTGAATTCAACATATATATTCATAGAATACTAAAACTCAACTTCAAATTTCAATTGTTTTTTTTTTTATTTTTTTATTTTTTTTGACAGGCAGAGTGGACAGTGAGAGAGAGAGACAGAGAGAAAGGTCTTCCTTTTGCCGTTGGTTCACCCTCCAATGGCCACCATGGCCGGCGCACCGCGCTGATCCGATGGCAGGAGCCAGGTGCTTATCCTGGTCTCCCATGGGGTACAGGGCCCAAGCACTTGAGCAATCCTCCACTGCACTCCCGGGCCACAGCAGAGAGCTGGCCTGGAAGAGGGGCAACTGGGACAGAATCCGGCGCCCCGACCGGGACTAGAACCCAGTGTGCCGGCGCCACAAGGCGGAGGATTAGCCTAATGAGCCGCGGTGCCCGCCAAATTTCAATTGTATTTAATTTGAAAAGTTTGCTTATTATATTATACATATCTTTACATTTGAAATGTGTTTACATTATGGAATGGCTAAATAAAACCAATGATTTTTTTTCTGGTGTAAACATTTAAAATCTACTCTCTCATCAATTTTAATGTATGCGATGTATTTTAACTTGTCATCGTATTGTACATGTTCCATTTCCTGAACTTACTTCTGCTGTCTAATTGAAATTTCGTACTTCCCCCATTTCCACTCCCATTTCTCACCAGCCCCTGATGAATATCATTATACACTCTACTTCTCTGAGTGCAACTTTTTAAAATTTTTCTTGAAGGTTTTTATTTAATGAATACAAATTTTATATGTACAGCTTTTAGGGATATAGTGTTTCTTCCCCCTACTCCACCTCCCACTCACACTCACATCCCACCTCCCACTCCCTCTCTCATTCCATTTTCCATTAAGATTCATTTTTAATTGACTTTATATATAGAAGACCAACTCTATACTAAGTAGAGATTTCAACAGTTAGCACCCACACAGACACACAAAATATGAAGTCCAGTTTGAAGATAAGTTTTACCGTTAATTCTCATAGTACACCTCATTAAGGTCAGAGGTCCAACAAGGGGAGTAAGTGCACATTAACTCCGGTTGTTGATTTAACAATTAACACTCTTATTTTTGACATCAGTGAACATTCGAGGCTCTTGTCATGAGCTGCCAAGGCTATGGAAGCCCCTTGAGTCCACAAACTCTGTCAGTTTTTAGACATGCATATGCAAAGTAGAAGTTTTCTCCTCCCTTCAAAGAAAAGAGCATCCTTCTTTGATGGCCCCTTCTTTCCACTGGGGTCTCCTGAGTGCAACTTTTTTTTAGATTCTACTACACAATGGAGACATCGCAATATTTGCATTTCTGTGCCTGAATTATTTCACTTAAGGCTATTTCCTCCAATTCCAGTATGTTGTCACGACATACGGATTTTCCTTCCTTTTCTATACTGAATAGAAACAACATTTTCTTTCTCCATTAATCCTCTGATGAACACATGAGTTGATTTCATATCTTATCTATCATGAATAGTATTGCAATGAATGTGGGAGTGAGGATACACCTTCAAAATACTAGTTTTATTTCCATTGAAAATACATATATATGCATGGATGAAATGCTGCAACAGACACTAGTTCTATACTATTTTTGAATGTCCACAGTATTTCTTCTAGTGGCTGTACTTATAAAAAAGTGTAAGAATATTTTGCATATACACTTCAGCAACCTGTTTAGAGTCATGGCTTTTTGAAAAATGTAGACCTCCACCTTGACCATGTATTTTTTAGGACATTCTTCAAGGCGTGTTTTACATCTTGGATTCAGCACTAGGCTGACTAAGGTGTAGAAAACAGCTATTATTTTGGATTCCTCTACAGTCTTGTCCCATAAAACAAAATTATAGCCATCATGTGAGAACCACAGATGGAAGATGCCTTTTGTTGACCCTCAGATGACTTGATCCAAAGGATGGCAGCAATAATGAAGGCATAGGACACCAGGATAATGGTGAGGGAGTTGGAGAGGGTTGAAGATATCCAGTCATAGGCCATTGCAGCCAGCATGTAAAACTCCGTGAGGAGAAGAGCAATAAAAATGTAACACTGCGTGAAACAGCCGACAAAGGAGATGGTCTTCTTCCCTGATAAGAAATTGGTCAGCATCTGTGGTGTTGCATTTGAGGCATAGCACAAGTCCACAAAGGCTAGGTTGGTGAGGAGGTAGTACATGGGTGTGTGAAGGCGAGAGTCCGTTCTGATTAACATGATCAAGCCCAGGTTGCCTAGAAGGGTGACAAGGTAAACAACCAGAAATAGCACAAAGAGGAAAGGCTGGAGTTCGGGGCAATCTGTGATTCCCAATAAAATGGATTCCATTACTGTACTGTTGTTCATGACGGATATTTCCTTAAAGTCCACATCTATTCTTGAAGCTAGGCAAGCAAAGCAAACATAAATGTACAAATCATGTTGATGACAGTTGAAATAACATTTCTCTAAACATCCTTCAAAATGAATGAAGGAAAATATGACTTTTTGTCTATATGTGCTCGTAAAGATGGAGATAAGCAGTATTAATGAGATGAACAAAATCCTAAATAATAAATCATAAAGAATAATAAGCATTCAATTTTTAAGAAGCAATGGTCAATGGGACTTAAAATGATTATAATATAACTACTTCATTTTCTGGGAATGGAGAGATGCAGGAAAAAAATCAAGCAGATTTTTTTTGTCTTCAAGGATATATGAAGTTGTGATGGGAATTATAGTTAAAAATAAGCTAATCTCTATTTAAATCTGATTGCAAAATGATATTTTATGGAAGGAGAATGAATAGAATTATCTCCCTGCCCTTTTCTCTGCTTTTCCCACTTCTTCCAATAGCATTGATAAATTTTCTCCTAGATGGTGAAGTAGAGGAAATCATTGAAATGCAAGTGATAAGGATCTTGGAGAAATAAGAGCAATTCCCTGAGCATCTGCAAGAAAGAAAACCATGTAGGAAGATAGATGTCAGGGACAGTAGAGTGTTTTGTGTTTAGGCTGACATGCCATCCTGGTAAGAGTCAGCCTTTCTTACAACTACCACAAGTCACTAACTCATCTACAGGACACATCAAATGATCAGATCTGGGCAAAATCCAGTGGTACACCAAACACTACTCCTTGAGCTTTACTGGAATAGTCAGATGTTCAGTCAGACAAACAAAAATTTGGAATGAAACAGAAACTAAACTAAACACAACCCTGCCACCGACTAATTTCCCTGGTGAACTTAGGTAAGAGTACATTTGCACCCTTTGCAAAAGAAATGAATTGGCTTAACTGTTAGGCCTGGTCTGCCATCCCAATGTATCCAAGTCAGTACTTCAGTTTTTACAAACACATATTTTATGTTTAATTTCAATTAGTGATTCTGATTTTAGATCTGTTAATCATGAACTCAACTCATATTAGTGGCAAGTTTAGCAAAATCTGTCTGGCCTTTATTTTCTAAGCTGTAATATGTGAAACTGACAAGAGGATGAATAAGTTCCTTTAAAGTAATTTTTCATTCCCAAATGATTATTGTTTCATTCTGATGTTTTCCTAAAAGCTTTTGCGGGTAGCTGTGTGCATAATTGTAAGAAACTCATGGGAAAGACTATGACAGAAATAGATATCTGATAACTTTGAACCAAGATGTCCTGGGCTTTAAAACCCTACAAACTAAAGTTGGATCACTTGATAGGAACCCAGGAGAATTCATCACAACACTTATATCCATGCTTCTTTCCTTGTGAGCCATGCAGAAAGTTCACCAGAATAACTGATGACATCATACAGGCATTGAAACTGCAACCTAGGAAAATCTCATAAACTGGATCTGTTATATCAGAGAATGCTACTTTTATGTCAAATAGTCAAGAAATGTAGTCCAAAATCTTAGAGACATGAAAGTGCAGACCCAGGTATTCACCAGATAAAGAAAGAACAATGGATCAATCTATTCAGTTGGCTCAGTCTTGGCTCTTGGGAACCACAGCTCCAGCATGGTTTTCAAATCCTTGGTATGATCTTTCCAGTAGTTATTTTAATTATCTCCATTGGGAGTTGTATTCTCTCAAGATTCTTAAATGTTTGTCACCATTAGTCAACAAATGATCTCCAGGAGGATTCAGCAACAAAACTTACAGAGAGAAGAATCATTGAAAGAACTTGCTGAGCTTCTGGTTTTGTAACCTATGCTGTCTGCAGAAAGAGGAACAGTATGAGGTGTCTAAGAGTAATGCTAAATACTTGAAATAGTCCAGCAGAGAGCTGGACTGATCACACTTAACTGAGAGAATGACCAAGAGGGAGGAATTTTTCTGGGAATTTGGAAAAAAGCAAGATACTTCTTGTAAATTGTGCTGTAGCCTTTGTGCTGATTCAAAGTCTCACAGTTCATTAACTCTCCTTTGTAAGCACAATACACATGTAAAGCTGTCTAACTTGGTCTGATTTTATATTTTATTTTAATAATTATCTAATAATATTTTATTATAATATCCATTATTATGAAAGTGGCCCCAAAAGTCTCTGATTTCAGAGCAAATATATATAAAGGGTCAGTAGAAGAAATATCATGGTTTAATATCTCTGGAATCATAAACTAAACATATTACTGTGTAAGTGGGCCATACTGACAAATCTACCTGAATTTATTTTGTTGAACTAATATTTAATTATATCCCAGAATCAAAGAGTAATACCTTGAACCTTGCATTTTATTTCAAGAGAATATTCTTATCTTGAATCACCAGTTAAAATGAGAAAATAGCTCTTTAATAGAAAAGACACTTAGTCACATGATTTACCCAGTATGCCATTAGCTGTTCTTTTAAAACACAGTCACTTCATATTAACTTACTCTCTGAAACTTTGTATAGGTATCTACAAGGTTTTCAAAACCTAAATCCATAATAATGCCTTTTACAAAGCGCCTACAATCTCTGAGTTAGAAATAGATGAAATAGAAAATTAAGTGAAGTAAAGAAACACTGTAAAGAAGACAGAGAAAATCACCATGGACATTCAGAAAAGAAGTTGGCTTTGAATATGGTAATTAGAGTTATGGAAAAGGCTTTATGATGATGAAGAACGGAATAACTTTTCTAACCTTCTCCAGGATTATTACTAACACTAAAATTGGTACTGTTTTTACATGTGTTATGTTTTTCACTCTCTTATTTGATTTCTAATCAAAGCACTGAATATAGTACAAGATGCATTAAAACTTCTAGTTATAAAGTAAAGACACAATGTCCAAAACAATCTCCTCTACCTAAAACAATTCTAGAAAGATAACTTACATATGTGGTAACTTTTTTTTATTATTATTTGATAGGTAGAGTTATAAACAGTGAGAGAGAGAGACAGAGAGAAAGGTTTTCCTTCTGTTGGTTCACTCCCCAAATGCCTGCTACTGCTGGCGCTGCACAGATCCGAAGCCA
The DNA here is from genome assembly GCF_964237555.1 of Oryctolagus cuniculus. Classification (NCBI taxonomy): domain Eukaryota; kingdom Metazoa; phylum Chordata; class Mammalia; order Lagomorpha; family Leporidae; genus Oryctolagus; species Oryctolagus cuniculus. The sequence continues at coordinate 15,576,169 of NC_091432.1, read as the reverse complement.
GGAGCCTGGAGCTTCCTCCTGGTCTCCTATGTGAGTGCAGGGGCCCAAGTATTTGGGCCATCCTCCATTGCCCTCCCAGGCCACAGCAGAAAGCTGGACTGGAAGAGGAGCAACCGGAAATAGAACCGGAGCCCATATGGGATGCCGGTGCCGCAGGTGGAGGATTAACAAAGTGAGCCACTGCACCAGCCCTATATGTGGTAACTTTCAATCCACAGTAACTTTGTCAGATGAAAAAGAGAGAAAAACACCCACGTATCAAAGTAGAAAGACATGGTTGTTACCAGTTGTCACATTTGTTCCCACTATGAGTTTAAGTTGATTTAATGGAAGGACAATTTTATCCCTCAAAGGACATTTTTGTTACTCAAAATGTAAAAACAGATGAATTGATAAAAATAATATCTTTAAAAGGAATTCCTAGTCAGTAATAGAAAAAAAAATATCAAACTAGTGATCCATGCAACAATTAATGATTTGCAAAAATTTCTGGCAACAAGCAGATATGACATAGACCATGAAACTGAAGGTTTCTCAGAGTACCCATGTCGTGAATTCCACTTGGTTCCTAAGATCTAGTTGTTCCTTGTCTTGCATGCTCTGAAATAGTCACATGTTTATAATAGATTTTCCCCACTGCTTTAGCTAATCTGAGGGGGTTTTGCTCCTTTAATACACACAAATAACATTTAAAAACCAAAACAAACAAAAATGTAGAAGTCTTACTAATATTGTTATTTAACATATAATATACATATATAATTTACTACGTCATTTATTTTGTGTTTTGGAATGTCAGGATTGGTCTTTCAAGAAAACAACTGAGGAAATAACCAAAATTCAGGAACAAGTAAAAGACATTTTGGTGAAAAGAATAACTTCTACTTGATCCTTTTTTTTTATTTTTTATTTTATTTTTTTGACAGGCAGAGTGGACAGTGAGAGAGAGAGAGAGACAGAGAGAAAGGTCTTCCTTTTTTTGCCGTTGGTTCACCCTCCAATGACCTCCGCGGCTGGCGCACTGCGGCCGGCGCACTGCGCTGATCCGATGGCAGGAGCCAGGTACTTCTCCTGGTCTCCCATGGGGTGCAGGGCCCAATCACTTGGGCCATCCTCCACTGCACTCCTGGGCCACAGCAGAGAGCTGGCCTGGAAGAGGGGCAACTGGGACAGAATCCGGCACCCCTACAGGGACTAGAACCTGGTGTGCCAGCACCGCTAGGCAGAGGATTAGCCTAGTGAGCCGCCTCGCCGGCCACTATTTGATCCTTAAATCTTTTTTTGACAGGCAGAATGGACAGTGAGAGAGAGAGACAGAGAGAAAGGTCTTCCTTTGCCGTTGGTTCACCCTCCAATGGCCGCCGTGGAGGCGCGCTGCGGCCGGCGCATCGTGCTGATCCGGTGGCAGGAGCCAGGTGCTTTTCCTGGTCTCCCCTGGGGTGCAGGGCCCAAGCACTTGGGCCATCCTCCACTGCACTCCTGGGCCACAGCAGAGAGCTGGCCTGGAAGAGGGGCAACCGGGACAGAATCCGGCGCCCCGACCGGGACTAGAACCCAGTGTGCCGGTGCCGCTAGGCGGAGGATTAGCCTAGTGAGCCGCGGCGCCAGCCGTGATCCTTAAATCTTAACTCAGCACAAACTTGGAAGGGAAGTCTATTTTGCTCTCTTGGGTGTTTTGAAGATGCCAGGGCAATTTCATCTCTTCCCCTCTGTGAATTCATCCCTTACATGGCATATATAGAGGCCATGTGCCAGATCTATGACAGGAAGGAGAGAATCAAAATGACTTCTCTAAGCATAATTAAGACAACATGAGAATTGTCCAAGCAAAGTAGATACTCCATTAGATATGGCCCATTGCTTACTCACTGTTTATTTCCATGTTTAGTCTTTGTCCTTCCTCTCAGATCACCAAGTATTAATTTTTCAAAAGCAAATGAAACAAAATGTGATCCTCCTTGGCTGGTACTCAGAAAGCCACATCCACAAACTCAAGTGTAGGAACACTAAAAACAATGTTACCTTCTTTTCTGATTGTTACCCCCTAGTGCACAGGAACACTCATAAAAAACAGAAAACAACTATCATGATGCATGTTTATGATGTCACTTATGTGTTTCTTGAATATTCTTCAATTAAAAAGACAGGAGGTAAAGGTAAGAATATAAAAATTAACTGAGTTGAGAGTGTGTTTATCATGTGTGCTGTTATAAAAAATATCCCAGGGCATTTCAGTTCGGAGTCTTAACTAAACCAGTACTTCTCAAAAGTTACTGTGCTTACTAATCAATTGAAGATCTGGATAAAATACTGATCTGGATCGGGGGGTACAGCACATGGTTCTGCATGTGTAGGAAACTCAGAGATAATACCTGTGCTGCTGATTTATAGGTCAGACAGAAATATAAATGTAACTAATTTCCCCAGAAGTGATCATTTTTGCTGAGGCACTCAAAACACAGAGGATACCAAAACTCATCAACAAAATGCAAATACATTTCAGATAACCTTTCAGAGTTGTGACTTATTGGAAAGTGTAAACACTGATACCATCATGATCCTATTTCTCGTGAGGACATTCAGCAAAGCCTGCTTGACATCTTTGTTCCTCAGACTATAGATCAAAGGATTCAGCACTGGACTGACAAAGGTGTAGAAGACAGCTATTATTTTGGATTCCTCCACAGTCTTATCTGTTGGGGGTCTGACATACATGCAGAAGAGTGTCCCATAAAACAGGGTTACAGCCATCATGTGAGAACCACAGGTGGAAAACGCCTTGCGTCGGCCCTCAGATGACTTGATCCGAAGGATGGCAGCAATAATGAAGGCATAGGACACCAGGATGATGCTGAGAGAGTTGGAGAGGTTGAAGCCAGCTGATATGAGCATGGCGTGCTCCTTGACGTAAGTATCAGAGCAAGAGAGCTTGATGAGTGGTGGGTCAGCACAGTAGAAGTGGTTGATGACGTTGGATCTACAGAAAGTCAGGCGGAAGGTCAGGATAGCCTGGAACAGCCCATCGGAGAAGCCATAGACATAAGGAATAGTAGCCAAGCAAATGCAGACTCGCCTGGACATTTTCATATTGTAGCGCAAAGGGTTGCAGATGGCCACATAGCGGTCATAGGCCATTGCAGCCAGCATGTAAAACTCCGTGAGGAGAAGAGCAATAAAAATGTAGCACTGCGTGAAACAGCCGACAAAGGAGATGGTCTTCTTCTCTGATAAGAAATTGGTCAGCATCTGTGGTGTTGCATTTGAGGCATAGCACAAGTCCACAAAGGCTAGGTTGGTGAGGAAGAAGTACATGGGTGTGTGAAGGCGAGAGTCCGTTCTGATTAACATGATCAAGCCCAGGTTGCCTAGAAGGGTGACAAGGTAAACAACCAGAAATAGCACAAAGAGGAAAGGCTGGAGTTCGGGGCAATCTGTGAGCCCCAGTAAAATGAATTCCGTTACTGTACTGCTGTTTGTGAAGGACATTTCCTGTGAGTCTGTGGCTGAACTTGAAGCTAGGCAAACAAGGCAAGCATAAATGTACAAATCACGTTGATGACAGTTGAGATCATTTTTCTCTAAAAATATGTCACTCATAACTACTTGTACTAGAATCTAATGTTGTATTTCCACTGACATTATTTCATTTATCTTTGTATAAATTATTGTTTTATTTCTATACCTTTTTCAGACATTTAGCTGTACTATGAATAAACCAATACTTATGCATATATAATTGCATATAATGGAGCTACATCTCCCCTATCTCTCTGAGTTACCTCTTTCCTCTACTTATTCTACAAATCTCAGTCTAAAACTACTGCTTGTATGCATTTCTCACCTGATTGTCTTGATATAAGAGGTTGAATTATTCTGCACAACCTACATAGTTCCAATTTATTCTTTAGCATATTGTATCATAGTAGTAACATCTAGTTTCTACTTCTAGAGTAATTCTTCAAAGGTAGAAACAAAGCCCAGTGTATCACTCTGTCATGACTATTGTGTATACATTTATATACTGAGTTATACTAAAAGAAAGACACAGCAGTGGTAGCAGGAAAGCTTGAATTATTGACAATGTTTTACTCATCTCTACCTCCTTTCCGTTTTTGTTTTTTGATATTCTGGGTACAAAGCAACTATTTGGAAAGCTTGTTAATCAAGTGAATTTGGAGGTCTTTTCAGAAAATCTAATGTGGGAAACTGGAATCTAAGTATTAAATAATTATTCACAGGACTACAGTAGTCATAGCCCACACCTTGGAAAGGCACAGATACCATGCATTTTAAGCACATATTAAATAAATGAGAAAAATTGTCAGATAAACAAAGTCTCACATAGTATTTTGATGATGGTTACTGTAATGACTGAAAGTGTTTATAAAGAAAATATTAACAAAATATTATTTCATGTTACTATTATTTAAGCTATTACACATAACTTGTATCAGAAGAGCTGTTAAGGGCAGATTTTTAGTCCACAGTTAAGATGCTGATTAAAATGCCTGTATTATACATTACAGTTCCTGGGTTTGATCTTGGCTCCATTTCTCAATTTCAGCTTCTTGCAAATATGCACCGTGGTAGGGAACAGATAAAAATAGCTCAACTAATTGAGTCTCTGCCAACCACATGGAAGACCAGGATTGAGTTACTGGCTTGACTTTGCTTGACCCTGGTGATAAAGTCATCTGGGGAGTGAATCAGAGGATAAAGGTGATCTGGATCTAATGGCTCACTCCTCAATATCTATGGGCTGAGGTCAAAGCTGGAAACCAGGAATTCAACCCACATCTCCCACATGGGTGGCAAGAACACAATCATTGAGCCATCACCACTGCCTCCCAGGGTCTGCATTAGAGGGAAGCTCAAGATGGGAGTTAGAGCTAAGAACTGAACCCAGGTACTTCAAAGTGGGACACAGGCATTGTAACCAGAATCCTAACCACCAAGCTGAACACTTGTCACACACCTGTAGAATTTTACATTATTTTGACTTACAAGCACTGTGACTTCTATGGGAACCTGCAATATTTATGTGAAGTACATCAGAAACACTCATAAGGAAAGGGAAGCAAAATATACTAGGAAGTTTGTATGAAAAGATAGAAATTTCTAGTGCCTGTGTATTGTCAGGGTAAAAAGAAACACCTTCTAAATATGAAACCTCTGTGGTTGCAGGTCATTACCTGGGCATTCCTAACTGAAGGGTGAATGACCTACAGAGGAGTAGCTCAGGGACACCGGAAAACAAGAAGTTGCAAAACCCACAACTAAGATCACCTGCAAGATATACTATGTATGATACATAATACAAGTGTAAAATGCACTGCTCAAAAATGAATAGCAACTTCAAATCAGTGACATCTCATCAAATTCTGGGATCTACTGGGCATGAGGCCCTGGGCAATGCAGATATTGTAAACCTATGATTCAGCCACCCCCGGAACACACAATCCTTCAGAACTGACTGTGGGGATTTAAAAGAAGAAGGAAAGACACCGCTTCCCACAGAAAATGAAACTAGGGAAAGATGCTCCAAGGGAAGGACTTCAGTCCAGATGACGATGTAGGAAGGGGTTGTTGGCTACATTGTGTAGGCTGCTCAACTACAAGCCAGTGCAAAAAAGATTCTGTTTTAGAGAAAAAAGAGAGGTAAAGAAAAACTTTTAGCAATAATTCATTTGTAAGACTTGTTCTTGAGCTTGCTGAGAATTTTTTTTTTACTTACATCAGCTCCTTCCAATTAAATATGAATCCTCAACAAAGATAATGCTCAAAATCTTACCCCAAATTATAAAGAGCTCATAGATTACTAATGACCTTACAGTTTGGGGTAGTGAGTGGAGTATTTTTCTTGATTCCTTTACACCAGTGACAGTTCTATAAAATATTATACAAACAGATCAAAGCTGAGGTTCAACCTCTGCTACTAAAATGAGAAAAGACTGCATGTCCATATTTTTAGGAAAAAAAAAGGGCAACAATGTTAAATTTGTTCTAGAGGCATGCAGGGGAAAGTAGGATTTATTGACTTGTGCTTATAAATGTGCACATAGAGCTTTACATGAACAGTAGAAAGATAATAGCTTCTTCAAGTTTACTTAACATCTGAATAAAGTATAGCCGCTGTTTGAAATACAGTTAATACTTTTCATAGCTGGCCCCAGCCGCAGTTCTTTGCACACAGCCACAAAATAAAGAAGTCTTCACTAGGATTTAAGATTTCTCTCCCTCCACTGACTTGCAAGGTTAAAAAAAGCATAATTGTTAAGGACAATAAATGTGCATAATTCGCTGGCTTCAGGTGGAGAATTTTGCATAATTTTCTTCTGACTGAAAATAAAGAAGGTGAAACCCAAAACTTACCTATGGTTCTGATACACATCTATTTTCTTATCCTCTGCTGAAGGAATTTTCTTGACACATCTCTGAGTTATAACATGTGCTCCTATTTATAGCAAGCAGGGAGGTGGGACCTGCTCTTAATGCAAATCTCAGGGGGACTGAGGATTATCAGTGATGAGTATTATGTCTGGAATCACCCCTCCTGGGCATCAGGGGGACATTCTGAGATCAGGAAGCTAACCATTTGCCTCACTCACATTTTCTGTAATTCCAAATTTATCAGTTTTTCTATAAGATCTGAGGAAAGCACACAGAAACTTCACATTATTTTTTTTTCTTTTAACGAGATAAAAACAGCTAACTTGAGATGAGAGAGAGACAGAGAGAAAGGTCTTCCTTTGCCATTGGTTCACTCTCCAATGGCTGCCACGGCCGGCGCGTTGCGACCAGCGCACCATGCTGATCTGATGGCAGGAGCCAGGTTCTTATCCTGGTCTCCCATGGGGTGCAGGGCCCAAGTACTTGAGCCATCCTCCACTGCACTCCCTGGCCACAGCAGAGAGCTGACCTGGAAGAGGGGCCACCGGGACAGAATCCGGTGCCCCAACCGGGACTAGAACCCAGTGTGCCAGTGCCACAAGGCAGAGGATTAGCATAGTGAGCCGCGGCGCCAGCCAAGATATACCTTCTTAATTTCTTAGTTTATAATATATTATCATTAACCTTAGGTGCAATGTTTTTACAGCAGAACTATAAAACTTAATCACTTTGAATATGAAACTTTCCTTTTTTAAGATTGATTGATTGATTGATTTTAAAGTCAGAGTTTCAGAGAGAGAGAGAGATAGTGAAAGATCTTCGATCTGCTAGTTTATTCACAAATGTTTCCAACAGCAAGGGCTGGACAAGACAGAAGCCATAAGCCAGGGACTCCATCCAGGTCTCCCATGTGGGTGGCAGAGGCCCAAGTACTTGCGTCGTCTCCAGATGAATCAGTAGGGAGCTGTATCAGAAGTGGAGTAGCCTGGACATGAAACAATGCCCATATGGGACACTGGCATTGCAATCAGTAACTTAAACCACTCCACTACAACACTAGCCCCAGAATGAAGCATTCTGCCTAAGGACAGACGCTCCCTTTGTCTGCACAGCTCCTGAGGATTACCTTTCTACGCTATTTCTGTTAAGTTTTACTATTATCAATTGTTCATATAAGGGTATTTCTAAAACTTTGCAGAAAAATGGAATTTAAATATGTTTATGTTAATTAAAAGACAATTATGTTGTCCATTAGCTTTCTACAGAACCTTGGTATAAGTTGAATCATATATCATTTGTCTGCTTGAAACTGGCTTATTTCGTCCAGCATAATGTCCTCCTGGTTTAGTTGTGTTGTTGTGACTGACCGGAATGTCTACATTTTAAAGCTGTACGGTATTCCATTGTGCATGTGTACACATTTTCTTATCTGTTCATCTATTGGTAGACAATATTAGGTTGTTTCTGTATCTTTTCTGAGCTGAGGAAGTATGTTTCATGTGCATTTCAAGGAAATAATGGACATGACCTTGGCAGAGAATATAGGTGTTTCTATACATTCTCTCTCAAGAAATCATAAAGAAAAAACTTTAATGTTTTTAACTTCCAGCTGAGAGATGGTAAACTTATTTTAATTGAGATAAATCTTAATAGAAAGGATTGACAATTTGATCCCAGAAAATGACCTCATCAACACATGGGTAGGCATGTTTATATTAAAAATTTGTTATATGACGATTTGTAAAAACATTTTGATGAGTATAATAAGAGGCATAAAAAATTTTTTAATGTAAAAATCATGCTTTTGGGGGGCCAGCACTGTGACATAGTGGGTAAAGCTGTCAGCAGTGCCAGCATCCCATATAGCACTAGTTCGAGTCCCGACTGCTCCACTTCCTATCCAGCTCTCTGCTATGGCCTGGGAAAGCAGTAGAAGATGACCCAAGCCCTTGGGCCCCTACATCCCTGTGGGAGACCTGGAAGAGGCTCCCGGCTCCTGGCTTCAGATAGGCGCAGCACTGGCTGTTGCAGCCAATTAGGGAGTGAACTAGCGGACAGAAGACCTGTTTCTCTCTCTCTGCCTCTCCTCTCTCTGTGTAACTCTGCCTTTCAAATAAACAAATGAATCTTTTAAAAAAATCATCCTTTTGGCCAGCGCCGCGGCTCACTAGGCTAATCCTCCGCCTTGTGGCGCCGGCACACCGGGTTCTAGTCCCGGTAGGGGCACCGGATTCTGTTCTGGTTGCCCCTCTTCCAGGCCAGCTCTCTGCTGTGGCCCAAGAGTGCAGTGGAGGATGGCCAAGTGCTTGGGCCCTGCACCCCATGGGAGACCAGGAGAAGCACCTGGTTCCTGCCATCGGATCAGCGCGGTGCGCCAGCCGCAGTGTGCCAGCCACGGCGGCCATTGGAGGGTGAACCAATGGCAAAGGAAGACCTTTCTCTCTGTCTCTCTCTCACTGTCCACTCTGCCTGCCAAAAAAATAAAAAAATAAAAAATAATTTTAAAAAATCATTCTTTTTATAAAAATATAGCTTGATTCTGTTTGATAACATTTATAGTACCAGGAAGACTAATGACCCTTAAAGAAAAACCTTGAAAAGTTGGAAGAAGAAATAGGAGAATACCATTAAAGTAGGAATAATGTAGATAATAGATGCAGTGTATAATGATACACAGAAGGTGTAATACATTTGAACTAGGTTAAAGTAAGAGGGAAGTGTGGTTGTCTTCTTGAAACTGTACCTATAGAACGCATAAAATCAGTTTATATTCATAAAAAAAAAATCTTTTACACCCCCAATTGCATCGTGCACAGAAAATTAAATATATAGCATAAAATGATTGAAGATATTTTCATGGTATAGAGAATCTAAAGATTAGCATCTAGTACATAATACATAAAGAGGAATTACAAAGAGTTGAAATAAAGATTAAAACATTCAAGCAAAAAATGAACAAAGAAAAGGCCATACAACTGAAAAGGAGAGCTTTTGAATAAGCTTCAACACATTTGTAAATACTTAACTGGTAATTATTATTGAACATGTACGTGAAATGAGAATCTGTTTTGTACTCATCACATTGGAAAGCATTTGAAGTCTGACAATATCTTGTACTGGCAAGGATGCAGGATGAAGAGAGCATACAATTGGTGGGAATTTAACTTGGTAAAGTAATTGGAAATATACAGTAAATTAAAAGAAGTTTATTCTTATGGCACAACTATTAACCCCTATGAGAGAAATTCCTTCACTGGTACACATTTGAAATTACACAAGAAAATATTGCTGGGTTTTCACATTATCAGTGAAGTAGAAAAATGCAATTGCCCACTAGTAGTAGATGCATTTATGGTGAAAAATTTATATATTTGATGATGTCTGTGAAAATTCCTGCTACATGATTTAGCATGAATAAATTTTACAGTGCTTGTGAAAAATAAAATAAATGACACTTTATTTTATATTGAATTTTAAATCAATCAACATAACACTATGTAATTTTATTAATACATCTACATCTACCAAATGGTGTTACTCTACATAGGATAAAAAATTTCAAATTTATGTTAGAGTTGATGAAGTAAATGAGGAAAGGAACACAATCAGGCAGGCAGATTCAACTTTATAATACAAAAAATCTGAAACAAATGGACTGTATGAAGATTTTACAAACTTAAACAGATAATATTTCTATTATTTTCTACTTTTGGTTGTGTATTGAAGCCAGAATCGCCTTAATTCCTAAGCCAGAAAAAGATGCAGCATTGAAAGAGAATTACCGACCAATAACCCTGATGAACATAGATGCAAAAATCCTCAATAAAATTCTGGCCAATAGAATGCAGCAACACATCAGAAAGATCATCCACCCAGACCAAGTGGGATTTATCCCTGGTATGCAGGGATGGTTCAATGTTCGCAAAACAAGCAATGTGATACACTACATTAACAGACTGCAGAAGAAAAACCATATGGTTATCTCAATAGACACAGAGAAAGCATTTGATAAAATACAACACCCTTTCATGATGAAAACTCTAAGCAAATTGGGTATGGAAGGAACATTCCTCAATACAATCAAAGCAATTTATGAAAAACCCACGGCCAACATCCTATTGAATGGGGAAAGAGAAATTAAAGGGATACAAATTGGGAAGGAAGAAGTCAAACTATCCCTCTTTGCAGATGATATGATTCTTTATTTAGGGGACCCAAGAACTCCACTAAGAGACTATTGGAATTCATAGAGGAGTTTGGCAAAGTAGCAGGATATAAAATCAATGCACAAAAATCAACAGCCTTTGTATACACAGGCAATGCCACGGCAGAGGAAGAACTTCTAAGATCAATGTCATTCACAATAGCTACAAAAACAATCAAATACCTTGGAATAAACTTAACCAAGGATGTTAAAGATCTCTACGATGAGAATTACAAAATCTTAAAGAAAGAAATAGAAGAGGATACCGAAAAATGGAAAAATCTTCCATGCTCATGGATTGGAAGAATCAATATCATCAAAATGTCCATTCTCCCAAAAGCAATTTATACATTCAATGCAATACCAAACAAGATACCTTAGACCTTCTTCTCAGATCTGGAAAAAAATGATGCTGAAATTCATATGGAGACACAGGAGACCTTGAATAGCTAAAGCAATCTTGTACAACAAAAACAAAGCCAAAGGCATCACAATACCAGATTTCAGGACATACTATAGGGCAGTTGTTTTCAAAACAGCATGGTACTGGTACAGAAACAGATGGATAGACCAATGGAACAGAATAGAAACACCAGAAATCAATCCAAACATCTACAGCCAACTCATATTTGATCAAGGATCCAAAACCAATCCCTGGAGTAAGGACAGTCTATTCAATAAATGGTGCTAGGAAAATTGGATTTCCATGTGCAGAAGCATGAAGCAAGACCTTTCACCTTACACAAAAATTCACTCAACATGGATTAAAGAATTAAATCTACGACCCGACACCATCAGATTATTAGAGAGCATTGGAAAAACCCTGCAAGATATAGGTACTGGCAAAGAATTCTTGGAAAAGACCCCAGAAGCACAGGCAGTCAAAGCCAAAATTAACATTTGGGGTTGCATCAAATTGAGAAGTTTCTGTACTTCAAAAGATACAGTCAGGAAAGTGAAGAGGCAACCAAAAGAATGGGAAAAAATCTTTGGAAACTATGCAACAGATAAAGGGTTGATAACCAGAATCTACAAAGAAATCAAGAAACTCCACAACATCAAAACAAACAACCCACTTAGGAGATGGGCCAAGGACCTCAATAGACATTTTTCAAAAGAGGAAATCCAAAGGGCCAACAGGCACATGAAAAGATTTTCAAGATCACTAGCCATAAGGGAAATGCAAATCAAAACCACAATGAGGTTTCACCTCACCCTGGTTAGAATGGCTCACATTCAGGAATCTACCAACAATAGATGCTGGAGAGGATGTGGGGAAAAAGGGACACTAACCCACTGTTGGTGGGAATGCAAACTGGTCAAGCCACTATGGAAGTCATTCTGGAGATTCCTCAGAAACCTGAAGATAACCCTACCATTCAACCCAGCCATCCCACTCCTTGGAATTTACCCAAAGGAAATGAAATTGGCAAACAAAAAAGTGGTCTGCGCCTTAATGTTTATTGCAGCTCAATTCACAATAGCTAAGACCTGGAATCAACACAAATGCCCATCAACAGTAGACTGGATAAAGAAATTATGGGACATGTACTCTATCCAATACTATACAGCAGTCAAAAACAATGAAACCCGGTCATTTGCAACAAGATGGAGGAATCTGGAAAACATTATACTGAGTGAATTAAGCCAGTCCCAAAGGGACAAATATCATATGTTCTCCCTGATCAGTGACAACTAACTGAGCACCAAAGGAGAAACCTGTTGAAGTGAAATGGACACTATGAGAAACAGTGACTTCATCAGTCTTGTCCTGACTGTTGATGTACAATGTAATACTCTATCCATTTTAGTATTTTTTCTTTGTTTTGTTCTAGTACTATTGGTTGAACTCTGTAATTAACACACAATTATTCTTAGGTGTTTAAATTTTAACTGAAAAGTGATCCCTGTTAAATATAAGAGTGGGAATAAGAGAGGGAAGAGATGTACAATTTGGGACATGCTCAAGCTGACTTACCCCAAATGGTGGAGTTAGAAATGTGCCAGGGGATTCCAATACAATCCGATCAAGGTGGCATGTACCAATGCCATCTCAGTAGTCTAAGTGATCAATTTCAGTTCACAACTGATCACACTGATAGGTCTCAGAGTCAAAGGGATCACACAAACAAGACTAGTGTCTGCTAATACTAACTGATAGAATTAAAAAGGGAGAGAACGATCCAACATGGGAAGCGGGATACACAGCAGACTCATAGAATGGCAGATGTCCTAAATAGCACTCTGGCCTCAGAATCAGCCCTTAAGGCATTCGAATCTGGCTGAAGAGCCCATGAGAGTATTTTAGTCATGGAAAGCCAAGACACTCTGGCAAAAAAAATAAAATAAAATAAAAATAAGACCTAAATGAAAGGTCTCTGCGAGTGAGATCCCAGTGGAAAGAATGGGCCATCAAAGAAGGAGGTACCTTTCACTGAATGGAGGAGAGAACTTCCACTTTGACTATGACCCTGTCGGAATAAGATCGAAGTTGGAGAACTCAGAAAACTTCCATAGCCTTGGCAACTCATGACTAGAGCCTAGGGAGATTACTGACGCCATAAACAAGAGTGTCAAATTGTTAAGTCAACAACAGGAGTCACTGTGTACTTACTTCTCATGTGGGATCTGTCCTTAATGTGTTCTCCAATGTGAAGTAATGCTATAACTAGTACTGAAACAGTATTTTACCCTTTATGTTCTGTTTGGGTGCAAACTGATGAAATCTAAATAAATGTAGAGCTCTTTACTGAATTGATCTTCTGTATATAAAGATAATTGAAAATGAATCTTGATGTGAATGGAATGGGAGAGGGAGCAGGAGGTGGGAGGGGTGCGAGTGGGAGGGAAATTATGGAGGAAGAAAGCCAATGCAATCCATAAACTGTACTTTGGAAATTTATATTTACTAAATAAAAAAAGAAAAAAAAAGTTTTTTTTTTTTTAACTTACTGGATGCCACTGGATACTGAGTATTTGACACACACTTCCAAGTCCCATATGTGAATTTTAAAATACTCAACAACAGGAAGTCATCCATCACCTTGAAATGTTCATTAGTTGTTTAGATAATAAGAGTATCTTACTGACCATGTCTACCTTATTTAAGAAACAATTCCTTTTGCATAACTTTTCTTATTGCCATTTTAACGTCTTTGTTCCTCAGGCTGTAGATCAAAGGGTTTAACATAGGACTCACAAAGATATAAAAAACAGCTACAATTTTTCCCTGTTCCACCGATGCCTCCGAAGGGGGCCTCAGATACATACAGAACAGCGTCCCGTAAAAGACTGTGACAGCTGTCAGGTGGGACCCACAGGTGGAGAAGGCCTTGTGCCTCCCCTCTGCAGAGCGAATACGCAGAATCGCTGTGAAGATGAAAACGTAGGAGATGAGGATGATGGCAAGGGAACAGGTCAGGTTAGAACCCGCCACCACAAACATGGCAGTCTCTTTGACATAGGTGTCAGAGCAGGCAAGGACCAAGAGAGGCGGGTCTGCGCAGTAGAAGTGATTGATCTCATTGGGTCCACAGAAGGAGAGCTGGAGCATGAAGACTGTCTGTGCCAGGCCATTTGCAAAACCGTAAATGTAAGGAGCAGCTACGAGAGACAGGCAGACACATGTGGACATCTTGCTACTGTATAACAAGGGCTTGCAGATGGCCATGTAGCGGTCGTAAGCCATCACTGTGAGCATGTAATAATCTGTGATCACGAGGGCAATGAAAAAGTGGAATTGTATTAAGCAGCCAATGAAGGAAATAGTCTTTCTCTTGGATAAGAAATTAACCAGCATCTGAGGAGTCACGTTGGTGGCATAACAGAGATCTACAAAGGAGAGGTGACTGAGGAAGAAGTACATTGGGGTGTGTAGCTTTGAGTCGATTCTGATTAAGAAAATCATGGTCACGTTGCCAATGACTGTGATAAGATAGATGACCAAGAATACCACAAAAAGAACAGGCTGCAGCTCAGCTCTGTCTGTCAGTCCCAGCAGAATAAATTCAGTCACCGTTGTGTAGTTTTCCTTCAACATTGTGCTTGCTTCCCTTCAAATAAGGTCTGAAGAAAAGGAAACAAAATGCATCTGGTGTTTGCCATTATTTATTACCCCATTAACTCAGCTTATATTTCCTCCTCTTCTCTCAAATTGATAAATGCTAGTGGCATACAGAAGTAGCATGTGGTAAACAAGTGATTAATGTGTTAAGTATCTAAATAAATGTAGAGCTCTTTAGTTAAAGACCATCATATTTTAAGGACTTTTCAGTGGCTGTTTTCTGTTTTTCATATTTGACAAACCTGTACCATTCCATAAGTCTTTTAAATGTTTTAATGAACAAGTAATACTTTACACATTTAAGGGATACAGTGTGATATTTCAGTACATGGGTACATTGTAGAAGGATAGATCAGTGTAATTAGTATATAGATCACCTCAAAAATTGATCCTTTGTGTTGGGAACATTCAGCATACACTCTACCATATTTGTTCACTCAATTTCCTTGGACACATGGCTAGAAATATTGCTTTGCTTTGAAGTAGTAACCCTTTATTTTGCAACATACCATTGGCTGTGGTATGTAAAATATCAGTCATTATCTTCACCTGTGTTTTTTACAGCTGAATAAGCTTAGGGAGATAGAATTTGTGACTGGTACAGAACTCTGTAGAAGTGGAATCTCCTTGATTGTCCTTTTAAACTAGAGACTGTTTTGGAGCTGCCCCACATGCAATAAGGTTTGTCCCTTTTCCCCACTCACGTGCACCTCAGGTGGCCCTCCTAACACCAGATCTTGTTTAACTTTTAAGACCCAGCGCAGGATATTTTTTCCATTTGAACAAAAATTGGTTTAGAAGGAATGAAGTAAATCTTAACTGTGTTTAATGTATGGCCTGCATATATATATATATATATATATATATACACACACACACATACAATATATAAGCAATATGCATACACATGTGTATATGAGGGTATGCATATATGAGGGTACCTCAAAAAGTTGGTGGAAAAGTAATTAAAAGGAAAATTTATGTTGGTGCAAAAAGATTTTGAAATCCATGCATATTTTTACATTATATATGTTTCCAAGAATTTTTAAAGACCCCCATATGTGCATGGATTTCAAAAAATTGCTTATCCTTTTAATTTCCATTTTCGACTTATCTTTGAATTTCCATTTTCCACAAATCTTTGAAAAAACTACCATACACATATATTGGCAGGTTGAAAATGTTCATGAAGTGATGGAATTTAAAGGAAAATAATAAAGTATCAAAGGGCTCAGTATGGTGATAATAATCTTTAAAAACTTAGAGAACTAAATCCTCAAATCATAGTAATTTTGTGTACCTCTATCTCATTCTAACTCTTGCAAAATTAAGAAAAATATATAATATAAATTCAAGACAGGTTTTTTAGAACATAAAATATATGTTATTTGTATCATAGTGAAGTAACAGTTATTTTGGCAATGTAGCTGAGATAATTCTTGATGCAGCATGAAAAGCATCTCCCTTAATTTGAGAAGGAAAAACATGGCCATAGAGACCATCATGTAAAATCAGCTTTCTCCTTCAATAACATATACCCAGCCAGATATTAAAATGCTGTATTAATTTTAAATAAAATTCCAATATCAATGAAAGAAATAGATCACTTTGCAAGGCATTTTAGAAATTCATCATTCAAGCATTCTTCTTTTCATTATGCCATGCCATCATGCATACAAGGACTTTGAACTTATTGGCTAGATGAGATACAAAAACAAGTCACTTAAATCAATGGAATTATTATTTTCTCATTTTTGCTTTTTAAGCTCATAAGGCTCAACTACATTTTATCATAATAATGTCCAAATAAATAGTGTTTTGTTCCAGGAATGGTATTTTAAGTCTATTTATTGAAATATTAATCAAGATTCAAAATAGTATTGCCAAAAAATAGTATTCCCTTTCATTTTTGACTGTAATGAGATAAAGTAAGCAATGAATATTCCAGATAATTTAACTGACTACTTTATAATAATAACGTTTCCTGTAAGAAAAGGAACACAGCAGCCTACATGGTTTTACCCAAGAAATCTGAGAAAACATTTGAAATGGAAAGAAGCGTCTCAGGGACCTCAATAGTTTGCACCCCTGAAATTCACGTTACTCCAAAGCTGTTTTACATAAATGTGTGCTGAAGCTGCTTTTGCCTCCAGAGTCGCTAAAGCCTGAGTCTTCAGCTTTAACAAAGTATTACCCCCTTATCAGCTGATAGGAATTCAATTTGAAGTGGATTAAAGAAATTTAGAGAAGATGTCTACATGATTATAAAATGTCTACAGATTATAACCTCAAAGTAGCCAATTCTTTGTCAAGTATATAGAACATACAGTACTTATAATGATAAATAGCAGCATTCAGCATTATTGAGTCAAAAGGAATCATAATGCATTTAACGCCAACCCCTTATTTTGTTTATCTTCTTAGGAAGGAAGAGAGCATAGGCAGGGTTAATTATTGATTTACTGTGTGTTTGCAGTCACACTTCCTGATTTAAAAAAACCTAGTTTCTCCTAACTATAAATGTGGTTTGGAACAGGTTAATAATATCCCTGTGCCTTAGTTCTCTCATTTATAGAACTTGGTTAATAATAGCAACTCTCTCCATGTGCTTGAGTTGATCCATAGGAAACCTAAAAAATGTGTCTGGCTTGTAGTAGCACTTAAAAAGATTTAAAATCTGTCTGGTATATTTTAGATGTTGAAGCAATTAGCATTATGGTCAAAGATCCAGGTCTAGTCTAGAATAGGACTCAATATCAAAGCATGACTGATTGTGGACAAAACGTTTATCTTATCTATAGCTGTAGACACAATGAAACCTACATTGTGTTTTTCTCAATTGGAGACAGTCAGTAAGTATCGATGGAATTAAGAATCTCTTTGGTTAAGTCTTCCTTCCATTATGTAAACACTCCTCCATTTTCCTTTATTTATAAGTATCTGTACTGTGAAAAGAATATTAATATTTTGATAACACTTTTACTAATTCAACAGATTATAATTCAACTCAATTATGTTTATCAATTCAGGTATTTCCGGATTCCAACATTTTTAAAAATGCCTACTCCTACCTGAGACAGGAGAGTGATTTCACAGCAGAAGTCTGGATTGAAGAACCTGAGGAGTTTATAACAGAATTGTCATACGGATCAATTCCCTATGGTTCAATTATTTCTAGCAGAAAATCATTTGGATTATGAATAATCACTACCTTCTTATTCTTTTGAAAAACTGAGCTCATTGAGGACGTGAATATTGCCCATTTCCCACTTTCATCAGGGAATCATATCTCCCAAGAACGATGAAGTAATGAGATTCTTTATTAATTTTCATTAACACTTGAATGTCTTAATATTTTTATAGTCATGCAAATACTCAGTTCTGTTGCTTACAACCTGTATGATAGAAATGCATGAGTCCGGAAAACCACTGGAAGATCAAATAACTTTTGTTGAACTGAACTAGTTATCTACTGATTTTGAGCCTCATACCTTTATGTGTTTAACATCAATGGGCCCTGACTACAGAGCTTTTTTGGCATCTGGTTTCATGCTGACATAGCTAACAGGAGAAACCAGCAGGAAGCCCCAAGAGGAGAAGAAAGAGGTGTGACTCAGTTTTTTTCTCATTCTCTCAGTTTCAGTAACAACATGCTAGCATGGCTGCATATCTCCCTGGATGACTGATTCTTTAAAACTGCCTACATTCTCAATATTTTCATTAGATTCCATTCAACTAAACCATTTGTGTATCTCAGTTTTATGCCATGTCTCTGACCCAAGCTGAGTGACACATAGTATTTATTCAATAAGTGTTTCATTAGAAATCATAGCAGTCAAGATAATTTCTGTAATAAGTATTATTTTTGTTAAAGGTTTGGGATATTTCTATGCTCACCAATGTGAGAAAGTAAAAGGGACATTGAATTATCCTCCTCTCCATCACTTAATAGAGGATTGCATATAGGAGTCACAGATAATAATTACTAACATTACTGTTGGTGAATTTTAATTTGAGAGGGGCTGGTGCCATGGCACAGTGGGTTAATCCTCTGCCTGTGGTGCTGACAACCCCTATGGGTGCCAGTTCTAGTCCCAGCTGCCCCTTTTCGGATCCAGCTCTCTGCTATGGCCTGGGAAAGCAGTAGAAGATGGCTGAAGTGCTTGGGCCCCTGCACCCATGTGGGAGACCAGAAAGAAGCTCCTGGGTCCTAGCTTCGGATCAGCACAGTTCTGGCAGTTGTGGCTATTTGAGGCGTGAACCAACGGAAGGCAGACCTCTCTTTCTGTCTTTTCCTCTCACTATAACTCTACCTCTCAAATAAATAAATAAAATCTTTTAAAAAAGAATTTTAATTTGAGGATTGTCTTTGGCGTGTGTTTCTGCTATTTTCTTCTGAATTCAAATCATTCAGATTTAGAAGAGCAGCAGGATAATTTTACTCCCTCCTTCTGTTTCTGGAGTCAAGACCAGTTAGCACTCCCTCCTTCTGTTTCTGGAGTCAAGACCAGTTAGCACAATTATGAATCACAAAGGAGACAGGTTATTTTGGGTTAAAATCAGGCAACATCAATAACTCTTATAATCTCACCTATCAGCATTCACCCTATGGGGGTACAGCAAGTGTAGGGAAAGCACTCAAAAGTGTTCTTCAAACTGTTTCCTCCAAAGTCATTCAATCACATGCCTCAATCCTTTTTATCACACTTTGCACACCCATTCAACTCTTTATATTTCCCAGAAACCTCCAAGATATCCATTATCATTTCCCTTTATTTCCACTTCCTCCATGACCAACTATGTTCTCCATGACTTGTTAAATGTCTCAAGAATCAAATTTTCCAAACAGGTCATCAAAGAAGGAGGTACCTTTCTCTGAAGGGAGGAGAGAACTTCCACTTTGACTATGACCCTGTCGGAATAAGATCGAAGTCAACGAACTCAAAAGGCTTCCATAGCCTTGGCAACTCATGACTAGAGCCTAGGGAGATTACTGACGCCATAAACAAGAGTGTCAAATTGTTAAGTCAACAACAGGAGTCACTGTGCACTTACTCCTCATGTAGGATCTCTGTCCTTAATGTGTTGTCCAATGTGAAGTAATGCTATAACTAGTACTGAAACAGTATTTTACCCTTTATGTTCTGTTTGGGTGCAAACTGATGAAATCTTTACTTAATATATACTAAATCGATTTTCTGTATATAAAGATAATTGAAAATGAATCTTGATGTGAATGGAATGGGAGAGGGAATGGGAGATGGGAGGGTTGCGGGTGGGAGGGAAGTTATGGGGGGAGGGAAGCCATTGTAATCCATAAGCTGTACTTTGGAAATTTATATTCATTAAATAAAAGTTAAAATAAATAAATAAATAAATAGACTCTTAAAAAAATAATCAAATTTTCCTGCAATGAAAACAAGAGTAAAGAAATTAAGGCCATTTCAAGGAACCACACTAGCCAAAAAGCTTGCACTGATGCTTTGAGAATATTGGAAGTTATTTTTCTCAAAATATTACAGAATTTGGAGAATCAAAAATGAATCTTGATGTGAATAGAATGGAAGAGGGAGTGGGAAAGGGGAGGGTTGCAGGGGGAAGGGACGTTATGGGGGGAAGCCATTGCAATCCATAAGCTGTACTTTGGAAATTTATATTCATTAAATAAAAGTTAAAAAAAAATTACAGAATTTTATCTACTCACTCCCTTAAACTAAAATTAAAACTTTGAGGAATTGCTGTAAATGGGACATGCATGACACGAGAAAAGCAAGCCATGTCTCTGACCACATTTTATCTCATCAACCACTGTCAATCAAAACCCCAATCTCATTTTGTTTTCCTGGAAGCTAGAATAGTTTTGCGTGACCCCAACTCCGTGATCCATTGAGTCTTCCCTTATGAGTACATATTTTCTTTCTTTCTTTCTTTCTTTCTTTCTTTCTTTCTTTCTTTCTTTCTTTCTTTCTTTCTTTCTTTCTTCCTTCCTTCCTTCCTTCCTTCCTTCCTTCCTTCCTTCCTTCCTTCCTTCCTTTCTTTCTTTCTTTCTTTCTTTCTTTTTTTGACAGGCAGAGTGGACAGTGAGAGAGAGAGATGGAGAGAAAGGTCTTCCTTTGCCGTTGGTTCACCCTCCAATGACCACTGCAGCCGGCACACCGTCCTGATCCAAAGGCAGGAGCAAGGTGCTTCTCCTGGTCTCCCATGGGGTGCAGGGCCCAAGAACTTGGGCCATCCTCCACTGCACTCCCAGGCCATAGCAGAGAGCTGGCCTGGAAGAGGGGCAAGCGGGACAGAACCCGGTGTGCCAGCGCCACAGGCGGAGGATTAGCCTAGCGAGCCGCGACACCAGCCTACATATTTTCATATTCAGAAACATTTCAAACCTCCTGAAACATAATTACCCACAAATGCAACTATTAAACAACATAATGAACTCATATGAATCAAGGTGTTTTCAGAGTCAGTCCAGAAATATTTAAAAGAATTAAATGTTGATTTGAAATTTAGTTCTTCCTGTATCTTTGGGGAAAAAATAAATTAATTCCTCTGAGCTTTAGACTTTTTATCTGTAAGAAAAAAATTATAATATTTTTATCAAAGGGACCTTCCAAATGTTAAATAAATGTTGTTTTTCCATGGAGACATTTATGGATATCCCTTATTACAGACAGTGCACTTGTGACTGATACATAATAATATTCATAAAATGCTATTAATTATCATGCAAAGACAGCTGTAAATATATTCACTTGGTCAGTGCATAATGTGAGTACAAAGAGAAAAAGTAGCTTGTTAAGTTATCTCTAAACATTTTCTTCATCCATAGGAGCTTCATCCAGTTGGACTGAGATGTGGCAAAATTAAATTTCAAAACATGATTTTTATAGTGAATATGCTGAAACCAACATGCTTATCCAGTCTGAATTTAGGAAACCTCCAGAAATAATTTCAATTACCAGAATCATGTGCATGGCGTTTACAATGTTAAAGTTAACCATAAAGATATTTACAAAGCCAGCAACGGTGTTTTGATTATTGTATCTTTAGTGACTACATTTAAATCCAAAAGTTCTACAGTTCAAATTCAAAGTCCTACGACAAAAACAATTTATTACTTTACATAAGGAAACATAATTTCTTAACAAAATAAGAAAATGTAATTTCTTCTCATGAACAGCATTTAAAAAGTATTGATGATAGCACGGCTTTAGGATTAAACATTAAGAGAGAGATAATTATGTCTCTGAAATAGCGTATTATGAAAGATATCTATCATACTAGAACTACTACCCATTAAATAAACCAACTAGACAGACAGGCATTTTCTGAATGACAAAATAATGAAGATATATAGGAAGTTTTTCTTTATAGTAGTTTTTTAAGATTTATTTATTTATTTGAAAGTGAGAGTTATAGAGAAGGAGAGACACAGAGAGATATCTTCCAATCACTGATTCAGTCCCTAGATGGACACAACCACAAGAACTGAGCCAGGCCAAAGCCAGGAGCCAGGAGCTCCATCTGCACTCCACATTGTTGGCAGGGGCCCAAGTACATCAACCACCTTCCATTGTTTTTCCCAGGTCATTAGTAGGGAGCTGGGTCAGAAGCAGAGCAACTGGAACTCAAACTAGGACCAGTGTGGTATGCCAGCATTTCAGTAGGCAACCATACTCGCTATGTCACAATGCCAGCCACTGTAGTAGGATTTTTGGCCACCTTAGCAAGTGCTTTTGTTTTATTCTTCAGTGTTTATAGCAACTAATATATAAAAATCTACCTGTTTCTCTCTTTGTAAAATAAAATTATGATGTCAAAATATCTTTAATTATTATATAATTTGTGCCCTTCTGTTGACATACTTAATACATGGACAAGTGAACTGTGACCTTCTTTTAAGAAGTAACTTTGGATTTAGAGTGGTCAATGATTCAAATAACTTCTTTTGATCGATATTTTTGTTTAGGTGAAATCCCATTTGTATTTTAATCATGAGTGGGAAGGAAGGCTCAGATTTGTGTAAATTCTCTTGTGCTGCCCTCTGGCCTCCAATCAGCCTAGTTACTGTTTGATCTACTGTCACCTACCATAACAAGTGCATCTTGGGCCACTTCCCTCTCTTGATGACAGACTATTTTCCACAGTTGACCCAGCTGAACCTCTGTTTCCACAGGAAACCGCCCCCACACACTTAGCCCTGCCCCCTTTGTTTAATTGAAACCTGGACTACGAAGTCTACTGTGGTGGGACTCAGCTTCCCTGGTACAATACACTCCTGTTTTGAAATCCTAGCTACTAGGCAGGAAAGGTTGGCTATTTTTGTACTCCCTTGTTGGGCTGGAAATGTGGGCATTTGAGGATTGAACATGCCACATGGAAATTAAAGAAAATGAGACTCTTTTTTTTTTTTTTTTTTTTTTTGACAGGCAGAGTGGACAGTGAGAGAGAGAGACAGAGAGAAAGGTCTTCCTTTGCCGTTGGTTCACCCTCCAATGGCCGCCGCGGCCGGCGCGCTGCGGCCGGCGCACCGCGCTGATCCGATGGCAGGAGCCAGGAGCCAGGTGCTTTTCCTGGTCTCCCCTGGGGTGCAGGGCCCAAGCACCTGGGCCATCCTCCACTGCACTCCCTGGCCACAGCAGAGGGCTGGCCTGGAAGAGGGGCAACCGGGACAGAATCCGGCGCCCCGACCGGGACTAGAACCCGGTGTGCCGGCGCCGCTAGGCGGAGGATTAGCCTAGTGAGCCGCGGCGCCGGCCAGAAAATGAGACTCTTAGCTCAAATCCAAGTGGGAACTGTTTACATACGCTGAGCCTGAGGTTTACTTTCCTTTCAGTACACAACAAATTGACTCAGGGTAAAAATGTAGTGCAGGAAGATTGGCACACCCTCTCTCAAAGATATTTTCTAAGGCCATAAACATTCTTTCACATTCCCTTTTCACCTATCGACTCATTAGTATGCTCGTGCTGTAGGGACAGGCTTTGGTTATTTAACTTCATCAAAATATGTGCATGTGTGTTAATGTCAAATGTCAATGGTGAATAGAATTCAGGAGAATTATTTTATTGTTAGTCACAGTAGCATTATTATGACTGGCCCAGGAGTGCTAGAGCTTTACTCTGATTTTAAAATTTAATGTACATAGAGTCCCAAAATCAAATATTATATGAATTAATTCCAATTTCTGGAATCATATCTTAAACACAACCTTGTATAAATAGACCTTTTTAATAGTTCAGGCCACATATCAATCAACCTAGTTACTAGTTGATCCAATTTCATTTAAACTAATCGTTACTATTTAGTAACCTACTCTGTAACTTCACTAAACATTAATTGTACAACAGAAATATTGTACAGAGTCCCGTTGGGAATGCCAAGATGAATGTGACACTATTTTTGTCCTCAGAGCATTTCTACCTGAGACGAATAAATAAAACAGTTATTAAAAGGGGGATAATGCTACAAAGGAGAAAACATCACTATGGCATTTGGAAGAGGTAAAACACTGTTCCATCTGAGATATATAATGAGTAGAGCCATTTTGTTTTCAAAAAATGAAATAGCTTTTTAATCTCCCCAAGATCTAAACTCAACATTAAAATGCCAGGTGTTACTGCAGTTACCAAAAACATTACACACAGCTAATGATAAACTCATAAATGAGTTGTCTATGAAGATGTGACTTTTGCAATCACCTCCAGAGGGAGCTCTAATGATATCCCATGTGTGATTTCTTGATTAATGCTGTGGGGATGAGTCTGACAAGGTTAACCATTGAGGTATAAATCCTCCCACTTTGAGCAGCTTGGAGGAAGATAAGAAAATACTATTCCTCAAAGGTAAGTCTTCTAGTTATGAAAAATCAATAACTCATATAAATATTTCCTGAATTCTTATTATGGTCTCTTGCACATACAATGGAATTAGAGGCAGGCTTTTGGTACAGCAGTTAAGATGCAGGTTGGGATGACTGCTTCCCATATCCAAATACCAGAGTTTCAGTCCCAGCTCCACTTCAGATTCCAGCTTCCTGCAATGTACACTTTGGGATGAAGAAGGTGATAGATAGCTAAAGCAGATGGGTCTCTGTCACCTATGCGAGAAACCCAGACTGAGTTCCTGACTCCTGGCTTCAGTATGGCCCAGCATTTAGGAAATGAATGAGAAGATGAAACCTCTCTCTCTCTCTCTCTCTCTCTCTCTCTCTCTTCTCTCTGCCTTCAAGTAAAATGAGAATAATTTTTAAACTGAATTAGTAGCAAAAATATAGAATCACCACAGTACAGCAAAACCATAGGCAGACATGTCTGGTTCTCTCTGGCAAACAGCAGGTTACTGGTGCTGCTTCAGGTCATTCAGGCCCTGCAGTCATCCCTGGCCTTAGTTACATTTCCCATTGTTAATGACACAACTGAGATTTAGAATAGACTTTAGCCAATTGTTAGAACAAAACAACTCATATGTTAACAACTTTGTCTTTTCCAAGCCTAAAGCCTTGGATTTTGACATAAGAAAATATATTACTATTTCGTATTTCTTTGATGATACTATGTAATCATTATTAACAGAAAAAATGTAAGAGATTTAGGTAAAAATAAATGTAAGTTTAAAATTTAAACACCTAAGAATAATTGTGTGTTAATCACAGAATTCAACCAATAGTACTAGAACAAAACAAAGAGAACATACTGAAATGGATAAAGTATTACATTGTACATCAACAGTCAGGACAAGAACTGATCAAGTCACCGTTTCTCATAGTGTCCATTTCACTTCAACAGGTTTCCCCTTTGGTGCTCAGAATGAGAAGGAAAAAAAAAGCTCTGAACACCTTTCCTTTCTGATTTGTGGGGTTTTTCTCATTTTAAGGGGTTTCTCCAATTCAGATTTTCATTGAAATATGAAGACACAGCTAGACCCAGCATCATCAAAACACATTGACATTGTTTTGTTTACAAAAATAGACTTTACTATATTTCTGTCTCTTCCCACCACCGTCACAGATTTTACTAGCCTTTCAGTCTAATCCTCCAATTGGCCAAACTTCTAAGAAAACATTCTGTAGGGCTTGAAGTTTGTGTTTTCACCTTTGCATTATATGGAGAGTTTTAATTGTTCCCCATCCCTAAGCATAATTGGGGTTATTTTCAATCATTCAATGATTTAAACTGGGATGCTTTTACTGATTTAATTATATTCTATCAGATTGCCCTTATTTCTGCCATTTTCTTGTATCTTCCTCTTGAAATGAGACTCACAGACTAGAGAAGAGGGTCTCATAACAACACAGGATGGGTCCACCCGGTGGAGGGCAGTGGTATTGCGGGTTATGGGATGTAATGAGCTACTGAAGAAGTATTGGTCATCCTTTATCACAAACCATCTGTGCTGGTGTTTTAATAACAGAACACATTAGTGGACAGGGCAACCTAGATTACTCATCCCCCACATCCCATTTCAGACACTAGCCTGAAACAAAGCTATGTCAAGTTCTGTATTCACAACCCCTGTTCTTTCGTGTGTGCCCAGGAACTCAAACCTCAGACTACACACAATAAACAACGGGATGGTGCAGCCCTTGACAGAGAAGTTTCTTCCCTTGCCCCGCTGAGTACAAGAACACTGGGAACAGGCTTATGGAGGCTCTCAGAAAGATTCCAGCTTTTCAAGTTTTCTAGCATCCACAGAACAGCATAAGGGTCAATGTCAGAGGCCTCACTTTTTGTTTTGATTCTACTTCTGAGCTGACGGAGAGAAATTTATGTGCTCTGATGGTGGCTAATTCTGTACTTGAGGACAGATTGTGACAATGTCTTACAATCTATTATAAAGCAAAAATGCAAGCTATCAGGAGGTAAATCACTTGAAATTTGTGAAAAAAATTATTTCAATGTTACTTCAGTTGCCAGTTCCATATTTTAACCCTTGGTGTGTTTTACAGTCACATGAAAACCTGTTAAGAATATCCTACAAATGAGAGTACACTTCCCAGGTTGGGCTGGAACTCAGGTGCCAATGTTAAAAACCCCACATACCTTCCAACGTGGAAGCCAAGGTTGACAACTACTTATACAAATGTTATATTTGTGAATATGGGACTTTAATAAAGCAACAAAGTTATTCTTTAAAAGATGGGAATTTCTTTGTCCTCCTGGACTACCAAACAAATTTTCTGCAGTGGTAAAAGGTAGCTCATTTTTGGAATAGAAGAGCTCATGTTTTATTATATCACTTGTTTTTACTGACACATGATAATTGTACGTATTTTTGAGGTACAAGATAATATTTTGATACATGCTCATTTATTAATGAGCAAATCAGGATAATTAGCATCCATCACTTCACAACTATCTAATTTTCAATCCTGCAACTTGTAAGTTTTGACCATCAGCTACTAAGTTTTAGATCAAGCACAATGATCAATAACTCTTTAAACAAACCCTTAGTTGATTTCCCTACCTATAATTGTACTCCTTCCTATATATTTCTCACACAGTATCCAGAGGTGTTTGTAGTAACTGAGATTCTATTGTTAATACCAGAGAGATGAGATATCTGCATACTATACAAAATCTGGTGAGGTGAGTTGTCATTTAATGCATCGATGAATCAGTTATTTAATTAATGGTTATTGCATGTATACCAAATCAAGTATTGGTCCATGTTCTCAGGATATAACGCTTAGTTCCTACCCTCAGGTGGCAAACAACCTAATGGAGAAGATAGATGACCAACACATTAATAAATAACTTTTCCTTGGATGATGAAAACAAATTATTTTTAATACATTAACAGTTATTTGGAAGGAGTCTAATTTAGACAAGTGGAAATGGTTTTCAGAGCAGGTGTTATTAGAAGACAGACTTGAGTGATGTGATCAAAACAGTCACCCAGGGACCAGCGCTGTGGCATGGTAGGCTAATCCTCCACCTGAGGTGCCAGCATCCCATATGAGCACAGGTTCTAGTCCCAGATGCTCCACTTCCGATCCAGCTCTCTGCTATGGCCTGGGAAAGCAGTAGAAAATGACCCAAGTCCTTGGGCCCCTGCACCCAGGTTGGAGACAAGGAAGAAACCCCTGGCTCCTGGCTTTAGATTGGCTCAGCACCAGCTGTTGTGGCCATTTTGGGAGTGAACCAGCAGATGCCAGACCTTTCTTTCTGTCTCACTCATTGTAATTCTCTCTCTCAAATAAATAAATAAAATCTTTAAAAAAAATCACCCAATGATCTGGGGAAAGAATATTTTTGGCAGAGGGAGCACCAGTAAAAAGTCCCTGAGGTGGGAATGTGCCCATCATGTGCAGGGAGCAGCTAGGTCAACAAAGCAGAAGAGGAAGTGAAGAGACAGTGATAGGAGAGAAATTTGGAGATGTGGTTGGGAAGAAATCATACGGTTTCTTTGGTAAAACACTTAGATTTTTGTCCAAGTGTAATGGACAATCTTGGATCAATTTATGAAGTCATTTACACAAGGTATTTGGTTTATGAAAAATCACAAGCTGGTATTATTAGAAAATAGAAGGGTTTATATACGGAAGAATACAACCAATGCAATATTGTAGGCAAGTAATGATTTTGTCTTAGATCTGACTGATGGCAGAGGAAATGCTAGCAAGATTCAATATGAAATACTGGGAAAGTAGAACTGAGAGCTTTTCCTGGTGGTTCTGATATAGTCAATGGTGTGATATCAACTGAAATAGAAATACGGAACATGAAAGCAGCAGGAATTGTGAGTTAAAAGGAGACTTGTGAGATAAAAGTGGACGTTAAGTGAAGAATCAGCCCACATTACTACTTGTTATTTTACAGCAAAGGAATTGGAATCAACAGAATACCAAGGAACCAGGAGATATTAA
This sequence comes from Oryctolagus cuniculus, assembly GCF_964237555.1. Classification (NCBI taxonomy): domain Eukaryota; kingdom Metazoa; phylum Chordata; class Mammalia; order Lagomorpha; family Leporidae; genus Oryctolagus; species Oryctolagus cuniculus. Next base: position 15,547,648 of record NC_091432.1, on the reverse strand, counting down.
GTGTTGTTGGACAGTAAAAGATGAGGCAGAAATTGAACCTGAATGTTTGTACAGTAGACTCTCAAAAAATAGTGGTCCCCCAATTTGCAGAAGGTTTGCCTTTACTGGCAAGGATAGAACAAGTCTTTAGAGATTAGCCTCGTTCCCTGATCAGACTATGGTGGATCTGGGATACTGGTTCCATAACCTACCAAGAGACATCAGCGCACTACTCCAAACTCCCAGTGTGTTAGCACGGTTAAGGTGGAAGTTGCAGAGCAGAAAGAAGAGTATGGCACATGAATATCACAATCTCTTGCATTGCCTGCTCCAATCAGCAACACAAGACACTTGAAGGTGTCTACTGAAGTGTTTCCATCTCTGAGGAAATAACCTTTGTAATCATCTCTTAAAAAATATTTTATTTATTTATTTGAGAGGTAGAGTTATAGACAGTGAGAGAGAGAGAGAGACAGAAACGTCTTCCTTCCGTTGGTTCACTCCCCAAATGGTCGCAACACACAGAGCTGTGCCTATCCAAAGCCAGGAACCAGGAGCTTCTTCTAGGTCTCCCACATGGGTGCAGCGGCCCAAGGACTTGGGCCATCTTCTACTGCTTTCCCAGGCCGCAGCAGAGAGCTGGATTGGAAGAGGAGCTGCCAAGACTAGAACTGGTGTCCATATGGAATGCCAGCGCTGAGGGCAGAGGATTAACCTACTGTTGCCACAGTGCTGACCCAATCATCTCTTTTCAAAACATTTGCTTTAGTCCTCATTGATTTTGGCTGTTCTTAGATTACATGTGATTTATTTCTCTTTTTATATGTGACACATTCTCCTTTGCTTGTTAGGGAACATGAAGATGAAAATAGTTCCCAGACACAATGGCACTGAGGCGACAGAGTTCATTCTGCTGGGACTGACCAGCAGGCCTGAGCTGCAGCCCATCCTTTTTGTGGTGTTTCTGCTGATTTATCTCATCACCCTGACCGGGAACTTGGGGATGATTACTCTAATCAGAGTCACTCCCCGGCTGCAAACCCCCATGTATTTTTTCCTCACCCATTTAGCATGTGTGGACATATTCTATTCCACCAATGTTTCTCCTCAAATGCTTGTCAACTTCTTATCTAAGAAGAAGACCATTTCCTACACTGGGTGTCTGGCCCAGTGTTTTGTTTTCGTGACTCTACTCCTTACTGAGTATTACATGCTTGGCGCCATGGCCTATGACAGGTACATGGCCATTTGCAATCCCCTTCATTATTCCAGCAAAATGTCCAAGCCGGTTTGCATCTGTCTGGTCACTGTCCCCTACCTGTGGGGATCTACAGTGGCCACAATGCAGGTAATATTGACGTCTCGTTTGTCGTTTTGTGGACCCAACACCATCAACCATTTCTACTGCGCTGATCCACCCCTCTTAATGCTGACATGTTCTGACACATACATAAAGCAAACTGCACTGTTTGTGTCAGCAGGAATTAACCTCACAGGTTCACTGCTCATCATCCTCATCTCCTACGTGTTGATTTTCATCACCATTCTGAGGATCCGTTCCAGTGAAGGACAGCGCAAAGCCTTCTCCACCTGTGGTTCCCACCTGACAGCTGTCACTATGTTCTATGGGTCCCTGTTCTGTATGTATCTGAGACCAGCAAATGAGCGATCTGTCGAGCAAGGGAAAATCGTGGCAGTGTTTTGTATTTTTGTGAGTCCCATGCTGAATCCATTTATCTACAGCCTGAGGAACAAGGATGTGAAACAGGCTATGAGAAGAGTGTTTTCGGGAAGGTTTGGTAGAATGAAAAGTTCAATAGTTACAGTTTCCCAATAAAAAATAAATAAAAATCTGTCCCTCGTTCATTGTTCCTGAATGCAATTCTCTGGAATAACAGTATTATATTTTTGCTTTTGCTTGTGCACAGTTTGGGACTCAGTGAGAGTCAGGTGGAAACAATGAATACAAAGGCTCAGACAGGCTGATTATCAGGACAGGACAGCAGAAGTCAGCTGTTTAAGATTAGGCAGGGCCATGCATAGTTGGTTTTCTCACGACCTCATTTCTACTTGATAACTTGGCAGATATCTCCTTCCTTTCACTTCCCAGCTTCTCAAAATTCAGCGTCTTAGAGCTACTTTATCAGCAAAGTGAATTGAGTCATATCACATCTTCCTTAATGATTCATATTCATGTAGCATATTTCAAAATTCTCTTTGGTGAGAGACATTGTCTCAGAAGAAACTCATATACCTAATATAAGATGCTTTCTTCCTAAATGTTTGCTGAATTCTTATGTTGATTCATCTTGACTTTCAGATAGTATTTCTTCTATTATATTTCAACAAAGAACATAATAATTTGCATATTTTTGTGACTGTGACTTCTGTCATTTTTCCATTAATCAAACGCATTGATTCTTAATAGATATTGATTTATATCATTTGTCTCTGATAGTATTATTAATAACTTAAATATCAAGTTTCCATTTATTTGCCACCTTTTGTCTATCCACAGACTATTTCACATAACAGCTACAGTAATATGAATGAAAATTTGGTTTCAGTGTTTTACAACTAAATTACAGCATACATTTAGTCCAGATTATCTTTGAAATTAACTTTTTATTAAGTGCATAACCTAACATTGATAAAAACTTATTTTAGAGACCATATAACAATCCAGTGCAAAAATGTGTCACTGGATACTCATCCCTCCTTGGTGCTCACAGGCACCACATCCTTGCAGTTCTGGTCCGTTGCAGCACCTCTGTTCTCTCAGGTAGATGCTTGTGCCTTATTGGTTACCAAAGGCAACCAATCTCACTCTTGCTGTTCTGTGGTTCCTGGAATCATACGAAGCAAGAACACAATTCCAGGATGAATAGATTTCACTTAACACTATTCCATGCAAGGTGAGTTCCACATAAGTGCAATGAAATGAGACAAAATACAATTTGACCACGATAGACAAGGCGTCTCTAATTTAGATAGATCCACATATAATGAATTATGCTTTAAGAAATCAGTCAAGAAGATGAAGTTGTGTGGGTGCAAACTGTTGAAATCTTTACTTAGTATATATTAAATTGATCTTTTTTATATAAAGATAATTTAAAATGAATCTTGATATAAATGGAATGGGAGAGGGAGTGAGAGATGGGATGGTTGAGGGTGGTAGGGAAGTTATAGGGGGGGAAATGCCATTATAATCCAAAAGCTGTATTTGGAAATTTATATTTATTAAATAAAAGTTAAAAAATCAAAATATGTATTTGTATCACTCCATGAAATTCGAGATGAGCTTTTGGCATGTTTTCTTTTTTTCAAATGGAATTGGAAAAGGTTTATCTATCATAACTTTTATGTTATTGTAACTCCTTACATAAAAAATTAATAAAAAATTAAAACTAAGATTTACAACTTCAGTATTTCTATATAATACAAGGTTTTATAGCAATATAAAGTGAGCATGCTGATTCTCTGACATTTAATATGAGCCACTCCTTTCTTAGAGAGTAGAACGGCAGATTTTATTCAGAATAAAATTTTCCTGAAATATTTATTTACTGATATAGGTTAATAAAAAGAATTTAATAAATCATTAGATTTACAAAATTACTTTCTTAAGAATAAATAAGATTGATTCAATGCAAGAAAAAACAGGGGCCGGCCCTGCAGCTCTCTAGGCTAATCCTCTACCTGCAGTGCCGGCACCCCGGGTTCTAGTCCCATTTGGGGTGCCGGATTCTGTCCCGGTTGCCCCTCTTCCAGGCCAGCTCTCTGCTGTGGCCTGGAAGTGCAGTGGAGGATGGCCCAAGTGCTTGGGCCCTGCACCCGCATGGGAGACCAGGAGGAAGCACCTGGGGCCTGGCTTCAGATCGGCACAGCGCTGGCCGTAGCGGCCATTTGGGGGGTGAACCAATGGAAGGAAAACCTTCTGTCTCTCTCTCTCTCTCTCTCTCTCTCACTGTCTAACTCTGCCTGTCCAAAAAAGGGGGGTACAAAAATTTAGTAAGTAGCTATTTCATGACTGGAAAGGACAGTACATCCATAGATATTTCATAGTTCGCAATGAGTGATCAGAAGTCTACTCTCAGATGGCTTGTTAATTCATTAACGTGGTAATAAATGATGTTAGAGGATACTGACTTTGCCTAGATGTATTAACCTAACTCAGAAAGTTTTTTGTAGTTTTATCTTATTTTTCTGAGACCGTCTTCAGAAAGCTCTGGTTAAATTAAAATTGAAGACATTAATTGCTGACTCACGTCACTTTGTTTCAATTGCAATATCAATTGAAAGTCTCCACTAGTGTTACCTAGTGATTAAAGATACACAAACTGATAGCTTCCTGCCAGTTCTTATTTTTTTTTTTTTTGATTATCAACTGGTTATTTTTATTGAAATGTTATGCCAGATAGCTTAGGCCACTGTTGCTGCTATAATGAAATGCCTAAGATTGGAAAATTTATTTGTCAAATTTTGTAAGAGATTAATTAGTGTTCAGGGAGAGTTCAGTTTCTACTTCCAAGTAGATGGCATCTTGAATGCTGTGTGCCCATATTCCAGGAGATGCAAAGACAAAAAAGCCTACCTGGCCCCCTCCTACCCTTATATAACTGTGTATTAGGTAGATGGAGAAATTAATTCTGACAAATTCTCCTTAGTTATCTGCTTCAGGTAAGATGGAAAAGTAATGTTTGGATGCAGTCATGTAAAGGTCTCACGTGTTCATGAAAAAGTTAGGTTCAATGGAGAAGTACATAGAAATACAAATGGAACAAGCTGTGGAGTGAACAGGCTATGAGACAGTGAGGGCAGTTAGTAGAAGTAGCTCTTTTAAATACTATAGGATTAATCTCATGAGTATAAAATTAAACTGAAAATAAAATACATCTTTGCAAAAATTAAGAATGAGGGGGTTAGTGCTGTGGCGCAGCGGGTTGAAGCCCTGGCTTGAGGCGTCTGCATCCCATATGGGTGCCGCTTCTAGTCCCAGCTGCTCCTCTTCCAATCCAGCTCTCTGCTATGGCCTGAGAAAGATGGCCCAAGTCCTTGGGCCCCTGCACCCACGTGAGAGACCCAGAAGATGCTCCTGGCTCCTGGCTTCGGATCGGTGCAGCTCCAGCTGTTGTGGCCATCTGGGGAGTGAACCAGCAGATGGAGGACCTCTCTCTCTGTCTCTATATCTCTCTGTAACTCTACCTCTCAAATAACTAAAATAAATCTTTTAAAAAATTAAGAATGAGAATATGAGAGAAACAAGGAAGAGTGGGTGCATAGGTGGGAGGGAGGGTATGGTAGGAAGAATTTCTATGTTCCTAAATCTGCATATATGAAATGTATGAAATTTGTATACATTAGATAAAATTTTAAAAAGAAACAAAAAAAGAAAAGATTGTAAAGAGGAGCAAAACATTTCATTAGTGACTGGATAGGACTGTAAGTCTAGAAAATTACAGAAGAAAAGGTGATACTGGATAATGTTTGTAGACAAATGTAGGTATTAAAATAGAGTTTATGATACTAATTCTTGGGTAGGTTGGAGACACAAGTCCAGAAACAAGTCCATAGGAAGCTCCGAAGTGGTGAAAGAATAAGTTTTAGGGAAAAGCAGAGATATATTCCTCCATGGCAGGAAGGTAAGAAAAATATACGTACAAAGATACAAAACTGGTAAGATTGGTATGATTGTATCTTGTTTAATGTTTTAAAGGATGATATAAAAAGCAAAATCAATAACCAACAGAAAAAAATGTGATGAGGATTTTCATCTAATGGCACTTAGTAGCTTAAGTACAGAACTCAATGAACAAACCAGTTTAACTAAGTTTGTGCTCAGTCAGATCAATGAAATGGGGAGAAACTGGGACCATAGGACTGAGGGTTATTGACAATGAATCTTCATATGATGGGATATGAAAGCTGACTGAACAAAGAGTGAAAAGTGGATGCAAAAGTGGTGATGGATAATGAATAAGGACCAATTCCTTTAGATTAAAAAAAGATTAAAGGGCATACAGTATAGTTCATGAACTAAAATAATACAAAGATGAAGGAAGAGTCAGGATGAGATAACTCCTGTTTCTAATAATTTTTTTCAGAAAAAATTAGTAATCTCACAGCATCCCAAACACTTATGTTCTCTCTCATTGTTTGCAGTGTATGGATGAAAAGAAATGGGGTATAGATATTTACCTGATTGTAAATAATTACTTAGATCTCTCTAAACATCTCGCCAAAGAGGTTGCTTTCCCATTTTTCCAACATTGAAGTGCCCTGTACCACTAAAATAAGTAACAAATAGACAGCTTAATTTGACAAATGTTTATTGAAAACTATGAAATCTTGGGAGGAGTGGAGAGAAAATGTTAATGTGCATTGAAGTATATGTCAACAAGAATGAGCAAGTTACAAAGAAAGACTAATAATAATAATAATAAATAAGATGTTTTGGAAAGAATGGCATATCATACAGAGCTTTGTAATTCAGAAATCGTTTTCAGACTTAACTTTTCCATATTGTCCTTTATTGTCTCCCTTAAACTCCAAATTACCAAATATCCTAATTAATTCATAAAGTTAATGAAATTCTCCCCAAATGTTGCTGTGGTTCTTATGAATAATACCTAATAAGACTCTTTCATGGGTCTTATTTGGTACCCCTGCCATCCATGTGAATGGAATATTATTATTTGCACAGCTCCAAAATTTGCCTTTCAGAGTTGAATTATTACCCAGCTTCCAAGTACATAGGCATTTGACAGCTCATAGTTAACTTCTGCTCTTGGAATTGTTCCTGATGAAAAAAACAATCCTTGCCCAAGATTACGAACCCCTCCCCCTACACAAGCCACATACACAATGACCATTGTCAAAACCCTGGCACCTTTGCACAGTGTGGTGCATTGGTAAGAGCCTCAGAGCTCAAATAAAATTGACTGAGTCCTCTGTTGCAACCTCATCAGAATTCAGTGTGTTCCAATCTTTTTTCCCTCACCATACAAGCATTGTTCATGTGAACACTCTCCAATAAACTCTCTGAATATGTGCAAATGTGTGTCTCAGAGTCTGTTTGCCTGGATCATAAGGAGAGGCATCAATTTACATATATGTATACACTAGTATAATGAAATTGAGATTGTATATATAATAAAAAGCTATGTATTGAAATTGAAACTTAAACACAGATCAACCAATACTAAATGTTTTGATGTTTTTGCAGATACTACCTCACCCCTATGTTGATTGGTCAGATGGGTATATGTATACACATTGAATACTCTAGGATATTAGGAAGTTGATCTCAGTTTATTTTTATTTGCTAATTTTTCAGCATTAATATTGCTTTGTTTTGTCAACAATATTTTATGATTTTTGAGATAATATGTTTTCAAGTAATATTATACTCAATAATAAAAAATTAAAAAAAACACAGTCAAACAAAAATAGGCAAGGGCTAGAAACAATAAACAAATGAAATGATATTAACATTCACTCATATAAATATATTTCTGAAATAGTCACATAATCATTAAAACTAAGCTAATATACAATTCCTAGCCATTTGTTTTATTTGGGAGGCAGAGACAGAAAAATAGGGCAAGGGGGAGAGGTGAGGGAGAGAAAGAGAGAAAGAGACACCCATTTGAATGATCACTGATCACACCAGGAATGCCTGCAGTGTCCAGTGCTGAGTTCACTCAAATCAAGGAGCCTGGAACTCAATCCAGGTCTCCACACTGTTGATGGGAACCCAATTACTTGGTATATCACCAGCTGCCTAACAGGAGCAGGCATCAGGAGGGAAACCCAGACAAACTAGGCACTCATCTATGGGATCCAGCTTCCTAACTTAGGTACACTGTTCCCTTGATACACTTCATTTAAATCACTTAAATACACTTTATTTCATGGGAGAAAGAGCGTAAGTAGTCAGAAAATAAAATCATTACGAAATTATTTTGTCCTACAAAACCAGATGTTGGGTATATGAATTTAGAGTATGTGTTTCTGTAAGATCTTCTTTATGACACCTTTCACATCTTTATTTTTCAAACTATAGATGAGGGGGTTTAGCATGGGGATCACTACTGTATAAAATACAGAGACAATCTTGTCTTGCTCCATTGAGTAGCTAGATGTAGGGCGTAAGTACATGAAGAGAATTGTCCCAAAGAATATGGTGACAGCCATGAGGTGAGAGGCACAGGTGGAGAAGGTTTTGTACCTACCCTCTTTTGAGGGTATTTTTAAGATGGCAATGAGGATACACAGGTAAGAAATGAGGACAATCATAACACAGCTGATTACATTAAAACTGGAAAAAGCCATGATCACAATGCCATTGATGTGAGTGTCAGAGCAAGAAAGTTTGAGCAGGGGTGGAGTGTCACAGTAGAAATGGTTGATCCTATTTGAATCACAAAATGACAATCTGAAAGTCATCCCTGTGTGGATGGCTGCATTTCCAAAGCCTGCTAGGAAGGAAGTAGCTATCAACAAGAAGCAAATTCTCCCAGACATGATAACTGGGTAAAGCAGCGGGTTCCAAATTGCTGCATATCGGTCATATGCCATCATGGCCAACAGGAAGCATTCAGTCCCCAGGAAAGAGCCAAAGAAGAAAAACTGGGCAGCACATCCATTGAAAGAAATAGCTTTGTTCTTAGACACAAGGTTCACCAGCATCTTAGGAGTGACCGAAGAGGAGTAAGAGGCATCGACAAAGGAGAGACTGCTGAGAAAGAAATACATGGGATTGTGGAGACACGGATCAATCTTAATCAATATGATCATCCCCACATTACCCACCATGGTTGTCAGATAGATTGAGAGAAACAATACAAAGAGAACACCCTGTAGATCTGGATTGTCTGTGAGTCCTAACAGGACAAATTCCTTCACTTCAGTTTGGTTTTTGCCTTGGCTGTCTTTCATTATGCTGGATTTCACTTCAAGTCAAATTCTTGTAGTTGAGTACTGTATTTGTTGCCACTTTATGAAGGTAACTGATTTGGATCCATTATCTGTGATCACTTCTAGCATTTAATATTTTAATAATTACAAGAAAATATCCTTAAAATGTGACTATTATTTTGAGAATTAAATTAGCTGATATATTAGCATAATGTCTATACACAACCTCTTAGAAAGGTAACAGAATGAATTTAAGTCACAGACAATTTTTTCTCAATACTAATTGAAAAATTAAAAAAATATTGACAACAAAATGAATCGATAGCGGTATCTAAGGAAAACAGTTGGATATGCTTGACTTTAAAAACATAAAACCAGGGGCCAGTGCTGTGGCATAGTGGACTAAGTCGCTGCCTGCAGCGCTGGCATCCAGTATGGGCGCTAGTTCAAGTTCCAGCTGCTCCACTTCTGATCCGCTCTCTGCTATGGCCTGGGAAAGCAGTGGAGGATGGCCAAGTCCTTAGGCCCATGCACCCACACAGGAGACCTGAAGGAAGCTCCTGGCTCCTGGCTTCAGGTAGGCCCAGCTCCGGCTGTTGCAACCATTTGGGGAGTGAACTAACGGATGGAACACCTCTCTATCTCTCTCACTCTCACTCTCTCTCTCTTTCTATCTCTCCCTCTCCGTATACATATATGTATACACTAGTATAATGAAATTGAGATTGTATATATAATAAAAAGCTATGTATTGAAATTGAAACTTAAACACAGATCAACCAATACTAAATGTTTTGATGTTTTTGCAGATACTACCTCACCCCTATGTTGATTGGTCAGATGGGTATATGTATACACATTGAATACTCTAGGATATTAGGAAGTTGATCTCAGTTTATTTTTATTTGCTAATTTTTCAGCATTAATATTGCTTTGTTTTGTCAACAATATTTTATGATTTTTGAGATAATATGTTTTCAAGTAATATTATACTCAATAATAAAAAATTAAAAAAAACACAGTCAAACAAAAATAGGCAAGGGCTAGAAACAATAAACAAATGAAATGATATTAACATTCACTCATATAAATATATTTCTGAAATAGTCACATAATCATTAAAACTAAGCTAATATACAATTCCTAGCCATTTGTTTTATTTGGGAGGCAGAGACAGAAAAATAGGGCAAGGGGGAGAGGTGAGGGAGAGAAAGAGAGAAAGAGACACCCATTTGAATGATCACTGATCACACCAGGAATGCCTGCAGTGTCCAGTGCTGAGTTCACTCAAATCAAGGAGCCTGGAACTCAATCCAGGTCTCCACACTGTTGATGGGAACCCAATTACTTGGTATATCACCAGCTGCCTAACAGGAGCAGGCATCAGGAGGGAAACCCAGACAAACTAGGCACTCATCTATGGGATCCAGCTTCCTAACTTAGGTACACTGTTCCCTTGATACACTTCATTTAAATCACTTAAATACACTTTATTTCATGGGAGAAAGAGCGTAAGTAGTCAGAAAATAAAATCATTACGAAATTATTTTGTCCTACAAAACCAGATGTTGGGTATATGAATTTAGAGTATGTGTTTCTGTAAGATCTTCTTTATGACACCTTTCACATCTTTATTTTTCAAACTATAGATGAGGGGGTTTAGCATGGGGATCACTACTGTATAAAATACAGAGACAATCTTGTCTTGCTCCATTGAGTAGCTAGATGTAGGGCGTAAGTACATGAAGAGAATTGTCCCAAAGAATATGGTGACAGCCATGAGGTGAGAGGCACAGGTGGAGAAGGTTTTGTACCTACCCTCTTTTGAGGGTATTTTTAAGATGGCAATGAGGATACACAGGTAAGAAATGAGGACAATCATAACACAGCTGATTACATTAAAACTGGAAAAAGCCATGATCACAATGCCATTGATGTGAGTGTCAGAGCAAGAAAGTTTGAGCAGGGGTGGAGTGTCACAGTAGAAATGGTTGATCCTATTTGAATCACAAAATGACAATCTGAAAGTCATCCCTGTGTGGATGGCTGCATTTCCAAAGCCTGCTAGGAAGGAAGTAGCTATCAACAAGAAGCAAATTCTCCCAGACATGATAACTGGGTAAAGCAGCGGGTTCCAAATTGCTGCATATCGGTCATATGCCATCATGGCCAACAGGAAGCATTCAGTCCCCAGGAAAGAGCCAAAGAAGAAAAACTGGGCAGCACATCCATTGAAAGAAATAGCTTTGTTCTTAGACACAAGGTTCACCAGCATCTTAGGAGTGACCGAAGAGGAGTAAGAGGCATCGACAAAGGAGAGACTGCTGAGAAAGAAATACATGGGATTGTGGAGACACGGATCAATCTTAATCAATATGATCATCCCCACATTACCCACCATGGTTGTCAGATAGATTGAGAGAAACAATACAAAGAGAACACCCTGTAGATCTGGATTGTCTGTGAGTCCTAACAGGACAAATTCCTTCACTTCAGTTTGGTTTTTGCCTTGGCTGTCTTTCATTTGAGCTGTAATAAAAGATAATATGGTATTTAGTCAAATGAGTATATAATTGGATCATAGAATTATTTTCCTGACATGCATATAATCTAACAGAAAAGAGTGAAAACACAATACAGATTATGCTGGATTTCACTTCAAGTCAAATTCTTGTAGTTGAGTACTGTATTTGTTGCCACTTTATGAAGGTAACTGATTTGGATCCATTATCTGTGATCACTTCTAGCATTTAATATTTTAATAATTACAAGAAAATATCCTTAAAATGTGACTATTATTTTGAGAATTAAATTAGCTGATATATTAGCATAATGTCTATACACAACCTCTTAGAAAGGTAACAGAATGAATTTAAGTCACAGACAATTTTTTCTCAATACTAATTGAAAAATTAAAAAAATATTGACAACAAAATGAATCGATAGCGGTATCTAAGGAAAACAGTTGGATATGCTTGACTTTAAAAACATAAAACCAGGGGCCAGTGCTGTGGCATAGTGGACTAAGTCGCTGCCTGCAGCGCTGGCATCCAGTATGGGCGCTAGTTCAAGTTCCAGCTGCTCCACTTCTGATCCGCTCTCTGCTATGGCCTGGGAAAGCAGTGGAGGATGGCCAAGTCCTTAGGCCCATGCACCCACACAGGAGACCTGAAGGAAGCTCCTGGCTCCTGGCTTCAGGTAGGCCCAGCTCCGGCTGTTGCAACCATTTGGGGAGTGAACTAACGGATGGAACACCTCTCTATCTCTCTCACTCTCACTCTCTCTCTCTTTCTATCTCTCCCTCTCAGCCTCTATAACTCTGCCTTTCAAATAACTAAATAAAATCTTTTAAAGAGTAAATAAAAGGTAAAAGTAATGAAAGAAATAGAAGATCTTTTCCTGCAGCCTATATAGTTAACTACAAACCAAATTTCCATGATGAACATTTACAGAGAAAAAAGAGTTCAGTTAACTATAGAAACTGTTCAGTAATTAAATAATAAGAGATCGATCAGACTATAAGATTAATAAATATCCTTGATGAAAGTGACACAACTATCCAAGGCCGTGAAAAATATTAGCACTCAGATTCACACAATGAGGGAACCAGAAAACCCCAGAAGTAGCAATGGAATTTTCCAGGCAGCTTTGTAAATCAGAAGAATTTGACAGAAATAACCTAAATATATCCGGCGCCGCAGCTCACTTAGCTAATCCTCTGCCTGCGGCGCTGGCATCCAGGGTTCTAGTCCCATTCGGGGTGCCGGATTCTGTCCTGGTTGCTCCTCTTCCAGTCCAGCTTTCTGCTGTGGCCTGGGAAGGCAGTGGAGGATGGCCCAAGTGCTTGGGTCCTGCACCCGCATAGGAGACCAGGAGGAAGCACCTGGCTCCTGGCTTCAGATCAGCGCAGCACACCGTGGCAGCCATTTGGAGGGTGAGCCAACGGAAGGAAGACCTTTCTCTCTCTGTCTCTCTCTCTCACTGTCTAACTTTACCTGTCAAAAAAAAAAAATAACCTAAATATAAAAGAGAGTTATTCTTGCATAAAATGATGAATCAAACTACAGAACCAAAAAGTCAGAATAGACACTCAACTTAGATTTTCCAATTGTAAGTTTAAGCAACAGCAGCAGTAGAATTCTCTACTTCCACTCAAATCCCCAATATCTTCATGACCTTCAGATTGTTGAACAATAAGTTAAATTGCACTACCATATCCACTTAAGTATGGCTGAGAAGGTGAGACAAAGTGCTACATCTTTTATTACTCACAGAAATAAGTATCTTGCAACTGTCCAAAATTAAAACACATGGCCTACTTAATGCTTTTGCTAATACCAGAGGTAAATAATCTACTAAACACAGCAGGGGAGAGAGTGGACAGATGCTTCTCGACACTGCCATACACAGAAGTTCTTGATGTGCTCTGCTTCCCTCATGTCCTTTGAGCTACAGGCGCAATATCCCCACCAAAAGTCACACCTGGCATTTTTACAGAGTAGTATGCAACTACCAAAGTGTCATCTCACCCATTAATATCTATGAGCCTTACTACAAATCAGTGGAGATGATAAGCAAGTATCAAGAAAGTGGTCTTTGTCATCTAACGTTTGTAAAAGATGGTGATTTCTTAGCTATTCAGCGCTGAAGCCTGGAATCAGCTTCTCGACACCACATTGCCTGTCTCTGCGTTTCACCAGCACACAGGGACCTCTGACCTCTTCCTAAGAGAGATCTTGTTGTTAAAAATTCAAAGAAGAGCATCACCACAAGAATGATAATGAAAAAATTGATCTTTCTTTTTCTCTCTTTCCCAAACAGAAAAGTTTTGCTGAGTGAATAATTCAAATAGAGACAGTAAAAAGAAAAAAAATGCTTCAAATGCACAAAGCATGCAAAACAGAAAAAGTAGAGGATAAAAAATTTCAAGATGGCTAAAGTTTGGTGAGGATTCCCTATGCTCTACCAGCATTGTGATACTTTGCCTGTACTATTTTATTAAAATTCTATGTCATAGACAGTGTTATTATCCCATTCTGCAGAGTGGAAATGAGAAGTACAAAAAATAACTTTGCCTTTGCCAAGAGCCACAGTTAGCCCATAAAGTTTAAATATATACTCAGATAATGCACTTATTGTTTGATTTAACATTCTAGGTCATTTAGATTTATTCTATTCATAACAGAGCTATGCAGCAATACAAGAAACACTAGATATTTGTCATACTCACGGCTTCAAGTATACCCAGGAAACATTTAATTATATGAAAAAATTATGTATCTCTTGACAAGAAGATATGATTACAATCTTTCTAGAAATCATATTCATCAATTGCATTAATAGAAATCTACTCTTTGTTTCACATTTCTTGCTGCAAACCACATGCTCCTATCTCTACCACAATCCGGGAAAATATATTTCTTGCTTCTCTGAAATATCTCCCCGCCCCAGAGCTGAGATTTTAAGGTCAACCTTATACCCTAGAGACACTTGATTTAGTTTAAGCTTCTGTTTATGAAAATAATAGTGAAATTTCCATAAATATTTCTGAAGTTCAAAGGGGTTTTGAAATCTTGTTATTGTTTGTTGTTGGATTTCTCCTAAAGACATAAAAATTTTGCAGTAATAAAAGTGGATGCAGCATGAATTAAACATTTGTTCTTAGTCTCTCGGTGCTCTGGGAACCCAGAGTCAATGAACGACTGAAGGAATTAAAAGGATTATGAGTTTTTCTGCAGGTCAGGAAGTTAAATGAACAGGCACATTCATAAACTGTCTTTACCTTTAGTAACTGCTTTACTTCTATTGGATTCCTTGTTTCTTTTTGTTTAATGCCTACATTCACCAAAAACAGAAAAGGAGAAAGGAGAACATAAATCCTTCACTTAGGAAGACACTCCCTTTTATTCTCCCAAGTTAAGCCAGAAGCATAGTTTGAACAGATTTTAAAGACCATTCATCACAGATAGAGGGAAACTGAAATCATTTCGAGCTTCTCCAATAGATTTGTTCTGCATTCAACAGAGATTGAGTCTCTGTCTTTTAGTCTTCCTCAATTATAAATACCCTCACTTGTTATATCAAGACAAATTAAGTTTCCAAATTGCAGCAAGGTAACTATACTATTGATTACAATTCTTTCCAACGCAGAGTATTCAGAACTGACTCTGGAGTGAGCACTCTAATTTATTTCAAGTAATGTTTATTTCTTCTTCTTTGACCTCTTGGGACTCTATGAATCACGGTACCACATTATAATCTACTTATTTTTCCACCCTGAAATTAAGAAAATTTCAGATATCTTTTCTACTTCTCTCCTTTACTCATGGGATACATAAACCCAGTAGAGGATAAATTTCGAGTCACATATTCCTAATAACTATTAAGCATC